>NC_057356.1:40312682-40649766 GCF_016509475.1 Prionailurus bengalensis | reverse complement strand
CATTTTATTTTTGACAGTTTCAGAATAGTAAAATTTACATATCACAAAATTCACCCATTTTAAGAGTAAAGTTCACGGGTCGCCTGGGTGGCTCAGTCGGTTAAGCAGCCAACTTCGGCTCAGGTCATGATCTCGCAGTCTGTGAGTTCGAGCCCCGTGTCAGGCTCTGTGCTGACAGCTCAGAGCCTGGAGCCTGTTTTAGATTCTGTGTCTCCCTCTCTCTGACCCTCCCCCGTTCATGCTCTGTCTCTCTCTGTCTCAAAAATAAATAAACGTTAAAAAAAAATTTAAAAAAAAAAGAGTAAAGTTCAATGAGTTTTAGTAGATTTATATAGATGGGCAACCATCACCAAAATCCATTTTTAAAACACTTCCATCACCAGAAAAATTCCCTTATGCCAGTTTGTAGTTAAGCATTATCCCATCCACAGCCTAGAAAACCACTGACCTGGATTTCTGTCTCTATAGTTTAGCCTTTCCTAGAAATTTCATACAAATGGGATCATATAATATGTAGTCCTTTATGTCTGTTTTTTTTTTTTCTTAGCAAGATGTTTTTGAGATTCATCCATGTTGTTCCAAGATTTGGCAGCTTGTTTCTTTTTATTGCTGAGAAATATTTCACTGAAAGACATACCATATTTTGCTTATCCATTCATCAATTAATGGACTTCTCATTGTGTCCAGTTTTAGGCTATTGTGAATAATGCTGTCTTGAATTTTTAAATATATTTGTCCTTATATAGTTAATCACACTTGGTCTCACAGATAACAAGTATCCAAACACTGACCAAAAAAATATTGATATCTAACACTTACATAGTACTTACTATTTTCCCAGTGGTATTATAAATGGTTTATATGTATTAACTTCTTTATTCCTCAGAACACTGTATGAGGTAGGTGCTATCATTATTATTATACACTTTCACTAATGAGAAAACTGAGGTACAGAGAAATTCAGTACCTTGCTCAAGTACATACAACTAAAAAGTGTTAGATATTGTGGTGATTATTTTACAATATATGTGATTCAAGTTGTTACGCTATACATTTAATTTAATTTTATTATTATTTTAAGTAGGCCCCACACCCAACATGGGGCTTTAACTCACACTCTTGAGACCAAGAATTGCACGCTCTACCAACTGACAGCCAGGTGTCCCTATGCTGTGCATTTTAAACTTCTGCATTGCTGAATGTCAATTATATCTCAATAAAACTGGGAGGAAAATGTTAAGAGTGAGGATTCAAATTCAGATAACCCAGGGGCGCCTGGTGGTTGAGCATCCAACTCTTGATCTTGGCTCAGGTCATGATCCCAGGGTTGTGGGATTGAGCCCCACATTGGGCTCTGTGCTGAGAACAGAGCCTGCTTAAAATTCTCTCGCTCTCTCTCCCCAGCTCATCATGTGCTCTTTCTCTCTAAGGAAAAAAAAACTAAAAGTAAAATAAAAATCTTTAAAAAAAAAAAAAAGAAACTATGTTCAAATTCAGATAATCCAGATCCAGACCTCACCCACTTGTCAGTATATAACACTTGCTCATAACTAAAACAATCCACTTGTGATAAAATTCTGTAACTTCTTCTATTCTTTTATAATGTAGATACTAGTCTCACATTTGAGGCAGGCATATATCTTCAAGTATTAACTTGATTATATTCTTTGATTTCTTCTCTCTCTTTCATACTCTGATAGTCCCTTCCCCTTTCTCTCCCAGTCCATGCTGAAACAGAACAAAGATGCACAAACAAAACAAACCTTCAGGCTTAGGAGTTTCAGGTACAAGCTTACAGAGCTAGATTTTCCTATCCTGCTCACCAGATAATACTGAGCCTAGAAAAGAAAAGGCAAAAGGCAGAGTAGCCACTACAGCAGGGGAGCAAGGACCAATAGAAGGAATGGGGTGATCCTCAACCCAGAAGGAAAGGGGCCTTTGGAAGAAAGAACAAGGGAGAGAAAGATAAGGGATAATTTATCCTTAAAAATGGACTCTTGGAGCACCTGGGTGGCTTAGTCAGTTGAGCGTCTGACTCTGATTTTGCCTCAGGTCATGATCCAGTCAGGGGATCCAGCCCTTTGTCAAACTCTCCGGAGCCTGCTTAAGATTGTCACTTTCTCTCCCTCTGCCCCTCTTCCCCCCTCATACACATACTCTCTCTCAATCTCAAAACAAACAAACAAACAAACAAACTCCTAACTTTGAAGGCATTAAGCTAAGTGAAATAAGCCAGGCACAAAGAACACATGTTATATGATTCTATTTACATAAGGTACCTAGGTTAAATTCATAGAGACAGAAAGTAGAATGGTAGTTTCCAGAGGCTGGGGCAGTGGGGTGGGGAAATGGGAACTAGTATTTAATGGGTAGAAACTTTCAGTTGAGGAAGATGAAAAAGTTCTGGAAATGGATGGTGGTGATAACTGTACAGCAGTGTTAATGTACTTAATACCACTGAACTGTGCAACTTGAAAATGGTTAAGATGGTAAATTCTTGTTATGTGTATTTCACCACAATTTTAAAACGGGGACTTCTGATTCATCACTGTTCTGCATGAACAGCCCACAGTTCAGCAGTCCTGGACATTGATAACTCCATTCCCCATAAGATAGATGGGGGACTCAGAGAACTTGGCCACCTTGGGCAGAGGGGAGAGCATGAAGCGGGAACCATGCCCCTCCAAGGAGCAACTCAACAGTGTCAGCTGGGAATCTCTTGGTGAGGAGAGAAACAGACACACCCCTATCACACCTGGTTCTCATCAATGTGTACACACTATGTTCTACTGCATCCATAGATAACCAATAACAATTAATGAATGCATTGTACTATTCCACAATCATTGGTGTCCTAGTCCTTAAATACTGGACACATGGATGTTTCCAGTTATTCATCAAGACTAGAAGTCAGGGTTAGGAATTAGGAATATCTTCATCTGCAACCCAGCTCTTTTATTACATCTATGTGTGTTTCCTTCAGAGGCTCTGTTTCTCTGGCTGTTTCTTCATGGTTCCCCCAATTGTGTGGGACTGGAAGAGTGGTTCTCCTTCCTTGCTACACATTAGAATAGCTAAGAAGATTCTAAACTGTACTCTAACTCAGACCATATTTCAGGACAATTACCTCAAAATCTCTGGGCGTGGGACACAAGAATTTCTAAAAGCTCCTAAATGACTCTAATGTGCAGCTCAAGGGAAAAATGATCTCTTAGGTCTCTTTCCATTCTAAAATGATGAAAGCCTCTGAATTAAAAAGAGAGCTATAAATATTTTGTACAAATAGAGGTTTTCCTTTTCAATTACCTCCTTGTAAGTATTTTCCCAGAAAGGGACTATGAATTAAAGGGTATGTTTTGTGAGATTGCTATTTGGAATAATTGGGCTATGCCATCTAGCACGTATGAATATGCTCTTTCTTCATGGCCACATCAATATTGCAATGTATAATTTTAATTTATTTTCAATTTTTATTTTTTTATTTTATTTTAGAGAGAGAGCATGTACCCTAGCAACGGAGAGGGGCAGAGAGACAGGGAGAGAGAGAATCCTAACCAGGCTCCGCACAAACTGTGAGATCATGACCTGAGCTGAAATCAAAAGTTGGACACCCACCGACTGAGCCACCCAAGCATCCTTAAATTTAATTTAAATAAACCTAATTTATTTAAATTTATTTCAGCAAGTTTAACAGGTGTGAAATAGATCTCACTGCTATTTTAATTTTATTTTTTAAATTATTTTTATTTTTTTAAAATGTTTATTTATTTATTTTGAGAGAGAGAGGGAGAATGTGAGGGGGGGAAAGACAGAGAGAGGAGAGAAAGAGAATCCCAAGCAGGCTCTACGCTGTCAGTGCAGAGACCGACACAGAGCTTAATCTCACAAACTGAGACCATGACCTGAGCCAAAATCAAGAGTCAGATGCTTAACTGACTGAGCCACCAGGTGTCCCCTCATAGCTATTTTTAAATGCATTTTAAAAATTCTTTGTGAGTCTGGACATTTCTATCAATGTTAGCTAACTATTTGGTTTTCCTCTGTGTGAGCTATCTTTTGACCTTCGCCATGGAGATTATTTTTCTTGAGATCATTCTTAATCTGTTAATATATTAGCAAAATAAAATTGCTATCATTGATTGAGAACTACTATGTGCTAGATACTGTACCATGCTTTACGTGTGTTTTGCTTTATTCTTTACAAAAATTATACAAGGCAGTAATTATCCCCAAATTATAAATGAGAAAACTAAGATTCAGATAGGTTAGGCAAGTTACCCAAAGTCACACAGCTAATAAATAATGGAGCTGATATTTGAACCCATCTCCATCTGGCCCTCAAGAACTATCTTCCTTACTGGACAAGTGAACACTCAATGCTTGCGCTGCTCACAGTACATGCTGATGTTTTGCACCATGTGATTCCTGCTCTCTGACCCACAGTGATGGGTCATTTCAGACCTAAAGGTAACTGATGTATATCCTTACCAGCAACCTATGTATGGCCTGGTCCAAAAGGTGAGCCAAACCAATCACATTCCTCTCTTGAGAATTTGAATTTGGAAATGTTGAGCATCAGTGCACTTAACAGAAGGAGCAAAAGTGGAAAAGGTAGAATGAAGAGTTGCTTTGCGAATACTGGAGTCAGAGGAGCCATGACGAACTGAAATTATGAGGCACCAGAAACTAGGGTTAGCAGAGAAAGAAGGTTGGTAGAGAGAAAACTAAGTAGGTGTGCTCAAAGAAGCAGACCTAATCAGAGAACAATCATTTGGCGAATGAGAGAAAAACCGAAGAGTCAATACCTCAAAGCTCCCTCTGTTTTCAGTAACTTTCCAGTTTAGATGCCATTCATGGGGACGCCTGGGTGGCGCAGTCGGTTGAGCGTCCGACTTCAGCCAGGTCACGATCTCGCAGTCCGTGAGTTCGAGCCCCGCGTCGGGCTCTGGGCTGATGGCTCAGAGCCTAGAGCCTGCTTCCGATTCTGTGTCTCCCTCTCTCTCTG
The DNA here is from genome assembly GCF_016509475.1 of Prionailurus bengalensis. Classification (NCBI taxonomy): domain Eukaryota; kingdom Metazoa; phylum Chordata; class Mammalia; order Carnivora; family Felidae; genus Prionailurus; species Prionailurus bengalensis. The sequence continues at coordinate 40,644,761 of NC_057356.1, read as the reverse complement.
CCCCTCCCCGTTCATGCTCTGTCTCTCTCTGTCCCAAAAATAAATAAATGTTGAAAAAAAATTAAAAAAAAAAAAGATGCCATTCATGTATATCCCTCACCTACGTATCCTTTTTCGTGAGCTGACTGGACTGGGTCTCTGTTCCTTGCTATCGAACAAGTCAAAATAAAACACTCTTTTTTTTTAATTTTTTTAATGTTTATTCATTTTTTGAGAGACAGAGAGGGACAGAGCATGAGTAGGAAAGAGGCAGAGAGAGGGAGACACAGGATCTGAAGCAGGCTCCAGGCTCTGAGCTGTCAGCACAGAGCCCGACACGGGGCTCAAACTCATGAACTGCAAGATCATGACCTGAGCCGAAGTCGGATGCTCAACCGACTGAGCCACCCAGGCACCCCAAAATGCTCTTTTCATTAAATTTAAAAAACATTCTGGATGTTAAGCTTTCATCTGTCATTTTGATCATAAAATGTTTCTATTTCAATTCTTTCCTTGATTTCATTACATTTTGACTTTTGTAAAAGTAGAACCATCAATCTGATAATCAGTAACACTTTCACAGGTCACAAACTTATATTTGCACAAACAATAGGGACAGAAAGCAGAGAGTGGTTGCCTGAAGGTGGGGGAGGAGAGAAGTGGGAGGAAGGATGGATTTACAAATAGGCATGAAGAAACTTAGGGGGAGATAGATATGTTCAATATCTTGAGTGTGGTTAAGTTTTCACAAGTGTACACATGTGTCAAAACTTAGGATATTATACATTTAAATATGTGTGGTTTACTGTATGCCAATGATGCTTTAGTTAAACCATTTTTTAAAACATATATATTCTTCTTTCCAGTTAAGATACTTAAATAATTCTATTTCATTCAACTTATTATGCTTTATGCTTAATTGGAACTCACCTGCAATTTATTGTGGTTTATGCTATGTGAACTTAATCAAAGTTTATTTTTCTCAGTTTTAATATTCTCTTTTTCAACTACATTTCATAAATAGTTATTTCTTGCACCATTGTTTATTACACTTGGAAAGTCATGTGCTGAGCCTATCATTTTTTATCTATTCCTATTAATATCTTTCATTCCTTGGCTAATTTTTCTATTTTTAAACCTAATACTACCTGGTTTGGAGGTCTGGAATTTTGTTCCTTTGTGATATTTGTAATGTTTTAAAGTCAAGTAAAGGACTTTACATGAGGCAAGTGTGCTAATGTTAGTACACACACACACACACACACACACACACACACACACAGATGTCCTCATATAGTTACACAAAATAAATCTCATGTAGCTATTATACACATTATTTTAATAAACATCAGATGCACCTTATATGAAAAGAGTTTTAATAGAATTACTATAAGAATTAATAGAGTAACAGAGTAACAGGGTGCCTGGGTGGCTCAGTCAGTTAAGGGTCAGGTTCTTGACCTCGGGTCAGGTAAAGATCTCACAGTTCATGGGATCCAGCCCCACGTCAGCCTCTGTGCTGACAGCATGGAGCCTGCTTGGGATTCTGTCTCTCCCTCTCTCTCTGCCCCTCCCCCACTCACGTGCATGCACTCTCTCTCAAAATAAATAATAAATAAACTTAAAAAAAAAAAAGAATAGAGGAACACCAAGATTTTATTCATTGTCTCCCCTGTCTTGAGCAATAATTTTTGGGGGGCCTATACATCCAAATAAGATCTAACCTATCTGTGACTAATCCAGCCACCACAACTACCTGTGTACCAAGAAAATTTTCATTCTGGACCTAACAGGCCACACAGAAGTTTGATAACATACATCTGGTTGTATTTCAACACAGGACCACTTTCATCATTTAACCACTTCCTAAGTCTCCTTTATTTTTTTCTACTACCTTTGCCTCAAAGTTCTTGAGTAAGGGTTACAGTTTTAACTTAGGTTTAACTGAGCACACATGACATGCCTGGCACAGTGCAAGGTCATGGGAATAAAAATGGAAGGAGGCACTCTCAGGAAATATGTGTACTTTCATATCATGGCTCTTTCTTCTTCCTGAAGCAGGTAATGAATCATGTAGCACACAGTAAGACACTGAAGGACACGAATCTTGGAAAGGCCCCTTCAAATTTAACTTCAGGTTCTTTGGTCTTTCAGGGATTATTGGGTGATGCTGCCAGACCAGTGATTTAATGCTTTATTGAATCGGTGCTCCATGGGGTAATACAAAAGGAGGTGTTCTGTGTTAAATGTTGACAAGTTATATGAAACAGAGACTGCCCATAGAAATTACTTTCATTTACTATTATTTTTCCAGGAGAAAGAAGAACTCAGAATCAAAAGTTATAATATACTTACAGGTGGCTGGCAAAACAGATATTGCCCCAAGGCACTGATTTCAGTGGAATTAAGCCTTGCTGGAAAGTCTGCAAGAAACCATAAAGTCTCTTTTCCTGGGAAGAACAAAAAAATAAGTCAACATTTTGGGCAAATATTCCCACTCCAAATTATTGATACAATCATTTTTATCAACAGCTAGCATGCTTCACCAATCAATACAGCATAGAGGCTGAAAGCTCAGGCACTGAGGTCATATAGACCTGCATTAGATTCCTGCCCCTTCTCTTCCCCACAATATGAACTTGGGCAAGTTACTAATCTAAGCTTCAAGTTCCTCATTAGTAAAATGGAGGTGACAGTAACCATCTTGCAGGGCAATGACTGAAAGGCAATGTTAATAAGACACTCAGAGCTCCTGGCTTATAGGAAGTACTCAATAAATAATCATAACAATAATAATTCATTATTATTATTAATGAATACATTAAAAAACTTCTACTTAGGTGGCAACTGGGTGGCTCAGTTGGTAAAGCTCTGACTTTGGCTCAGGTCATGATCTCACAGTTCACGCATTCAAGCCCCACGTTGGGCTCTGTGCTGACAGATCAGAGCCTGAAGCCTGCTTCGGATTCTGTGTCTCCCTCTCACTCTGCCCCTTCCCTGCTCGTGCTCTGTCTCTCTCTCTCTCTTAAAGATAAATAAACATAAAAAAAAAAAAAAACCTCCCACTTTGAAAATGTAAAACTAATACAGGATATGTTTACAAGCTAGTTGGAAAGCAAGTCAAACACACATAAAAAAGCAAAGAACAATCCAAAGTGATTCAATATTTTTCAGTGTGATAAGATGTTAAGTATGAGGTTCATGTTTCCCAGAATTCTGGCAGATAGCCCAAAGGCTGAGAGCATTAGTTCTCAGAACATCTATCCAGGCATGCTATATGATTATACAATTTCATAATTATGAAATCCATTTTGTGACCCCTAGTTAATGTTCCAATTCAGGAATTATAGGAGACAAGGAGACCAGACCTGAAAGATTCTAGAGAGACCAGCATATGGAATTCTTCAGAAAGAATTGTCAGAGCTCTGTGCATCAGTTCCACATACAGATGGCGTGAGGAGTAGGTGGTACTTCTCATAGCACTTTGAAGATATCGGTCACCCGCCTTCAGCATGTATTGTTGCTGGAGGAAAGCATGCTGTTGGACCCACTGTCAGTCTATTGCAAGCAATCTCTTTTCTCTCTGTAAGTTTGTACTAGTTTCCTTTTTACTCTTGATGTTCTGAAGTTTCACTGGGACATGACTTGGTACAGATTTATTTTTATTTTTCTTGTTTCATATTTGGGTGCATCTTCAACCGGAATAAAGATTATAAAGATTTTTGACTCTCAATCCTGGAAAACTCTCAGTCGTCTGTTTCAATATCATTTTCCAACATTCTCATTTTTATCTTGTTCTGGATTTCCTATTAAATATACAATGGACTAGTTCAATATATCCTCCATGGCTTTTGACCGCTCTTTTATGTTTTTACTTTTTGTCTCTCTGTGTTACATTTTGGTGAAGGCCTCAGTACTGTCTTCTAATCCACTACTTCAAATGTCTAAAATGTCATTTCTTACCATCACCATACCCACCCTCCAAACTATTTCTCCCCCATGTTCCTTATTTCAGTGATAGGCATTACCATCTATCAGAAATTCCGATTCCTTCTTCTCTCAGGCTTACCTTCTACTAATCCTCTATACTATTATCAGAGTGATTTTAAAAGAATACAAGTCTGGGGGTGCCTGGGTGGCGCAGTCGGTTAAGCGTCCGACTTCAGCCAGGTCACGATCTCGCGGTCTGTGAGTTCGAGCCCCGCGTCAGGCTCTGGGCTGATGGCTCAGAGCCTGGAGCCTGTTTCTGATTCTGTGTCTCCCTCTCTCTCTGCCCCTCCCCCGTTCATGCTCTGTCTCTGTCCCAAAAATAAATAAACGTTGAAAAAAAAATTAAAAAAAAAAGAATACAAGTCTGACCATGTTAATCCCATACATAAGACAGATCAGTGGTATCCCATTGACCTTCAGAAACATGGCTTTGAGGTCATTCAGGGCATGGTCTCTAGCCACCTCTTAGGCCTCATATTTTTGCCATTTTCCCATCATACCCTACCTTCCAGTTCTTCATTCATTCAATATGTATTTTTATTTATTGAGTGCCTTTAATGTGTTAATTACTGTTCTGGGCCTTCAGGATACTTCAGTAAACAAAACAGTCCCCCAAACCCTGTCTTCATGGAACTTAGTAAAAAAAAACAAAAAACAAAAAACAAACTGGGACCTCATCAAAATAAAAAGCCTCTGCATAACGAAGGAAACAATCAACAAAACTAAAAGGCAACCGACAGAATGGGAGAAGATATTTGCAAACAACACATCAGATAAAGGGTTACTATCCAAAATCTATAAAAAACTTATCAAACTCAACACCCAAAAACCAAATACTCCAGTGAAGAAATGGGCAAAAGACATGAAAAGACACTTCTCCATGGAAGACATCCAGATGGCCAGCCGACACATGAAAAAATGCTCAACATCACTCATCATCAGGGAAATACAAATCAAAACCACAATGAGATAGCACCTTACACCTGTCAGAATGGCTGACATTAACAACTCAGGCAACAACAGATGTCGGCAAGGATGTGGAGAAAGAGGATCTCTTTTGCATTGTTGGTGGCAATGCAAGCTGGTGCAGCCACTTTGGAAAACAGTATGGACGTTCCTCAAAAAACTAAAAATAGAACTACCCTATGGTCCAGCAATTGCACTACTAGGCATTTATCCATGGGATACAGGTGTGCTGTTTCGAAGGGACACATGCACCCCCATGTTTATAGCAGCACTATCAACAATAGCCAAAGTATGGAAAGAGCCCAAATGTCCATCAATGGATGAATGGATAAAGAAGATGTGGTATATATATACAATGGAGTATTACCCAGCAATCAAAAAGAATGAAATCTTGCCATTTGCAACTATGTGGATGGAACTGGAGGGTATTATGCTAAGTGAAATCAGTCAGTCAGAGAAAGACAAAAATCACATGACTTCACTCATATGAGGACTTTAAGAGACAAAACAGATGAACATAAGGGAAGAGAAACAAAAATAATATAAAAACAGGGAGGGGGACACAACAGAAGAGACTCATAAATATGGAGAACAAACTGAGGGTTGCTGGAGGGGTTCTGGGAGGGGGGATGGGCTAAATGGGTAAGGGGCATTAAGGAATCTACTCCTGAAATCATTGTTTCACTATATGCTAATTTGGACGTAAATTTTAAAAAATTAAAAATAAAATTGTAAAAAATAAGCAGTAAACAAGGTAAGTAAAGTATATAGTTATGTCAGAGGTAATAAATGCAGTGGAAAAAATAAAGCAAGAGAGAGAATGCTGGACGTGGAAGAATGAATGATGGAATCTTAAATAGAATGACCAGAGAAGGCATTATTGAGATGGTGACATTTGAGTGAAGACTTGAGAGAGTTGAGGGAGAAAGCAATGAAAACATTAGAAGAAAGATCGCTGAAAAGGAACAGCAAATACAAAGGTGTCAAAGTGGAAAAATGCCTTCTTCAAGAAACAGCAAAATCAATATGGTTAAGCAATTGGCAAAAGCAGGCAATAGGAGATAAAGTCAGTGAAGTTCACCAAGTCTGGTTTTTTGGGGGCTTATTATAGGCCACTCTAAGGCATGTGGCTTTTACTCTGAGGTGAGACACCATTGGAGGGTGTTGAGTAGAACAATGACATGATCTAATTTATGTTTTAGAAGGATCACTCTGTGACTATGGACAGCAGAATTCCGGGGAACATGGAAGTAAGAAGACCAGTTAGAAGACTACTGCAAAAATCCAGGTTTGATACTTTTGTACTAGGATGGTAGCTGTAGAGGTGATGGGACATAGTCAAATTGGTACGTTTTGAAGGACTTAACCAATAGGTTTGGCTAACTGCTGTTCTAGACCCTGGAGATGGTTTAACCACAAGGTTGGATGAGGGTCAGAAAAGAAAAAGGTGGCAAAGATGAGCCAATGGTTTTGACTTGAGCAACTTACCCTAGACGGAGAAGATGGCAGGAAGAGCAGGGTCTGTAGGTAAGATCAGAAGATCAGTTTTCAAAAGGGAGAAGACAACCTATGGGGACAGATGCCAGCCAGTAGGTAGATGTGGTGGTGAGAGCTTGTGGAAGTCTATTTTGCCCAGTGACTTAAAAGGTCATCAACTGAGAGCAAGGATGGGAGAAAAGGTGCTGGAGATGCGAGGAGACAAATTTTAAACTGATATCTAAGAGAGCAGAAGCATCAAGATAACATCAGGGGCTCACTTGAGGTCTTTGGTCATATGTAAACTATGATCATTCAGGAGTGCCTGGGTGGCTCAGTCGGTTGAGTGTCTAACTCTTGGTTTTGGCTCAGGTCATCATCCCAGGGTTGTGGGATTCAGCCCCTTGTGAGGCTGAGCACTGAGTATGGAGCTTGCTTAAGATTCTATCTCTGCCCCTCTCCCCAATTTGCTCTCTCTCTCACTCTCAAATAAACAAAATGAAAAAAAAATTTAAACTGTGACCATTCAGCTTGTTTCCTCCAGTTGAACAGACAAAGCATTAGCATATTAGTTAGTTTGGGGTAGGATAACTGCTCTACAAACCCCAAATTTTAGTGCCTTAACACAACTGAAGTTGATTTCTAAGAAATTTACATGGACTATCTCACCTGATGCACACAATGGATGACTAAAGTAGATGCTATCATTATGCCCTTGTCTAGATAAGAAAACCAAAGAATTATTTGAAGTAAGCCTAAGCCATAATTTTTGTTTTAGGTATTCATTTTATTTGGGAATATTTAAAAAAAACTGCCTCACAAGATTAATTCAGCAAATGTGATTTGGTCACTACATTCATTCATTAACAAGTTATTATTAATATCAACTATGTCAGGCTAAAAACAGTTTATGATCTTAGAAATATTTGCTTTTTCATCAGTGGAGGAGCAATTCTTTAATTAATTGCCGGGAACAGGTAAATTATTTTCTAGGTAATTCTTATTTCATCTTTTGGTTTGCCTTATTCATATTCTCTCTTCTCTCTTCTTGAATCTTTAGTGTTTTTTCTAAGCATTTATCTTTTTTTTCAAATGTATTTTTTTGTTGTTATTTATTTTTGAGAGAGAGTGCAAGTGGGGAAGGGGAAGAGAGACAGGGAGAGAGAGGATCCGAAGTAGGCTCCACATTGACAGCAGAGAGCCTGATGCAGGGCTTGAACCCACAAACTGAGAGATCACAACCTGAGCTGAAGTCTGATGCTTAACCGACTGAGCCACCCAGGCACCCCTCAAAAGTATTAGTGTGAAAGTAATAACTTCCCCCAAATATTCTTAATTCAATTCCAGATTATTTTTTATCTTGTATACCAATCCTGAATTTAAAAATAATTGTAATTTTAAAGCAATTATTTATGTAGAACTTTCTACACCCTTTTAATACATTTATTTGTAGTTTTGCAGCTTTAAAACTAATTTCCAAACAGATTAATTTAACCGCCTTAATTTTATTTAAAAGAAAGGAGCTCCTCCTACTGTTTTCCTGGATTAATGCTAATTTTTTACATCCTAGTTTACATAGAAAGAATTACAATTCCATTTATGTAGGCACAACCAGAATGTAAGCCACGTCTCTCACCATTCGAAAGTTTCTTATATGCAATACAAATTGTAAGTGATCACTAGGAAATTATTGACTTTGGCAGTAAATACCAAAGGTTAATTCAGCCACACTTTCTGTTGTTTGGGTAAGGAGTTTCCCTTCTTGAACCAAAGAAGAGAGCACAGAATTGTAAAACAAAATGTGGCTATGTGCATTTGAACAAATAACCAGTTACCAAATATTTACTGGCACCCATGGAAAATTGGGCACTATCTTAGGAGTTAGGGATACATGAGTAAGGAACACTGGTCCCTGTCCTCCCTTCTCTCCTGTCCCTAGGCAAGCAGAGACATGAGTTATAATCCTGGTTCTTTTATTACGTTTTGGGTAACACGGGCAAGTTATCAAAATATTTGAGACTTATTTCCTAATCTGTGAAGTGGACGTAATAATACCTACCTCACAGGGTTGTTGTAAGAACTAAATGATAAAAATGCTTAGGTAAGATACCTAGCACATAATAGGTACATATTAACAGGAGTTCCTTTCTTTCTCTCTAGATTTTTCTGGTCTCACAAAAAAAGCCTCACCTTGAGGCAACAGTGTCCTTTTAATAATTATAGTAACCCATAAGAATCAAATATTATATACTCTGAGCTCTTGAAACATTAATGGAAGGTTTTCTCAACTTTGGCACTACTGACGTTCTGGGCCGAATAATGCTCTGTTGTAGGGGGCTAGCCTGTGCACTGTGGAATGTTTAGCAGTAGTTCTGGCCTCTATGCCAGTAGTAGCTCCCTGGCAGTGAAAATAAAAAATGCCTTCAGGTATTCAAATATTCCCTTGGGGAAAAAAGTCACCTGTGGTTGAGAACCTCTGCATTAGTGAATCATAAACTCACACGTAGTAGGTCTTGAAGAGCATTTTTAAAAGTTAAATGGCATAAAACAGACACATGAAAAGATGCTCAATATCACTCATCATCAGGGAAACACAAATCAAAACCAAAATGAGATACCACCTCACACTGGTCAGAAGGGCTAAAATTAACAACTCAGGAAATAATAGATGTTGGCAAGGACATGGAGAAAGAGGAGCCCTTTTGCACTGTTGGTGGGAATGAAAAGTGGTGCAGCCACTCTGGAAAACAGTATGGAGGTTTCTCAAAAAATTAAAAATAGAACTACCTTACAACCCAGCAACTGCACTACTAGGAATTTATCCAGAGGATACCAAAAATGCTGATTCGAAGGGGCACATGCACCCCAATGTTTATAGCTGTGCTATCGACAATAGCCAAATTATGGAAAGAGCCCAAATATCCATCAACTGACAAATGGATTAAGAAGATGTGGCATGCACGGGCACCTGGGTGGCTCAGTCGGTTAAGCGACCAACTTCAGCTCAGGTCATGATCTCACAGTTTGTGGGTTTGAGCCCTGCATTGGGCTCTGTGCTAATAGCTCAGAGCCTGGAGCCTGCTTCAGATTCTGTGTCTCCCTCTCTCTCTGGCCCTCCCATGCTCAGGCTCTGTCTCTCAATAATAAATAAAAGTAAAAAAAAAAAAAAGTTTAAAAAAAAGATGTGGCATGCATATATATATATATATATATATATGCGCATACACACACACATACACCCACATACATACAATGGAATACTATTCAGTGATGAAAAACAATGAAATCCTGCCATTTGCAACAAAGTGGATAGAACTAGAGGGTATTATACTCAGCAAAATAAGTCAATCAGAGAAAGACAAATATACGATTTCACTCATGTGGAATCTGAAGAAACTCAACAGATGAACATAAGGGAAGGGAGGGAAAAATACAATAAAACAGAGGGGGAGGCAAATCATAAGAGACTCTTAAATACAGAGAACAAACTGAGGGTTGCTGGAGAGAGGCGAGGTGGGAAGGTGGGTTAAATGAGTAATAGGCATTAAGGAGTGCACTTTTCTGGATGAGCACTGGGTGTCACATGTAAGAGATGAATCACTGGGTTCTGCATTGTAAGTTAACTAACTGGAAAATAAATTAATAAAAAAAAAGTAAAGCTGTACAATAAAGAAGTCAGAATGGGAAAAAAGTTAAATGGCCCAATTTTGAAATAGAAATCTTAGAAAACATTGTATGTACTCAAGTATTATTTAGTGATATAAATTTCATACAGCAAGTTTTAATCAAAAGTTTGAAAGCCACTGTTCTATACTTAATAAGACCTTTCACATAAACTATCTCAGTTAATCAGGAAACTCTATCAAGTAGGCAGGAAGATGTTACCCCCATTTTACAACTCAGAAAATTGAGGCTGAGGTCAGCTGAGTGATTTGCCCTCAGCGTTACTCAGTAGGCTGAAGAGCAGATATGATGCAGAACCCAAGTCTCTAAAGTTAAGGTAAAAAGGAGATTGTTACCTGAGGGCAAAAATCTCTTATGGAGTCAGAAGAATAGAGACATTATAGAGTCAGAGGTCTTTGGCAGTGGGTCCAATCATTAAAACAAGTATCAATATATTAGATGCATGTAAAAATGTGAAAAACATTTTATCAAGGTTTTTATTTTTCCACAGTGGCTTGCTAACCTTTGTGTACCCAGAGTTACTTGTGGAATGAATAAAGGAATGAATGAACACTGACCACACAATTCCTATTCCTCTTCAATCACCCAGTTTCTCTGATCACCTTTAGACAATTAAGCGTGCTCCTCCATTTGCCTGGAACCTCTCCTCTCTTTTCCCACTGACCTGTTTTTTTTTAACTTTTAATTTTTATTTTTAGTTCCTTTTTTTTTTTTTAAATAAGCTCTATGCCCAATGTGGGGGCTTGACCTCACCACCCCAGATCGAGAGTCGCATGCTCTACAGACTTAGCCAGCCAGGTGCCCTTCCCCATTGACTTTTAGAATCAGCTCTTCAAAAGTCCTCTAGGGGCCACCTTCCACAAATCCCCACACAGGTTTATTTCTTCCCATGTTCCTTCTATGGGCCTTATGCAATTGTACTGTAACGATCTGTTTTACAAACTGTTCCCTGACACTCCTTGTGCCTTTGCAATCCTTTCTACTCCCTCTCTGCCAATCCCAGAGATAGCAGCTTTATTCTATTTCAAACAGCATAAACCACAACACCCACCACAACACTTGGAAATACAGGGGCTGTGTAATACCTGTTGACTGATTGAGAGGAAAGAAACAAGGCAAACAAGGCAATTATCTGACACTTAGAAAAGCAAAAGAATGCTGCTGCTTCCTTCCGAGCTGAGAAGACTAAACTATTTCATTGTGGGTTAAAGTTTTCTTTCTGAAGACAAGGACAGTAGTTGGAAGCCTCCAGGTCTCCGTGGTGGCAGGTCACCACTCAGTGGAGGTGCGAGCGCACTGCAGGGTGCTCACACTGCTGCCCAAGTCAGACTCCAAAACCAAACTGCGGTACCCCTACCTCTAAGCCATCTGGACTTGGCCTGTCGCTGCCTAGGTCTTCGGCCCTAAGCTGTCTAGCTCTGTATCCCCAAGTGTTAAGAGTTCCTTAGGACCCCAGTTATACAGATGGCTTCACAGGACTTGCTCTAAAACGATTCTGAATCATTAGGTTGGAGATAAGGCACCCAGTATTTTGAATTTTTACCAGCACCTCCGTGATTCTTAACATCAAGGCCATTTAGGAAACTAATCATCTTTGTGTCACTCCCACTATAGAATTAGGGCAGTTATTTATTTTTCAGTGATTTTTACCTCAATGTTAACCTTGGAATATGCTATTGGTTAGTAGATAAAATGCTCCTGAGGTCCTCGAAGTTGCAGTGTGTTAATATTCAGAATACATAATAATGCAACTTTTAGCTTCCTTTTAGCAGGGTGATTCAAGTGAGAGGTCAAAACCACAGCCACCCCCAACGTCAGAACTGTTCTGGCCACGTGAGCCAAACTAGGCCCTGAACCTCAGGGCTGGGATGACGATCCTGAGTAATATCGGTCCAACTCACTCCTTTTGTAGTTGAGCTCAGAGAGCTGAGGTGACCGTGAGCACCACAGTCTTCTCTTCCTCACCAGACTCTGGATGGAAAAGGACAGAGGACAGAACTGGGGCGGGCTTTCCTGTAACAAGATGCATTGTTAGAAGCTGTCCAAGAAAAGGAGAGCTGAGAAAACATAGGCCGCACTTTTTAATCCCTATTTTCGCCAAGCCGCAAGTCCGCTTCACAGTGAGAGATTGGGGCAAGATTTAGTTAGCTCTTGCTGGTCGCCTGTCTTCCCTCCTAGTCAGGTCCCGACTTCCCTTGTTAACCGGGGCTCTGGTGGGAAAAACAGCAAACGGTTTTGAAGAGGGAGGAAGTCTTCATCATCCGTGACCTCATGACATCCGCCTGGGCCAAAAAAAAAGTAGTGGCCGCTTGGCTGAGGGCCCTAGGGACTTAGGAAAGTTTGCTCCAATGTATAAGGGGTGGGACCCTTCGAAACAGCACAGTACACAGAGATAGAACCTCCTACCCGTAGACCTCACAGAGACCCACGCCCTCAGTGAGTCGCGCGCGCAGGCGCCCGACCGTCCGGCGGCCGGGGTCTAGCCCTCTGGGAAGCGCGGGCGCGGGTCACGTGGGCCGCGCAGCCCTCTGCGCTATTTCCCTACAAGGACTTGGGCTTGCCAGGCCCCGCCCCTGGACGTGCCCAGGAATGTGCAGGGAGGCAAACCCACAGGGCAGGCTCACCCATTTACCAACAGGAAAGGGGGGGGAAAGCCTACATTGTAAGAGGAGGTACAAAAATATGGAAACTCAGTAGAACAATTACACGAACGAACCATTACACATTCTTCTATGTTCTAAGTCGCCCGCTTTATGCTCCTTCCTGTGCACTCGTTCAAAATTGCGCCCTCCTAGGACACTGGCAACTCCCCCCACCCGTCGTCTTTCTATTAAGTCAGGCCCACTCTGTCGGCCGACAATGGTGACTAGGCTTCCTTCCGGTTTGCTAAGCGGAGGCCGGAAGTGTTGGTTTTAGGGGGCTCTGGGAGTAGAAGAGTGCTGATAGCGGCAGCGAGGGCAGCGAAGGGGTTACCGAAGTGCTGGGATTCTTGCGGCTGTGCAGGGTGAGTGGTGCCCGCGATAAGGTGCGCGAGGCCCATCGCGGGGGCCCATCTCGACGGGGCGGCTGGGACGGCAGTAGCGGGCCACTGGAGCAGGGAGTGCACCTGGGCAGGTGTACTGGCGGGTTCCTTGTTTCGAGCCCAAGGGCTAGCTCTAGGATCGAAGGCCACGCCCGGAAGTAGCCGAGGCGCGGACTTTGTCCCTTTGCCCAAAGTCGGAGCTAGAGGAGTGTGGTTTAGCTCGCTGGCGCCGCGATCTTGGGCGACAGCCGGGCCTGCGAAACCCGAACCCCGCGGCGCTGACTCCTGGACTATGTTTAGTTTCTAACGTAAACTTGCCGGATTCAAGAGAGTTTGCGCAAAAACCGAAGCCCAGTGTCCGCCGTGCTGCAGCTGTTGTTGCAGCTGTGTGGCTACGTTTAGTAGGAATAACCAACTCAAATTAGCAGCTTCCTCAGCTCAGCATCCACTTCTGTAATTAGAACTTTTTTTTAAAGTGATAATTTACAAAGAGGGGTTGAGGGTGTAGTCTGCCGTTTGAGAAAACTCCTAAATTCAATACCATGTTCCTTTTGGGTGGAGACCTCGGGTTATTGTCAGTTTGCCAGAGTGTTTCCTTTTAAAGTAGTTGAGCTGGTATATGAAAGTAAATATCAGTTCTTAAAGCAGAACTTTGGAACAAATATGCGTTCAGTTGAGATTTTAACTTAAGTGGAAAATGTTTTCTATCTGAAGGTGAAGAAAGTGAATGTTTTTTAAAACTACTTGTTTCATGTTCTGGAAGGCTTTTGATAAAACTTAACAAGAAAAGCTTTCCGTTTTCAAGAGTGAGCATTTACTGGCATGTGAACCTTGACAACTAATTGCCTTTGTCAAGTGCTAAGAACTTTTTGGGTGTGGCTATAAGAGATCTAATCCTATCTTCAACCGGAAGTTTGCATAGGAGTTGAAAGCTCCCTTCATTTGGAACAGAAGCACTAACCTGAAAATATATTTTTAAAAAAAATGGGGATGGCACCAAAAAAATCGCATAAACTTCGCTTCAGGGGGAAGTACGTTGATAAATGAGGTAGGAAATTTGGTCTGGATTTGGAAAAAAGATACTACATGCTACCACATTAGGAAGTGTTTTCAAAGATGGGAGTTTTTCTTTAAAGAATGTATCATACTTCCTAGGATACTATCAGTTGTAGTATCAGTTTTGTAGAAGAAACATCTCTAGATTATTTTATATCTATTACCACTTTATAAATGCTAGACTCTAGAATTCTAACTAGAGTAACAAAGTATAATATTAGTATGGATTAATATTATTTTATAAATGAAACCATAGTATATCTTGAGATGCTGAAAAATCTTCTGGTTGTCCTTGGTGTGTGGAAGAAGACTTTGAGGACCTTTACTTCTACCACTTAATCTAGTCTAATATTTTCCTTACATGATTTGTATCCCTTCTTTTGTCATAACCCTGAATTGAGTTTCTTCCTATTTGATCATGCTAAAACACCCCCAAATTCATTGCTAGCAACACTTACGTCCCCTGATTTAAAACAAGGTTATACTCCTTTAGATCTGTAAACTGAATATTCTTGACCACCATTGACTATGTTTCATTCACTTTCTTGTGCATCTGAAATCCTTTCATTTTTCATAGAGGCCTGCTCTGCAAGTTTCCCTGCTTTAAAGTTTAATACAACAAATATGCCTTCACATGAAAGAGCTTTCATTAAATGCTTCAGAAATAAACTCCAGATTCTAACTTTGAATGAGTGAGAATCCTATAACTTGAAAATCTCAGATGCTTACATCTTCCATCCTAAATAAAGAATATTTACATTGATGCATGAAATGTTTTCAGTGTTTTTTACCCTAGCTTCCTAAATTTCTATGAGTTGTGCATTTGTTTGTTACATAAAAAGAGCTACAGTCTCGCTTGTTTGGGGAAAGTCAAAATGGATAACAAACTAGAATCATAGCAAGGAGGACAGTGACAATACCATAAGTGATCTGCTCTTTGTGATCATAGCACTGTTCCTGATATGGCTCCCTCTTCATCAGTGTTTATTCCACCCATACTTTTAGTTTGGTAGGAAAAACTTAACCACGCTTTCCTTATTGTAAAGATTTTATTTTCTTTTTCTAAGTAATCTCCACAGCGAACGTGGGGCTTGAACTCACAACCCCAAGATCAAGAGTTGCACAGTCCATCGACTGAGCCAACCAGGTGCCCCTACATTTTCTGTATTTTAGAACAACTTACTGTGAGGCTGAACTCCCTATTGCTGAAAGGCTACCAGTTTCTGGTGGGAGATAAACTCATAGACAAGAGCACAACCTCCTTGAAAAAGGCCCAGGTAGTAATTTGTCTTAACATTATACTACCAGCTTTTGATAGAAGTAACTATCTTAATTTTTTAGAATTAAAACTAACATCTGAATCTCTTAATTCTAAGGGTGTCTCTTAGCTTCTAAATGGTACAAGATTTTTCAGGGTCTTCCCCCACCATCTCGATCTTTTAGAAACAAAGATCTTCCTCAACTCACAGTATTTAATAATCATGTATCACCTTTGAGTTATTTTTCATTATTGTCACACATTGTTTTAACTTGAGAGTTCTTCAGGAATGAAAACTATGCGTCATTTCATAAATTTAACCAATCAGTTCATTTCCTTTTTTTTTTTTTTTAAATGTATATTTATTTTTGAGAGCAAGAGCGCGAGCTGGGTAGGGGCAGTGAGAGGGGGGAACAGAGGATCCAAAGTGCGCCTTGCACTGACAACAGCCACCCCAATGTGGGTCTCAAACTCACAAATTGTGAGATCATGACCTGAGCCAAAATTGGACGCTCAACTGACTGAGCCATCCATGCACCCCTCATTTCATTTCTTTATAGTTGCTTCCCCAACTATATTTTAACCTTTTTAAGATAGGACAAATGCCTTACGTTTAATTCTTAAGTAGTTTTCAACACTAGTGACATTTGATGCACTTTGGTATAATTCATCAATCATATTAAAGATTGATGATTAAGTATTGATTGAGCTAAAGTTCTGTGAAAGACCACTGTCAGTGCTGACCAAAGGGAGAAAAAAAAAAACCTTTATAACTTTTACAAACCGTTTTTACAATGAATACAAATTTAAAGAATGCATGATTAAAAGAAACAATAATGGGAAATGCTTTAAAATTCATATATATATATATATTTATGTAAAGGTACCTAGAGGACTCCCATCAAATTTAGTATTCTGAGTTTTTATAGATTAAAAAATGTGTCAACCATTTGACCTAGAATTCTCATCAGTTTCTTTGTTCTTAAAATAACTGACATTCCTGCCTCATGAAGGGAAGACAATGTTGTCAAACAAAACCGATGATTTTTAAAGACATGCTTTGATTTGCAAAGACACAGCAAAGAGAGGTGGACTGGTAAATATGTGTCACTCATTACGTCTGGATCACTAACCCCAAGTTCTTGAGTACAGTTAAAAGATGGTGGAATAATATACACTGTAACTTTCTAGTTTTTAAAAGTACATTTAGAATAGAGGGAAAAATTAAATAATGGTATTTGCTGCCCCAAAAGGTGTTTTTACAGAATGAAAATAGGCATTCATGGTGCTGATAAATTTTGAAGGGCAGCCACAATTGTGATTAAAGGAAACACAAATTGTGATTAAAGGAAACTTGGAAATTAGGGAGGAGTGTGTATCGTAACTTCTGGGTCGCGTAGGGTATATCTTACCAACAGCACATTCCAGTGTATCACTGGGTGCTATATTGGATGGACTGGAATTTGTGACTCTCCTTTGTGGAATTTCCTACTAAAATCTGAGAACAGATTTAGCTTTTTAAAAAAATCTGAGGCAGAGCTTTTCTGATTATTTCTATAATTGAATTTAGTCTGGGTGATGTGGTATAATCGGGAAGAATGTAGGAAACAACTTTTTAAGCTCATAGGAAGCATTGTGTTCTAAGGTCACTTTGCGGGGAGATCTAGGTAGTGCTTCATTCTTTGCAGGCCACAGATTTATTTTTAGAGCAAGGGCATAGTGTTTTGCTACATCATAGCTAAATGTTGTTTTCAGAACGTAAGCTTTAAAATTGTTATCCTGGTCAGAGAGTGAAATCAGTAGTGCCTATTTTAGTCCTGCTTGGAAGAATATAACTCAATACAGTGACCTAGTCTCCCTGGTTAGAGGTTTTGCCGACTACCATCGCCACCACAGCTCTGAAGGATGGTACGGTAACATTTTGTTATCTGAGGACTGTGGGCTTTTTAACATCAAACAAATTTTTATAGTCTTTTAAAGATTGAGTGCTGAAAAGAAAATTGCCTTTCCATTTCAGTTGTTATTAGGCATTTTTATTTTTAACTTGAATTTTACAGGGATAAATTTAGATTATTAGAGAGTAAAGGTAGTTTCCTTAGCTCTTAACATGTTTTCTAAAACTTAAAACAAATAAATAGCTTTAAAAACTGTTGCGCTATGGCTTTTGTCTAGAGAATTTAGTCACACCTTAAGGGACTTAGCTTGCTTTGTGCAAGAAATTGGTTTTGACAGAGTGGACATATCTGTAAAACTTATAAGTGAATTCATAGTTTTTTTAGACTTTCCAGTTAGCTTTTCAACAAATCTCTTTCATGAGCTACTTTGATTCCAGAAGTGAGGGTGCAAGAAAATTGTTAGTTGCGAGTGGAAGAATGCTATTTGACAATGGAGATTAAGAGATGAAGACCTATTCCATCAATTAGTCTTCCTTCCTACTTTCTGTCTACCTTAGAATGGGACGGCTAGTTTAGGCTAGGGCTGTGGGAAAGACTTGTTGAAGATGAATTAGTATTCCCCAGTACTGCCACAGCACTGAAGTATAAAACCAGTACTGTTTCCCCAAGTGTAAAACCAGTACTTACCTGGCTATGCTGCAGCACAGGGGACATGCAATCTTGTTGATATGCTCTGAGCTTTGAATTATGTGAGTTACAGTTTGGAATTTGAAGTTGGTGATGGACTGTTCATTAGATGTTATGACTACTAAGGGTGAGTGAACTCAAAGTTGAGTCTGGTTTTTCTCTTTGTAATTTGGTTCTGTGAGTAAGAGTATTGATTAGTTGAGACAGATGTTTGCTAAGTGATACTGCCCTGCTGAGTAGTTTTTAGGCACATCTCTAAGTAGCTCAGACACGTCAGGAAGTTTGATGCAACTTAGTTTTTATTAATCTTTGTGTTTTGTATATTTCCCTTCCTAATTAGGATTTAACCACCACCATGTCGAGCAAAAGGGCAAAGACCAAGACCACCAAGAAGCGCCCGCAGCGCGCAACATCCAATGTGTTTGCCATGTTTGACCAGTCACAGATTCAGGAATTCAAAGAGGCCTTCAACATGATTGATCAGAACAGAGATGGTTTCATTGACAAGGAAGATTTGCATGATATGCTTGCCTCCCTGGGTAATGATCAACTTTAATATTATAAAGAGAATTTCTGTAATGCCTGTGAAGCCAGTCTAATGATGCTGTAGTTTACTAAGATTCAGAGTCTGGAACAGTGTTTCCCAAAGTGTGGCCCTTGGACCACCTGCAAGTTTCTGGACAGGCCTCAGGATTGGGCTGGGGGCCAGCTGTGTTTGTGTGTGTGTGTGTTGCAAACACTGATAACTGATTATGAGAGCAATGTTATTCCTCCTGTCATCCCAATAGAATAGCATACTATCTCTAGACTCTTAATACAGGCCTTATTCACCGAGAAGAATTTTTCCCAAATAGTTTTGCTATTATGAATACACAGCAAACTACATAAATGATAATCTTTCTTGTCAAAAAGGTTACTGTGATGATTACTTGATGCATTTTGTGATGTAAGTAAAATTATGACCCTCTTTTTTATTCAGGGAAAAATCCAACTGATGAGTATCTGGATGCCATGATGAATGAGGCTCCAGGGCCCATAAATTTCACCATGTTTCTCACGATGTTCGGTGAGAAGTTAAATGGCACAGATCCAGAAGATGTCATCAGAAATGCTTTTGCTTGCTTTGATGAAGAAGCAACTGGTAAGTCTGAGGTAACCTTTAATTACTAAGTGATTTAATTTTTAGTTGTGGTAACTAAAACATATAATAACTTGAAATATGATGACATAATACCCTCAGGTTTATTCCATACCTGTTTTTGGACAGGCTTTTCCTATGGCATGTTAATCACTCGTTTTACTGCCTTTGCCCTTAAATATTTAATTTACAATTTAATAGGTGTATTTGGAACTTCTCTAGGAAACTTACATTGGTCTTTTACTAGGATAACTCCATAATGGTTAGGCTGTCAGTAATTGTGTTGAATGAATAACTTTTACCAGGGCAATCTTGGATAAAGTTTAAATTGCTGTAGACCTTGATACCAGTACTGTCCCACATTTGTTTATCAGGTACCTCTCAGCTCTGAGATTGTTTAAATCTGGTGTCTAATCTTTTGCTCTAGAATCAGACTCCCTGGTTTTATATACCTATTCTGTGCGATAGCTATGTGATTTCGGGCAAGTTACTTAACTTTTTCTAAGCCTCCGTTTTCTTACCTATAAAATGGACACTAATATTACCTACCTCATAGTGTTGTTGTGATTATTAAATGAGGAAATGAGATAATTTATACAAAGTGCTTAGTATACTGCTGGCATAGACTTAACTTTCAAAAAACCTCAAAATTAACAATATAAATGCTTGATCCTCCAGCGCAATTGCATATAAAGGAAACATAAGGGCTTAACTCACATGGCAAGTTTTTGAGAAGGAAGGCACACCCTTTATTTACGTATTACTTGGACTGTTTTAAATAGTCCAAGCATAGTCTGCTGTTGGAAGCATAGTTTCCGCACAATATGGCCCCATTAGGCCTCCTCAGGTATACCATCTTCCTGTATCATCTTCCTAACCTCCTTCCAAGCTCTTCTATGCCTTGTTGTCCTAACTTACCTCTACCATTGCTCCCTCTGTATCTTCCTTACCATATCACCTGCTCCCTCTTAAAACTGAAATTCTTGTGTTTTTTTTTTATGTTTATTTTTGAAGGAAAGAGAGACAGAATATGAGTAGGGAAGGGGCAGAGAGAGAGACACACAAAACCCAAAGCAGGCTCCAGGCTCTGAGCTGTCAGCACAAAGCCCAAACTCACCAGCCGTGTGAGATATCATGACCTGAGCCGTAGTCAGACGCCTAACCTACTAAGCCACCCAGGTGCCCTTTAAAACTGGAATTCTTAACAGTTATACCTGGAAGGGAAAGACAGAGGAAACTTAACTTTTTTTCTCCTAAAGTCACTTTTGTATTGCTTGAGCTTTTTACTGTGAGCAGTTGCTACTTTTTTTAACGGAAGGGAATACAGCCATAAAAGAGTTAAAAATCCTATCCAAGGGCACCTGGGTTGCTCAGTCAGTTAGGCATCTGACTTCAGCTCAGGTCATGATCTCGCCATTCCTCAGTTCAAGCCCCGGGCTCTGTGCTGACAGCTTAGAGCCTGGAGCCAGCTTCAGATTCTGTCTCTCTCTAATTCTCTGCGCCTCCCTGCTCATGCTCTGTCTCAGAATATCTTATCCATTCTTCAAACTTATCTCAATGGTCACATTCTTTATAGAGCCTTAGCTGTGTTTTTATGTAATATTTTTTCCTGGTTCCAGGAAAACTTAAAGCCTATCCTTTCATTCCACATCTAAAGTATATTCTTGTCTCTCTCCTGGCCTTCTGTTTTAGTTGTGTACTTATTCCCAGTCGTCACAAAATCTCTCCCCACACCCAGAGCCATGGCTCTGTCTTCAACAGCATTATATTCCCATCTTTGTAACCCCTTCTAACACCTACCACAGCTCCTTGCACATCGTTGATGATAGGTTTATATGATAGTTGAATGACTTGGCTGGGGATGAGGATTTATTTCTACAAGCTGAGAGACTAACATTTAAAGAGCTTTTTTAAATGTAGAATTTAATTAGCAAAAACCCCATAAGTCTAGAGTTGCTCTTGTGAACTGACCTTATAATTTAAACTCATAGGAAATGTATCATCAGTGTTTTAGCTTAATTTCACAAAAAAGAAAATTCAGATTTTTCTTTTTACTTTATGAATTTCAGAATCTCTTGGTCATTTATCAATTTTGCTTTAGTATTAGTGGCTCTCAATCATGATGTGAATTATTTGGGGAACCTTTTAAAAATATCAATGCCATGGGGTGCCCTGACTGGCTTAGTTGGGAAAGCATGCCATTCTTTATCTCAGGGTTGTGAATTTGGGCCCATGTTGGGTATAGAGATTACTTAAAAATAAAATCTTAAAAAAAACAAAAAAACTGGACCTCAGGACTTCAGTATTCTTGCCACTGAAGCACTTTATTGATATTTATGATATGGTATTAATTTTAGTGTTATTTGCTTACAGAATAAGTGTGGCCAGGGGTGCCTCGCTGGCTCCTTTGGTAGAGCATGTGACTCTCAATCTCTTGAGGTCATGTATTCAAGCCCCACATTGGCTATAGAGCTTACTTAAACCAAAAACAAAAACCAAACTAAGTGTGACCATTCACGCTACTTTAAGGAACCATGAGGCTTAGATTCCTTAATCATACTTTACTGCTTTTGTTTAGGTGTAGGTTTAGGCCCTATTATGAAGACTTGGGCAGGGAAGATGATAGAGCAGAACAGGATGATAGACCTAGGCAGCTGGGCATTGTCTAGACAACCGTCTGCTGAGGCTGGCTTAAGCATGTGGAGATCCCATATTTCATATATTTGCAAGTTTATAGTTCTTAACATAAAGAACTATATGCTTGGTCAAGTGTAAATGTTCCTTGTAATCAATCCCCAGAGGAGTACGTATTTTGATCCCCAGTTCTTTATTCTTTAGGCACCATCCAGGAAGACTACCTGAGAGAGCTGCTGACAACAATGGGAGACCGGTTTACGGATGAAGAGGTGGATGAGCTGTACAGAGAAGCGCCTATTGACAAAAAGGGGAATTTCAATTACATCGAGTTCACGCGCATCCTTAAACATGGAGCAAAAGACAAAGATGATTGAAAGAACTTCAGATTCCAGCCAAACGTTCCTTGTTGCCACTTTGGGTATTTCTGAGACGTTCTCTTAGAGTCTGTTGCATGCCCTTAGCTTTGCAGCTTTTGCCTTTCTTGTATTTATTCTCAGCCATTTTGGGCACATGCATCTCTGTATTCAGACTGGAAATGGGACTTTTTATGATTTTCAGATAGAAAATAGGGCAATTTAACTTACCAGCCCCTCCCCCTCAATAACTGCAGTCTACACAGATTCAGTATATTTTTTCAGAGAAAGTTATTCACTCAATTTTTTCTGAACCATTATTAAACTTTATGATAAAAACTTGCTTGTTTAAAACTTCTTATTTACCAAAATCGGCTTTTGTTACTTGCTTCTTCCAAAGAAAAGTAGATGAGGCAAAGCCTACAAAAAGATATGGTTGTTAGACCTCTCCCTTACTCCATCCAGTTTCTCTAACAATCCTATCTCTAATATTTATTCCTCCCCCTCCCAAAGAAATCCAGTTTAAACTGCCTTAATTGGGTTTCTTGCACTTTGTCTTTCAGTTTTAAAAATAATTTTCTATAGACTTGCAGAGACATGCTAGCTTTGGTAGCTTTAAATCTTTAAGTTTTACATAAATGTCAACGTCCCTCTTTATCTGTTCTAAGCTTTTGTGTATTGCATCACGTGATTTAAAATTAGACCAGGCCACTGAGCCTAATTTTAATTTGTCCTAATTTTTAAAACTATTTTAGCGCCAAAGGTTTTATGGAATACTTCTTACCAAAAAGATTTTTTTTGTATTGAATTTCAAAATGTTGGAAATACAATCCAGTATTTTTTATTGTATGTAGTTTCTCTTTAATACAACAGTCCCTATTGAAATACCATGTTTGTTTATGGAGAGATTCACCATGAGTCCATGTATGAATTTTGGACATTCCTGACCTCCCCACAGTCAAAACAGCTGAAGCTACATGCCTGGGAAAGTGAGATCATTATTTCAATCCTAAAAATAACTTCTGCTATCTGCAAAATGCAGGACTGTTTTCAGAGTTAATCAGAAAGTGGTAGAGTTTCACTTGCTTCGGCCTTCAAAAATCTAACTTTCAAATACTCATGAGTTTTAAAAAGACTTTGAAATGTTGGGGGGAAAAGTTGGTTAAAGAGTTGACAGCCTACAAAGATGAGTAATTGACAATTACTCTAATAACTTTATGTTTTATGCTACTATTAATAAGACATTACCTCACTCAATAAACAATTACTGAATGCCTTCAAGGCAGCAGACCTTTGCGTTCAACAGGATAGGTGAGTGAGATCCTTTAATCTGGTGCAGCCAGCTTTACAGAGAAGTAAAAAGTCTAGGAACAAGACTGCTTCTGTCCTCTTTGAGGTTAGAATCTCAGCACCTACTTTTTGCCCTTTATGTGTTTCTGAATTTCATTCAGTGAGTTAAGCAAAATACTTTTTCTAGGCTCATAGCCTTAATGCTAAAATACGGTTTGTTGAATTGAATTTCCATTTCAACCAAAAAAAAGGTCACTCTGCTTTTTTTTTTTTTAATTTTTTTTTTTCAACGTTTTTATTTATTTTTGGGACAGAGAGAGACAGAGCATGAATGGGGGAGGGGCAGAGGGAGAGGGAGACACAGAATCGGAAACAGGCTCCAGGCTCTGAGCCATCAGCCCAGAGCCTGACGCGGGGCTCGAACTCATGGACCGCGAGATCGTGACCTGGCTGAAGTCGGACGCTTAACCGACTGCGCCACCCAGGCGCCCCCACTTCTGCTTTTAATAAACGTCCAAATAACATTGTTTCCACTACGGAAACAAAGTGATCTCATCTACTAAAATAAGCTCTTAATAGTATCTGCATTTTCATTTCAAATAACTTCTCAAAGAATCAGCTTCCAGGGGCGCCTGGGTGGCTCAGTTGGTTGAGCATCCGACTTCGGCTCAGGTCGCGATCTCGCGGTCTGTGAGTTCGAGCCCTGCGTCAGGCTCTGGGCTGATCGCTCAGAGCCTGGAGCCTGCTTCCGATTCTGTGTCTCCCTCTCTCTCTGCCCCTCCCCCGTTCATGCTCTGTCTCTCTCTGTCTCAAAAATAAATAAACGTTAAAAAAAATTTTTTTAAAAGAAAAAAAAAAGAATCAGCTTCCATTAGGAACAGTGAATGGTCTCCCTTGAATGAAATAAGTCTTCTAATAAAGTAATACCTTCTCCACATAGTAACTAGGGTTTGTTTAAGCAAAGATAATTGCCAATAAAAAGCTAAAACATCTCCAAAAGTGGATTTGACTGAAAAACCAGTCTCCATGATGAAAGTCCTACATTCCAAAAGTTCTCATGAAACCAACCTACTGCATCCTTATCTACCTGCTTATGATTATATTACCATTTGGACTTCAGGGCCCAAATTTAATATTTATCAAGGAGCCTATGACTCAAGAGCAGGAATTGATGAGTGCTACTGTGATAAAAAAGGAGGAAAGCAAAGCTAGTAAAGTCAAATTCTGAAAGGAAAGGCAACCATTTCCTACAAAGTATGAAGACAGAGGGGACAAGTGGTATAACACCTAGACTTAGGAATATGCAGAAAAGTTAAGGATCAGATAGAAGATGATAAAAGGGCTTGGAGAAGAAGAGCCACAAAAACAGTATTGTGGAAACCAAGTGAATAGTTTCAAGAGTGAGGAGGTTAGTCAATAGTGTTAAGACACAGAAAAGTTAAGTATAGGAAAGTTTAAAGGAGGCCACTAGATCAAGTCATTGGTCACCTTTGCTAGATTTGTTAGGGTTCCGAATGCAGAATCCATAGTGCAGCATGAAACAGTAGACTGCCTAGGTTTAGGGGTCAGGCTAATCTACATTTTAATCCCATTTTTGCTACATTGTTTCATAACCTTAGGTCAATTAGATTCCCTCAACCTCTATTCATTTGTAAAATGGAAGTAATGCTACTGGTCCATAATATGAACATAATCTATTAATATATAATGCAGCACTTTTTGTGACTAAGAGTAGTATGGGGTTTAGAGTCACACTTTGTAGACTTGGGCAGGTCACTTGTGTCAGTTTCATCACCTATAAAAGGAATGGTACCCTTAGAGCCTGTTGTGAAAATTAGAAACACTAAAGCTAAATGGTCTGGCACACAGTAGGTATTCAAAAGTTACTCTTGTTCTGTTTACCAGTGGGGGTCTGAAGCTTGGCAATGAAGAGAAGCTTGAAGGGAAGTTCAGGATCAAAGGGCTCATCTTTAGAGATTCAAGCCTGTTTGTAGACAGAGGAAAAAGACAAACTGGAAGAAACAACCAGTGAAACAAAATGAATTATGTCCAAGAGATAGGCAGGGCTAGAACCTAGATCACACATTGTAGGATTATCCTTAGAGAAATAAAAATGGATACTTCTACCTCTGTTAAGAGGAAAGGATAGGCGATAGGAGTTAATGGCAGTTGGAGATTAAGTAAAAGGCTGAGGTTAGGAGAAAGGTCCATAGTTGTTTGATAGTAAATTAGTTCAAACTAGAATTTTATTATATTAAAAGGTGGTAATAAGGATTTACTAAGAATATACATTAAGTCTATCAGTTTCCTGGGACCAACTAGATGCTCAAGTAGTTTTTTAGATTTCCTGAGTAGATCCAATAATTAGACTTGTTTGTGTCTTTCTAGGTCCTCCTTTAGTGTACAATTTCTCGATTTCCCTGAAACCTGGTTTTTTATTCTTGAAAGTATTGCTGGAACTAATCCCACATGGAAGAAATGCCCAGTTTCCCTAATGCTGCTTCTCTCATTTCTACCTGCTCTTGAACTTCCAAGTCCCTGTATGTTTTTTTTTTAATGTTTGTTTATTTTTGAGAGAGACAGAGTGAGAATGGCGGAGGGGCAGAGAGAGAGGGAGACACCAAATCTGTAGCAGGTTCCAGGCTCTGAGCTGTCAGTACAGAGCCTGACGCAGGGCTAAAACCCACAAACTGAGAGATCATGACTTGAGCCGAAGTTGACACTTAACTGACTGAGCCACCCAGCCACCCCCACTTCTTTTTTTTAAATTTTTTTAAGTCCCTGTATCCTTTACACTAGATGTCTATCTCCCTACTCAAGTAGTGCCATAATGTCTTATTATCCACATACATTTTATAGTTGTAATGAACATACACCTTGTTTTTAGTTTAACATAGCTTAAATTATTTTTCATGTTTTGGCATAGCCACCTTTATTTGTAACCATTCTTTTTAATGACCACAGTTATCTTTGAAAAGGATTTGCCTTAATTAGCCATAACCCAAGAGCTAGATATTTAGATAATTGGCTTTTCGTTAATAAATATTGTTTTTCTTTTGAATCTAAAGAACAATATACCCTAGAATTATTTTATGAACAGAGCTTTTCAGTACAACTTTCTGTGATGATAGAAATGGTCTCTGCTTTCCAATAAGGACATTAGCCACATATGGCTATTGAGCACTTGAAACATGTCTAATATAACTGAGGAAGTGAGTTTTTAATTTAAATTTAAATAGCCACGTGTGGTTGGTGACTATTGTATTGGAAAGCAGTTCTATAAACAAATATGGAGATCAAAGTCAAAGTGCAGTCAGAGTCCCTCAGCTATGATCTTAACTAAGCTGGCAAAGATGAGGGCTTATGGGATGGTAGTAGACCATATTTGAAGGGCTCTATGACAAAGACCTAAAGAAGCCAAACTCTTGATTTGGAGTGTTAAAAAATTATACTATTGGACCAAAGAGCAGATTGCAGCCAAGAGAAAGGGTCATTATTTTAGAATCAGGTGTGACATTTCAGAAATTGCTTTTCAAATTCTGAGAAAATGCATTCCCTAATTATCTCGACCTTGAGCAATGTTACTCAGATTAAGACCACAGCATCAGCATCCCCCAGCATCTAGTAAATTTGTATTTACTAGAAATGCAAATTATCGCCTCGCCTTTGACCTATTGAATCTGAGTATCTGGGGTTGGGGCTCAAGAATCTTTTACTAAGCCCTCCAGGTTTTGCTTACACACGCTGCTGTTTAAGAACTGCTATAGAGTGCTGAACACATGGTTCCTAATATCTAGGAATTTCTGATCAAAGATTTCTAGAATATAAAAGACTATTATTCCTCTCCCCAGCATCTGGCACACTTTCAGGCAGTAACAAGTGCTCAATAAAGGTTTGCTATTGGCTTATCCTCCATTACCCAGAAATAGTGGCATTCATCTATATTAGAATGAGGGAAGTGAAGGTTATAGGCACAAACTTGTGTAATGTAGCTTCGTGGTTTCCTGTTTTGACGAAGGGCATTTTATAAATGTGTGTGCGCGTTAATTCTCTCATCTGTTGACCCAAGGAAAGCAAAAAACATTTTGAGCAAAACTTTCTTGTGGTTGTAAGGAGAATGAAACAGTTATAGGCTAGCCGTGGTCTGTAAGGCCATAAACCTTATAATTTGAAGGCCAAATGATAGAACTCTGGCTGGAGCTCCGTTGAAAAAGAAAGGGTTTTCCAGCAGGCAGGAGTCCGCCCCGCCGCCGCCCTCTTACCTTCCGCAGTATTACGCGGGACGCACCCTAATTAGTTATTTTACTTCAAGTTCATAGGGAACTACGCGAGCTGTATTTTCATGTGCCAACTGTGGGAGCCCAGGGTGGGAGGCCTTCGGCACCCGGGACCCCCCAAATCCTGGGGAACCGCGCCACGCCCCACCCCACCGGGTCAAATTCCAAGCCCGGGCCGGCGCCCTGCAGCCCAGGAATGCGGAAGGGCCGCGGGAACCCGCCGCATAAGGCGGGGGAGGAGGGCGGGCCGCGGGGCTACAGCCGCACGCAGGAGGGGATGCAGCAGCCGATGCAACAGGCCACAGAAGACAACTAAAGCCCAGGCTGTGTTCTTCGGCCGCAGCCTCGCTCCTCGGCCGACACAGCGGGCTTCGCTCGGTCCTGAGCGAGAACCCCTCTTGCATCCCCCCGTCCCGAGTTGGATCTCGCCGCGCCTTCCGGTGCGCTTTCCGGTCCACTTCTCGAGGCAGGAAGTGCCGGGCGCCGCCACTGTAGTACCACAGCCCAGCGATCGTCGCCGTCGCTCGTCGTCTCGCGCAGGGCAGACCGGGCTCTGGTGTCTGGCGGCGGTGAGTGGCGCTCGCCCCGGCGCGCGACATCCCTCGGGCCTCCCCCCTGGCCCCCTCCCTTCCAGCCTCGCGCCCGCCGCCGGGACCCCGCCCCAATAGACCCGGACGCCGGGGACCGGGGGCTTCGGAACCTGTTGGGCTGGGCGAAGAGGGTTGATGAAGAGGCCCTGGCAGCGGCCGGGCCTGGGCCTGAACGTTGAGAGGCCGGGCAGCGCCAGGGCGAATGAAGCCGGGCTAGGGAGACGCCCTGCTGGAAGAGGTGGCTGGGTACCGGGCAGCGCGTAGACCGGCCCTGCGTCACCCGGGTGACTTCACACACCTGGTGCCTCCGACCTCCCCGCGGCCCCGCTGCCAGCACCTGCTCTGTGCCGCACACAGGGCTGGATGCTTTGGTGGGTGCAGGAGTCTAGTGGTGCGTGCTTCTTTGCATTAGGTGAAGTGTCCACGGAAACTGTTAAGAGAACCTGTACCGGAGTGCATGGTTGGTACAGGCTAAAATGGAACGATGCCCATAGGAGTTGTAACTCTCACTATGTCTTGCATCTTGTAAAGATTCAGGTCATGCGTGTTGATGGAAGAAAAGGACAAATCACAAGTCAAGAAAGATTTCTGAAGAAAAAAATCGTAACCTCCTTGAAGACCTTAAATTCAGCTCTAGGAGGTAGAACTGAAGTGTTTCTGGCAGGATCTGTAGTAGGAGGTAACAAGAGGAAAATCTCAAAAGGTGGGAATTGTGTTGGGTGAAAAGGAGACAGTGGGGAGACCAGCCTGAATGGAACAAGAACTATAATGAGTAATAGGTGGGTATAAGGGTAGATAGGTAGGTAAGTGAGACGTTTTTATGGATGTCTTGAAAACTTGGCCAGAAATAACAGATTATGTAAGAGGCATTAGGCAGTCATTTTGGATTCATTACTAAGGGAGTAATACGAAGAAAGGGGTGCTTAGAAAATTAGTTTGGCAGCCTTTGTTTAAGATGGATTTGAAATGGTCTTTTCGTAAGAGAAGAATCATAGCATTTTAGAATTGAAAAGAACCTTAAAGATTATCTTGTGAAATAGATGACTTGTCTTATAGATTATCTTTCATTTTATAATTGAGGAAATTGAAACCCAGAGAAGCGAGATAATTTGCCCAAGGTCACTTGAAGGACTCACGTGTGCCTCTCATTTTCTTTGTAAGCATTAGGTGGACCCCACTGGGCCTCATAACTAAGTGCACAGCTTTTTGTTTGTTCAGGCACTGTTGAATGAAACAGCTTCTATATTGGATGGCTTGATGTTTGTTTATGCTTTAATGAGACTGAGTTTCGACAGGATAGACTGAAACTTCTGAAGGACAGATCCCCAGGTGAGGGTTGTGGGATTAGGAAAGATAAGAGGACTTAGAGCCCATAAATGGGGCTGATTGTCCCTCTCTTCTAGGATTCAAAGACGCCAAGTACCTAGGGATGCTTTTCCTTGCCAGCAGCGTTGGGATCTTCCTTACTCTGCATCTTTGCTGTGTGGTGGCATTGCTTGTTACCCCCAGCTAGCTACCCATGTTTTCATGACAGAGAATTTGAGCTGTCTATATATAGGAGAAACGGGCTAGTGGTACAGCTCTGGAGCTAGACTTCCTGAGTACAGATCCTGAATTTAAACTCTACCATTTTCCAGGTGCTTGGGTGGCTCAATCAGGCATCTGACTCTTGATTTTGGCTCACGTCATGATCTCACAGTTCCTTAGTTCGAGCCTTGCTGTCAGGCTCTGCGCTGATAGCTTGGAGCCTGCTTGGGACACTCTCTCTCTCTCTCTCTCTCTCTCTCTCTCTCTCTCACTCTCTCTCTCTCTCTCTCTTTCTCTCACTCTCTCACTCTCACTGCCTTTCCCCCACTTGCACTCTCTCTGTCTCTCTCTCTCTCTCTCAAAATAAATAAACTTTAAAATAAATTCTACCATTTTCTAGCTGTGTGGCTGCAGGCACAAATTGTTTATTCTCTTTGCCCTAATTCTCTCTTCTGAGAAATGGAGATAATAGCGCTTATATCATAAGTTGTGAGGATTAAATATGTTAATACATGTGAAATGCTTAGACCAGTGCCTAGCACATACTTAGCACTCAATTATTGTCTGTTATTAGCATTGTTTCTTCCAGGTGTGGAACAGGGGGTAACTGGTAAGTTTTGTTGAGGATCTCTTGAGGAAAAGTCCAGTGGACTTTATGCTGAACCATGGGTAAATCATAGAGACAAGATTTATTTTAGGAGTAAGATCCAGGATCTACTTTATAATGAATATATGTATATGTAATTCTGTTTGTGATAGGAAGGGAGCATATGTATGTATTTGCTCTACAAATATTTATGGAGCACATGCCAAGTGTAAGGCAGTCTACTATACCACACAATCCAAGGTAAAAAAGGCTAAATGCCATAAAAATATATAGGTGAATGGCATGGCAAGAAAATATTACTGGGCAGTAAAAAAAGAATAAATCACAGATAAATGCAACAAGATAGATGAATCTCAAAAATTGAGATTTTGAGTGAAAGATATTTGAGATAGTGAGTGAAAGAAGTGAGGCATATAGAATATACACTGTATAATTCCATTTATAAGAATTTCAAAGACAGAACGAATTTATGGTTAAATTAATAAATTTCTGGTTTATAGAAATCTGAGCAATGGTTGCCTCTGGGAGAAGGTCATTGACTTGGAAGGAACTTTCTGGAGTGATGTTAACATTTATAACTTGATTGGGATGGTGGTTAGATAAGTGTTCACATTTACAAAAACTCATTTTTAAGATCTGTGCATTTCACCATATATACATTTCACTGCAATAAAACAAAATGATATGGGTGTTCAGGGGATGGAATGTTTACTGCCAACTGGGCATGATCATAAAACCCATAATTAAAAAATGACAGCATTATAACATATGTGGTAAATACTAAAATATGTATGCTATGGGGAAAGTTTAGCTGGTACTAAGAGGAAAGCTGTAAAAATTGTGTTTGGCTCTTTAAAAAAATACATGTAATAATTTATAGAACTGATTACATATTTGCCTAAATATGTAGCATAAAAACAATGATATGTCATTAAGTATATGAGCTTAATTTTGTGGACTATTCTAGCTTGATTATATACTAAATTCCCCCTTATGATTACTGTTTTCAGACCGTTGCTCATGTATCCAGTCAGTCATTTGATCCTCCTAATTAGCACCAACATTAGTCTTGACTACAATAATGACCATGGGAATCCATGAGAAATTTCTAAAGATTTTGTTAGACCTTGGTGAGCATGAGAATTGAATTGGAAATGACTTTAGCTTTTAGCAGAACTGCTCTCTGGTCTTCTGCATTTACTGTCAGGTCTCACCTTCTGCCTCTGCTTACAAATTGGTCTGGCTAAAAGGAGACCCCCTAAGTATCCTGACCCTAAGCGTCTCCACTACCATTGTCCTGTAGCTTGGCTAAAACTTGAACTCTTCATCATCCTTTTGCTCACAAAACCATCTTCTCCTTCCTCCCCAGTTACCTCTTTTTTTTTTTTCCTTTTTGTAAAGTAGGCTTCACGCCCAGCCGGGAGCCCAAACAACCTTGAGATCAAGACCTGAACTGAGATCAGGGGTCAGATGCTTAACCCACTGAACCGCCCAGGTGTTCCCCCAATTACCTCATTTTGGTTTTTTGACCAGTACCTGAGAAAAGCACAATAGTTCAAAGATAGAGCTTTTCAGGAAACTCCAATTAGGAAACAAGAACTAGCAAAACAGCATAGGAATCAGAAGAACAGGATAGTGTTGATGGGAATGTTGAGGAAGTGCTGATTCTATTGAAGTTAAAAGAGGAACCCATAGAAGGGGTGCCTGGCTGGCTCAGTCAGAGCATGCAACTCTTGATCTCAGGGGGTCATGAGCTCAAGCCCCACGTTGGGGATAGCAATTATTTAAAAATAAAGAAACTTCCAGGGTGCCTGGGTGGCTCAGTCAGTTCGGCCTCCGACTTCAGCTCAGGTCATGATCTCACAGTTCATGAGTTCAAGCCCCACATCAGGCTCTGTTGACAGTGAGGAGCCTGAAGCCTGCTTCCAGTTCTATATCTCCCTCTGTCTGCCCCTCCCGTGCTCATGCTCTGTCTCTGTGTCTCTCTCTCTCCCAAAAGTAAATAAACATTAAAAAAAATTTTTTTTAATAATTTAAAGTAAATAGTATTATGAGTAATTGTGAGCTAACATTTAAAAATCTAGGGGTGCCTGAGTGGCGCAGTCGGTTAAGCGTCCGACTTCAGCCAGGTCACGATCTCGCGGTCCGTGAGTTCGAGCCCCGTGTCAGGCTCTGGGCTGATGGCTCAGAGCCTGGAGCCCGTTTCCGATTCTGTGTCTCCCTCTCTCTCTGACCCTCCCCCGTTCATGATCTGTCTCTCTCTGTCCCAAAAATAAATAAACGTTGAAAAAAAAAAATTTAAAAATCTAGATGGAATGGTTAAATTACTAGAGAAATATTTTTTAAATGCCAAAAGTTAGGAGTGCCTGGTTGGCTTGGTAGAGCATGTGACTCTTGACCTCAGGGTTGTAGGTTCGAGCCCCGTGTTGGGTATAGAGATTCCTTAAAAAAAAAAAAAAAAAAGGAACCCACAGAACTTGGAGAAATTGAATAGAAGGAATTAAAATTTTCTAACCAGGAATAGAAAGTTCCGTATCCAATGTAAACTTGACTATGGCCATAATTCTGAAATAAAGGCATTGTCCTATTTTAATATTAAAGAGGTCAAGGAAACACAGTGGCTTTTTTTAGTTTTCTAGTACTATATAACAAATTATCTCAAACTCAGCACCTTAAAAAAGCAATAGTTTCTGAGGATCTGGTATTCCAAGGCAGCTGAGCTAGTGGTTCTGAGTCTCATAAGGTTGCAATCCAGATGTCAGCCAGGTTTGCAGTCATCTGAAGGAAGACCAGTCTCCAAGATGGCTGACTCATATGGCTGATAAGTTGGTATTGGCAGCTGAAGAACCAGACACAAGAAAAGCTCTCTGTCCTCCTATTTACCTAAAAGCAGGGCATAAATTTGCATAGGTGTCCTTCCTCCCCTGTCTACCAGGAAGGACAAAGGTTATTCTCAGGAGACAACGTTAGCCTCTTATCAGCAGAGAAAGCCCTGATTAAATCTACCTAACAAGCCTTACCCTGTTTGCTTGCTTTTCCTGGTAACCTTCCGTCACTAGCCTCTTCCCCTCACACACACCTGTCTTCTTTGTCTTCAGCTGAAGATGATATTTAAGCTGAGTTATTTTCATTTAAAAAAAATTTTTTTTTAGACTGAGTTCTAAGCTACCTTTCTGAGTTGGCTTTTCCCTGGGTATCTCTGCTGTTACACATGTTAGTAAACTGTTTTCTTGTGAATATGTAATTACAGAAGTGGCAGCCAAGAACTCAAAAGGGTGGAAGGAAAATTATTTTACCTCTTTTCACAGGTCAACCCTTTCCACTGTTGGTGGGGACTGCGCAAGGGCATGAGAAATGTGGAGGCCCGTCTTGAAGTTTGGCTACCACCGTAGCCAAGGAACAAGTTCAGATGCTCTCAGAGGCCAGGCCATCACATAAACAAATACCAACTGTGACAGGAAGATGTAGGGAGTAGTGGGGATTCCTCACTGAATACTCATTATCTACAGGAACTTACAAATGCTGGTCAATTGATTCTTTATCATACAGTTTTTCAAGACATCTGAAAGTTGTTTTTATTAAAGTAAACTTAAGTTTTTTACAATGTTGGCAGGCTAACTCAGTTACTGAAGAAGGCATTTAAAAAGATCATCCCTGGGAGAAGTAAGTGAACCTCCCTGCGGACTGCATATAGTTTGGCAGCTGCCAGTTTGTGACTTCTGATCTACTTATTTTATTTTATAGATGAGGAAAGTGAGGTCCAGGAAAGCTAAAATGACCAAAGGTCATGTAACTAACTTGTGAATGACAGAACTAGAATTAGTGTCCAGCTCTCTAGCATCTCCATTAAGACATGACTAAGTTTTAAAAGAACTAAAAGAAACTTGATGCGTAAATAACCAGTGCCTTGTAAATGGCTAACTCATTGGTTCTCAACCCTCCTGAATGGAATCACCTGATGCATTTTTTTTAATTACAAATTCCTGGGCACCACCCATCATCATTCAGTTTCAGTTAGACCAAACTAGGACTTGGGCATCAGTTCTTTTTAAACTTCCAGGGTGATTCTAATGTGCAGCCAATATTGAAACCAGAAGGTTAACTGTTGTGAGAGACAGATTTACTTGTCATATGGCGACAGCCCCTAACTGACTTAGGATATAAAGAAGGAACCCTTAAAGGAATGTCAAGGAAGTCCTAGGTAGCTGACAGAATATGCTTCATAAAAGCCAATAAAGTCATATAGGCTGGATAAAGTTCACAAGCAATTTCTGCTTATTAGTAGTGATTATCATGCCCAAGTTTTGATTTACACAACAGTATCGCAGGTGATTTTGCAGACATTTAGATCATTATCTAAATATGTTGACACCACAGCCACATATGCCAGTGTTCCTGTATCCCAACCCTTATAAGTTCTGTGAACACTACATACACCTTTAGTTCACTCTATATGAGAAATTTACAAAAATAATGACATATTTAAAGAGGAAGTGAGAAGTATTTACTGCTGTTGATGGTTCTTCATTAAATTACATGCTGGTTTATATGAGGGGGTTTTTTTGCTTTTTTTTTTTTTTTTTTTTTTGTAATTACAGTTTAAGAGTGGAGTTTGGTTGTTGTTTCCTGCTTAACATTTATAAGTTGAACATTAACTTGGCAGTCCTAGATAAAGGTTTCAAGCCTTACCTATGATGTCAAACCAAGACCATGACTGACAGGAAATATTGTCACTTGTTTAAACCTACATTGCAGTTCCCATTTCACTGTGCAATTCTGTCCTGTACATTGGTTTCTCCAGTATCGTCTGAATTTATTGGAAAACTCAAGGATTTGAATTCAGAGCAAAGTCACTGCTCAGAAGTCAGTGTTAGATTGCATTGGTCATACTGAAAGTTTTTTATATTTTGTGGTAAGTTCAAGGGGCACCTGGGTGTCTCAGTCACTTAAGCATCTGACTCTTGATATCTGCCCAGCTGGTGATCTTGCTATGGTGAAATCAGGTTCTGTGTCAGGCTGAGCATGGAGCCTGCTTGGGGTTCTCTCTCTCCCTCTCTCAAATAAATAAATAAACTTAAAAAAATTGTGGTAAATTAAAAATATCTAAAAGAATATTTAGTACAAAGTGAAAAATACAAAGTTAGAAATAGCCTTCAATAAATGGGGCCTGGCTCCCAGATCTGCCACTAGGTGACCTTGGAAAAGTTATTTAATTGCTTTGATCTTCAGTTTCTACATTTGTGAAGCAGGCGTGTTAAGTTTAATGCACATAATGTGCCTAGCATGAGTCACTCAATAAATGGAATGGAGCCATAAGTTGAGTAGACCTTTAATTTTCTCCTTGGTCTTAAAGCATATGGGGCTGGAAAAGTAGCAAGAACAAAAATATATAAGGTAACAAACTGCGTGGTGCCGTGGACACATACAAGCAGTTTGGTGTTACTGAAGGAAAAGTACAAAGCAGAGAATGGCTAGAGATAAGGCTGGAAAGGTCATTCTAGAGTATGGAAAGGAGGACCTTGTGTACCATGCTTAAGAACTTGTATTCTGTACTGTATGCAGTGGACAGCCAAAGATTTTTAAGGGAAAGATAAGGTCATATTCATATTCATGTGTTAGACACCACTGGCTGGAATTTAAAGGGCAGTTTAGAGGGATGAAGAAGCAAGAAGATAGGTTAGTTGGCCATAGAAATATATATATTTTTAAGTTTATTTATTTGACAGAGGCAGAGACAGCATGAGTTGGGGAGGAGCAGAGAGAATCCCAAGAAAGCTCCGCACTACCAGCAGAGCCCGACATGGGGCTAGAACTCACGCAACCAATATCATGACCTGAGCTGAAACCAAGAGTCGGACGCTTAACTGACTAAGCCACCCAGGCACCCCGACATAGAAATATTCTACACAGAGATAATGAAGGCCCAGTTTAGGGTGGTGGGAGAGGAAAGAGGAAGATGAGCAAATCTGAGAAATATTTTAGAGGTAGGGCTTGATTCATCAGGAAGAGGGATGAGTTGGGGATGATTCCTAAGTTTTTGGCTTGGTGAGTAGGTAAATGACAGAAAACTAAGACAATTTAGAAGTGGGAAGATAATGAATTCACTTTTCAACACATTGATTATGAGTGTCTGTGGGATGTCCAAATGAGTGCCTTTCATAAGCAGTTGGACGTTGGAGTCTGTGGCCAAGGGAAAGGTCAGGCCTGGTGATACATACAGATTTGGGAGCCATTGAATGTTGTCAGACCAGTGAGAGTTGATGAGATCATCCAAGGAAAGCAGAATGGAAAGAATTTTAATAAGCCATGGACTGCTAGAATATTGGGAAACATGAATACCTAGGTGAGTGGAGAAGATAAGAGCCTAACAAGAAAATGGAAGAGGACCAATCATAGAAATAGAACTGAGAGAAGAGTGCGTTGGTATCACCAAGTCAACCAAGTATTTAACATAAATGAACCTCTCCAGTATAACATTTAGGAGTTTCCCTCCTGAGAGTGATGAGGTTTTGGGGTGGGGTTTGTGAGGTCCGGAGCCAATGGACAAGAAAAAATTCATTAAGTCTTTGGTGCAAAAAGGTGATTTTATTAAGGCATGGGGACAGGGCCTGTGCATTGTAAGTGTGGGGGGTTATGGGTTTATGGAGCTGGGGTAGAGGGAGTTTCCAAAGAGACTTTCACATACTAAAGACTTACTGGAGGCCTAGCTATTATTGTCAACCTAAGGTTGTTTTTCCCTCTAGCAAAGCATTAACATTAAGTCGCAGGGAGTTCCTGGACTTCAGGCTATGATGGGATTGCCTTTTTCTGGTAAACTAGTGGGGACTTTTATCAGTTTAACCATTTGGGTGTTTTTTGTTTGTTTATTTTTGGGTTTTTTGTCCTTTCCTGGTTTTGGGTAGCCTGGAGTGTCCAAGGAGTATCATACATGTCCCACCTGGGTGGGGGGTGGGGGGGAGCTGTTGGCCTGCACTTTGCCCTCAGCTTGCCCCATGTTACTTCATCAGGAGTGGAAGATATACAAAGTTGGGAACCTTGCATTCTCTTTCCATTTTGGACAGTTCATTTCTACTGTTACAGTTCACCAAGGCCAAGAGGGATAAAATGGTGTCAGAGACAGCAGAGGGATCCAATGAGTTAGACTGGATTTGGCAGTTTGAAAGCAGTTGCAGTAGAGGGGAGAAAAGCCAGATTGTGGTGGGTTGAGAGTGAGTGGGAAGTGAGAAAGTAGAGAAAACCAAGATACTTATCTCAGAAGAAAAGGAGAAAGAGGAATGTAGTTTCTTTTGGGGGTAGAGTTCTTTTGAGATTGATTGTTTTGCTACAACTTGGCTTCACTCTTCAGCTGATATTTTATTATCAGCTCATATTTTATGTGCGTATGTGTGTAGTGTCTATAGGTACCTTATATGTGTATAAATGTGTACTATTTTAACATGAAGTAATGAAAAATTTTTTTAATTTTTTTTAATGTTTATTTTTGAGAGAGAGGCAGAGAGAGAGGGAGACACAGAATCTAAAGCAGGCTCCAGGCTCCAAGCTGTCAGCACAGAGCGTGATGTGGGGCTTGAACCCACGAACCGTGAGATAATGACCCGAGCCAAAGTTGGATGCTTAACTGACTGAACCACCCAGGCACCCCAGGAAGAAGAAAAAAAAAAAAAAAAACTTTTAAAAGAAACTGTGGTGTTATATTGAGCCTATTATCTGCTCTGTAACATATTTTGATTAGGGTCATTTAGTGAATTGCTCTTGTCTTTCGCTTTCCTTCCCTGTTTCCTTCACTCTAGGGGTCAGACTTGGCTCACTATCTAAGGGCTTTTCCAGCCTTGTTGGTTACTTCCCCATTCTCTCTCACAGGCATTTCCCCTAATAAAAAAATTTTGCGTGTTTAATCTCATCTTGGCAGCAGCTTCCTGAACTCCAAATAAGCTTCAGAAATGCTTAAATATTTTGGGTAGCTGTAAGGTTAGCATGACACAACCAATTTTTTTTTAAATAAAAATTTACTCTTTGGGAGTTTTTTCTCAGTGACTATTACAAACATAATTTGTGGATACTGAGAGAACTAATTCTTGCCTTCCTATTTACTGTCTTATGTACATACTATGACTTGAAGAAATAGAATCTTAGGATTTTTAGCATGAAAAAATGTTGATCCAACAGTTTTGGAATGGGAAGAAGAATTAAAGCATAGTCAAGTGCCTTGCTGGTGGACCACATTCTGTCTCTAACCTTCAATATAACTAAGCTGAAATAAGCTAAGTTATAGGACAGAAGAGAAAATTAACATTTATTCAGGACAAGTATGTGGGGTAGGGAAGGAGTTGGAATGTTAGAATGAGAAACTCTAAGGCTGATGTACTTCAACCTGCACCACTAAGCCAAGCTTTAGAATACCCAGTGGTATATTTTTTTGAATTGAAAAGAGAAAAGTAAACAATGTAGATTAAAAGTCCAAGACTCGAGCATGCAACTCTTGATCTCAGGGTTGTGAATTCAAGCCCCACATTGAGTGTAGAGATTACAATCTTAAAAACAGTACCAAAAAAATTAAGTCTAAGACTAAAAGTCCTAGAGACCCAGGTCCAAAATTGCCTTGGTCAGCCATTGTCCCATCTAGTCATCTGCTTTCACACTATGGGGCTACAGAATTAGAGAACAGTCCCCAAGACCACCCTCATTTCTGACACCGGTTGCAAGTTTGGGTCCCCAAGACAACCCTTAGTTTTGATAATTTTGCTAGGATTCACAGAACTCATTAAAAGCTGTTATACTGTTAGTTATGGTTTATTACAGTAAAAGGGTTCAGATTGAAATCAGCCAAGGGAAGAGATGTATGTTGCATAGTCCAGGAGGGTTCCAAATGCAGAGCCCCCAGTTGTCCTCTTCCTTGGACAGTGTTGACCCCTCCTGGCAATAAGATGTGACAATATGCATGGTGTATTGCCAACTAGGAAGGCTTACTTGATCTCTGATATCCATAGTTTTTACTGGGGCTCTATCACATAAATACTGTCAGCAGCTCTGTGGCTGACCTCAGTCTCCAGCCCCTTGAGTGGTCAAACTGATAACACATGACCCAACGCCCCCACAATAAATTACATTATTAGGCTGTCTGATATGACCCAAGACCCTGATATCAGCAGGACATTCCACAGGCTTAGAGATTACCTCCCAGGAGCAGAGGGAAAAGGCCAAGACTCTCTTTGAGCAAAATTGTTTACTATACAGGGCCATTGATTTTATATTTTAACCTAAATAATACCTATCTCATAGGGCAATTGTGAAGATGGAATAAGACATTGGATTGAAAAATGACTCTGGTGCCTCTGGGTTTTCCAAGATAATATGTAGCTAGTAATGGTGGAGCTGAGATTTGAACTCAGGACTTTCTAATCCCAAAGCTGATAGTATTTTTGTGTTGCGTTTATCTACATTATTTGAAACTGCAAATAAAAAATGGAATGAAATGTGTTTATTCTATTTGACATTTATGGGGTGCTTGGGTGGCTCAGTCAGCTAAACGTCCGACTTCAGCTCAGGTTATGAACTCGAGCCCCGCATTGGGCTCTGTGCTGAGAGCTCAGAGCCTGGAGCCTGCTTCAGATTCTGTGTCTCTGTCTCTCTCTGCCCCTCCCCCACTCATGCTCTGCCTCTCTCTGTCAAAAATAAACATTAAAAAAAAAAAATGACTTTAAATTATTGGTGGCTTTCAATAGAGTGTTGGAGGCTGACACCAAAGCCATATTACAGAGAATTGAGGAGTGATTGAAAAGATGAGAAAATGAAAAATAGTTGAGTATTACACTGGTATTCTAAAAGTTTTGTCAAAGGAAAGGGGAAATGTCAAAGGAAGGGATGCAAGATTGAGTTGTAGGTTTTGGGATGCCTGGCTGGCTCAGTCAGTAGAGCATGTGACTCTTGATCTTAGGGTCCTGAGTTCGAGCTTCACGTTGGGCATAGAGATGACTTTTAAAAAGCAATGAAAAAACAGTAGCTTTTAATAATTTTTTAAAGATGAGAGCCTTTGAACAGGTACCATACAATGACTATACTAGTCTCTACAAATGTCCTCTCATTTAAGTCTCACTTGCACTGAACTAGAGGCTGTGTTTTGCTGTAAAACTGAAGATTGAGTGAGCTTCCCTGGTTTCCACACTGTTTTGAAAAACCAAGACTCAGAGAGTTTATGCAACATTGGTAGTAAAATGGAGTAAAAAGAAGAGTGCCTATTGTATAGGATTGTTATGAGGATTCAATGGGACAGTCCTTGTAAAAAGTAAAATGTCAGCTTTGGAGCATTTCTCTTTAGGAGAGCCCCAAACCCTCTTAACGGTGCTTGGCACATAGTAAGCTACTCAGTAAATGCTGGCTATTGGTATGTATTTTTAAACTAATTTCCACTCAATAAAAATGGGTTTCATGGAATTTGGGGACAACCTATATAATGATTTCTGTTTCTTAAAATTTTCAAAACTGCTTTTTTCCTAGCCATTTAACTGTCACATTGGAAATAAAGCTTAAATGTATATGTATTCTTACCCAATTGAAGTAATAATTCTACAGTAACCTATTTTTACTCACTGGGGTGCCTGGGTGGCTCAGTTGGTTAAGCATCTGACTCTTGATTTCTGCTCAGGTCATGATTTCATGGTTCGTGGGGTCAAACCCTACATCAGCACAGAGTCTACTTGGGAGTCTCTCTCTCTCTCTCTCTCTCTCTCTCTCCCATGCTCTCTCCCTGCCCCTCCCCCCCCACCGTCACTCTCCCTCGAAATAAATATTCTTTTTAAAAGATATTTTTACTTGCTAACTTTTAGGTGTTACAGGTTCTTTTTTGTTTTATGTTTTATGCATTCTCCTTTGCTTTGTTTCTTCTTTTTAACTCTAGAATTAAATAGCCACCATGTCGAGCAAAAAGGCAAAGACCAAGACCACCAAGAAGCGTCCCCAGCGTGCAACATCCAATGTGTTCGCCATGTTTGACCAGTCACAGATTCAGGAATTCAAAGAGGCCTTCAACATGATTGATCAGAACAGAGATGGTTTCATTGACAAGGAAGATTTGCATGATATGCTTGCTTCTCTAGGTAGACTTTTATATCCTTAATATGCCCACTTCCCCAAAATAATAATTCAGTGTTTTCTGAATTATTTTTTGCATCATGAGTAAGTATTCCTCGAAGGCTTATTGAGAGATGTCTGGGTGGGAAGTGCCGTGTTGGGATTGGCCAGTCATAAGAGGATTTTATTTATAACTTTTTTATAATTGAAGAAAATAAAATGTAAAAATAACAAGATTTAAAGCAAACATAAACTGCCCTCTGGTTGTCTGGGCACCTTACTTGGTTTTATGGGTGTTAATTTATTATTCCTTGTATGATTTTGTTGTTTGTTGTGATCTTAAAAAGAAAGATGGGAGGGAAGGTGTTCCATGTTCTATCCCAAGTCAGCAGTGACTTTACAGTTGGAAATGGCAAACCTAGGAGTTCTCTATAGACTGGGCAGGGAAGGGAGTGCAGGTCACAGATAGCCTACAGTTAGGCTCTGTCTGCACTCTGGAATTTTCTTATGTTTGACTGTTAGCCAGAACAGGGGCCACAGGGCAAAAAATGAGGGTGTTATTTTTTTTCCTCTTAGTAACACAACATAATTTTGTTCCTCTATTTTTTTTTTCTGATATATTATTTTGAAAAAAACACTTTTTAAGATTTTATTTTTAAGTAATCTGTATGCCCAACGTGGGGCTTGAACTCATGATGCCAAGATCAAGAGGTATATGCTCAAAAAAAAAAAAAACCGAAGGTGCAATGCTCTTTTGACTGAGCTAGCCAGGAGTCCCTATTTTGAAAATTTTTAAGCCTGCAAAAAGTTGAAAGAACAGTGTAATGAACACGCATACACCCTTTACCTAGATGCACCAATAGTTAACATTTTGCAACATTTTCTTTAGTCAGAGTGAGAGTAGAATCAGGATACTGAACTAAGTTGTTGCCTTGGAGGTAGTTTGGATCCCAGTGCTTTTCACACTCAAAATAGCTAAGTGTACACTTTTTGGGCGCGCCACTAGTGAAGAAGGCCACAGAAGAAAATTGAAGGACTTAGTTGTATTACAAAGATTGAACACTCAAACCTGTGCCCTCTCATAATAGATGCTCAGTTAATTTTTGTTGGATGAGTGAGGGATGGTAGAGTAAGAGGCTGACTTTGGGGCCTTCCATTTTGGGGAGCCCCATGCCTTTAAAGATACGTATTTATTTATCTTTCAGATCAACAAATTATATTGGATGCCTTGAATGGGTTCATAGGTGCTTAGCCTAAACCAATTCATTTTTAATCCCTGTGTCTTTCCTGTACCCATGTTCTCTTGACACCTTTGGGTTAGACTTTTTCCCAAAAAATTGGGGCAAGAGAGTTGAATTAAACTTGAAGGTAGAAAAGTAGATCTTTTTAGCTCCTTTCACTTACTCAGTGAATCTTAAAATTAATGTTGGGCTAATTTTTGTATTGGTATGTTGAATAGGTGTAATGAGTGAGACAAGTAATCTATAGTAAGACAGATGCCAACTTGGCATTCATATTTCACCCAAACTCCCAGGATGAAAACTACGTATGAACCACAGTTCTAGATTTGATTGTTAGCACTTGGTTGGGTATAATATTCTCCTTAGATATG
Source organism: Prionailurus bengalensis (assembly GCF_016509475.1). Classification (NCBI taxonomy): domain Eukaryota; kingdom Metazoa; phylum Chordata; class Mammalia; order Carnivora; family Felidae; genus Prionailurus; species Prionailurus bengalensis. The sequence goes on along the minus strand of NC_057356.1, from coordinate 40,601,650 downwards.
AACATCTAACTTAAGATATTCTTTTCATAAGAATCATTACAAACAATGTTGGGAGGGACTTTTCAGAAACCAAGTTTAACCAGTCCATTTTACAGATCAAAAAAATAAACCCTAGACAACTGCCTCCTTTTCTCAAGTAACAAAGCTAGTGGCAGAACTGGTATTGAAACCCACAATTCTAGATGCTTCCTTCTTTCACAGCTACTTTTCCTATACCATGGGGGGGGCCTCACAAATGCCTGGACAAAGAGGAGCCCTTTGTTATTCCTACCGTGACTGGCCCTTCCCGGGGACTTTCTCCTAACTTCAAAGGAAGGGTCAGGGGAATCTCCCTACATGGGGAGAAGCTTTCTTAGTTGGAACCGAGATTAAGATTTCCCATTATGAGCAATACTAAACTAGTTCCGCCATATGAGTAAACAGCATTTGCATATATGTCTGGCCACTGAGTAATAGATACTATTGTTTAAAATGAGCTCAGGATTCTAAGCCAACCTAGTAGTTTTAGCTTAAATGACCAACTTATAAATAAAATTTTTGAAAATACTAATTCATGGGCAACTGTGCCACAATTGGAAATATGAATATTTCGAGACGCCTGGGTGGCTCAGTCGGGTTAAGCATCTGACTTCAGTTCAGGTCATGATCTCATAGTTTCTGAGTTCAAGCCCCACATTGGGCTCTCTGCTGTCAGCGCTGAGCCCACTTCAGATCCTCTGTCCCCCGTCCTCCCTGCCTCTCTCTCAAAAATAAACATTTAAAAAAAGAAATATGAATTATTTCAAATTTTTAAACAACTGGCATTGAAATGCCCTGATGGACCTTTAACGTTATCAACATTCAAGATGTAAAACTGTGGCATTGCCTGGTTCATGGGTTCAGGTGCTTGTTTTTCTTTGTTTGTTTGTTTGTTTGTTTTTAGAAAGGGTGCTAGCATGTAAGCAACAGAGGGGCAGAGGGAGAGGGAGAAAGAGAGAATCCCAAGCAGGTGCCACATCTAGTGCAGAGCCTGATGCAGGGCTCAATCTTACCACTATAATATCTTGACCTGAGTTGGAATCAGAAGCCCAGTGCCTAACTGAGCCACCCAGGTGCCCCTCTGGTGCTTGTTTTTGATGAAAAATAGTGAAGGAAAAGTTGCAGAAAGTATCAATGAATGAAAAACATGCAACCTAAGCCCACAATACATTTTTATAATGATGTATCAAAGATTTTTTTACATTGTCAAAAATTTGTCTTTTTAAAATGTCCTTATTGCAAGTTAATTGAAAAAATAGTTTCATGTGATGATGATATAACTTAAAAATATGCTGGGAGCATAACAATAACAAATAATTATGTGCTGAAATGAGTTCTTTGTCCTTAAATGTTAAAATGTAAAATCTTACAGGGAAGAATCCAACCGATGCATACCTTGATGCCATGATGAATGAGGCTCCGGGGCCCATAAATTTCACCATGTTCCTTACGATGTTTGGTGAGAAATTAAACGGCACAGATCCGGAAGATGTCATCAGAAATGCTTTTGCTTGCTTTGATGAAGAAGCAACTGGTGAGTGCTCTTTGTTCATGCCCACCCTCATTCCAGACTATATGAAATACTTCTTAGGAAATGAAAAAACCGAGTAAAATATAACTTTATTTATTTAAGTTTATTGATTTTGAGAGAGAGAAAGAGTGCGGTTGAGACAGGGCAGAGAGAGAGGGAGAGAGAGCATCCCAAGTAGACCCTGCACTGTTAGCACAGAGCCCGACATGGGGCTCAACCCACAAACCACAAAATCATGACCTGAGCTGAAGTCGGATACTTAACCGACTGAGCCACACAGACGCACCCCCCCTTTTTTTTTTAATAAAATATAACTTAAAAAAAAATGAATCAACTATCATTTATAGTAGGACAGTATGACCGAGAATGGGTAGGTCACAGGTATGTGGGTCATAAAGCTCCCAGTTTGAGGTGTTAATCTTTGAATTTGGTTCTGAGCTTCCTGAAAGCCAAATGGAGAATTGTCTGTTGAATAGTATTTCTTAGACAATAAAACTACTTCTTCAAGAGACTGTCAGTCTCTCCAGAAATTATAGGGAACTAACTTGAACAATTAAAATATTTTTTTCTCTCTCATTTTAAATCGTAAAGCCTAGCTATTCACATTTTCTTACTCCTCCCCTTTTCCCCTTTCCTTTCCATTAACCGTCTCCTCAGCCACCCACACACTTCCTCAGATGTACCTTGCAACCTCCTTCCTGCTTTCGTCTCCAGACTTGTCATAACCGCACTACCCCTCTGGCACATTTGGTCTTGGCCGGTACTGTCCATTTTTCTGGGCAACTGCCTTTTTGTTTTCCTTTACATCTCTGAAATACAGAGGGTTTTTGTTTTCCTCCTCTAGAGAAAAACATTTGCTTCAAATTAATTGTGTAAGCATTATAACCTATAAACTGAGCCTTTCAAATGAAAGAACTCTCAAAGATGATGTAGTTACATATTGCCTTAGTTCGCTAGTTTCTTTTGTTCACATAAACGTGGATATTCTGAAATATTTTGTAACACTGACCTAGCTTAGAAATGAACCATTCAGTGCCAGAAAGTGTTCGTGACTCCCGTTTCTACTGCCTTCCAGGCACCATCCAGGAAGACTACCTGAGAGAGCTGCTGACAACGATGGGAGACCGGTTTACGGATGAAGAGGTGGACGAGCTGTACAGAGAAGCGCCTATCGACAAAAAGGGGAATTTCAATTACATCGAGTTCACGCGCATCCTTAAACATGGAGCAAAAGACAAAGATGATTGAAAGAACTTCAGCTAAAACCTTCCAATTGCTTTGTCTTCCTCTGTTTTATCTCCCAGACACTGTCCCCCCCACCTGCATAGACCTGTTGCATGCAACTTAGTTTCACGGCTTTGCCTCTTTTTTTGATGTATTTATTCTAGACCTTTCTGCCATTTAGCACTTGTATAATCAGACTGCAAATGGGGTTGAGGTTGTAAATTGTTCTGAAAAAGAGATTGCGAATAAAAATCAACAAATGTGAAAGCCCAGGAAAATATATCCGGTATTTCTGGTTTTGCTGGATTTTTACATTTTTATATAATAAAACACTATTTTGAAATAAAGATTATGGTGACTCAAATGGAATATAATGGAAAGTAGTTGGGGCAGTCTTTTTTTTTTTTTTTTTTTCTTTCAGATTTTCAAGTTCACAGATTTCAAATTTCATGGTAAAGCTGATTTTTCAGTTATGTGGGATAATGTTCTTCAGAACTTAAAAAAAATTTTTTTTTAATGTCTATTTATTTTTGAGATAGAGAGAGACACAGAGTGTGAGCGGGGGAGGGTCAGAGAGAGAGGGAGACACAGAGTCCGAATCGGGCTCCAGTCTCTGAGCTGTCAGCACAGAGCCCGACGTGGGGCTCAAACTCACAAAGTTTGTGAGATCATGACGTGAGCCGAAGTCGGCCTCCCAACTGACTGAGCCACCCAGGTGCCCTTCAGAGCAAATTAACATCATTTTAAGTACAAATTAACATCATTATTCAGTAAAAACTCATATCTTTGTGTTTTTAATGCTTTTTAGTAAGGCAGATGTTTATTGAATGATAAATATAGAATATATCTGAGGAAACATTGAACAGTTTATGGATCTTAGAGCCTAAGAAGATTCTGATGAATAGTGAAGGAACATTTGCTATGTGTGAAGCACTGCACACAGATGACTTTCACTGACTTCCCAACAATCTTGTGAGATAGATTTTTATTAGTGCTGTATTTCAGGTGAGGGAACTGAGTTCTGCATAGTTGAGTGATTGATCAGAGTCACTTGTGGTAAGTGAGAGGTGGGATTCCAACCTGGGTGCCTAACTCCAGAGTTTATAGTCCTGCAAAAAGCCCCAAATGCTTAAAAGGTCAAGACATGTCCATTACATTCTAACATAATTTTGTAGTCATTGAAATTTAAAATAACTTGCAGAAATTGATTTGAACAGAATTTCAGGAAAGTATCCAGTTAAACAACAGATTTTAAGCAATACTATGTTTGAAGGCAGTTCATGTAGTATATAAACTATAGACTACAGGCAAGGACTGAAGAACAGACAAGGCTGCTATGGAGTTCATTTAAAATCCTCAAAGCCAGATAATATAATAGAGAAAAAAACCTTAAAAAAAAACCAAACTAGGTTTTCCCAATTTTGTTCAACACCTCTCCCTCTCTTAAAAGTGTTGTTTCGGTATTTTATCTGCTAGAAATCAATGCATTTACATACCATGTAATACTTGACGCCACTTAATTTTTCTGGGCTTCCTTTCCATCCTCTTTAAAATGAGTGAGCAGTTTCACTGTCATGGTCTAGTGTAGTACTCTGCACTTCATGAGAGCTTTCACATTTATCATCTGATCCTCACAGCACACGAGGTAGATAGGGCAGATGTTATTCCTGCTTTTTTTATGAGAGCTGAAGTTGAGAAAAGCCAAAGCACGTGTCCCAGCTTAAGGTCACCATGCGGTATCAAACCAGGTGGAGAATCGTTATATGTTTAAGAAAAGGGGAAAATCTGAGATAATCTTGATCGTCATTAAACCAATATTTATCAGTCACCTGTTATGTACCAGGCACTTTTTTTTTTTTAACATTTATTTTTGAGAGAGAAACAGCACGAGTGGGGGAAGGGCAGAAAGATAGGGAGACACAGAATCTGAAGCAGACTCTAGGCTCTTGAGTGGTCAGCACAGAACCCCACGTGGGGCTCAAACCCACGAACTGAGATCATGATCTGAGTCAAAGTCGGATGCTAAACTGACTGAGCCACTCAGGTGTCCCTGCCAGGCATGGTTCTAAGTTTTGGGGGTAACCGGGGTGGGGGGGGCAGGACAAAGGTGCTGCCCTCTTGGAGCTCACATTCACTGATGAGAGGCAGGGTCAGTAAGCCATATCACATAAGTGCTGTGGGACAAAGAACAGAGCAAGTGTAGCAGAGGGCCTCTGAGAAGTGACATTAAGCAGAGATCTGCATGACAAGAAAGAGGTTCCCCTCTTACCACTCACAAGACTCCTTTCAGGGCATGCTATAGCAAGAGCATTGGGAGAGCACAGAAGGACAAGGGTGGTATTTGCTGTTTAGTCTAAGTGCGGAATCCTAGGGCTTTGGGCAGTGAAGAAATGTGAGATTTTTAAAAACGTAACCTTGCTGCTGTGTATGGAAAGGAGGGGCAAGGAGCGTCTGGGTGGCTCAGTCAGTTAAGGGTCTGACTCTTGCTCTCAGCTCAGGTCATGATCTCAGGGTCTTGAGTTCAAGCCCTGCGTTGGGCTCCGTGCTGGGTGTGAAGCCTACTTAAAAGAAAAGAAAAGAGAGGACAGGGGAGGGGAGAAGCAGAGAGGAAAGGAGAGGAAAGGAAAGGAAAGGAAAGAAAGGAGGGGCTAGAGTAGAAACAAAAACAATAAGGCTTCCAGTTAGGAGACTACCGCTGTCATCCAGGTAAGACACAAGGGCGGCTCAGACTACCGAAATAGTAGAGGAGGTGGTTGTAAAACATCTCTCCTTGTCTATTTCATCTCCTTCAACCCTGCCTTGTCGCTGTCTCCCTAATATTATTCTAACTGCCATCAAGCTTTTTAAAAATCAGTTGTTCTTAATATCTTATGTTGACCTGCCTATCCCATTCTGTTTCCTATAGTATCTATAAAGAGAGTTGTGGAATCCGGGAATAGAAGGCACCTAGGTTAGGACCTTGTTCTTTTCTGGTCAATAAATAAATGAAAACTCTACACAGTATCGTTCTCTTTTTTGAGAATCACATAGTGATGGTCTCTTAAGTTGACAGTTGATCTTCTGGCTATCACACTGGGGATGTGTGGATGTTTGTGTATAATCATGCAGTTGAAACTGTGCTGAATGTTTACTATGTACTAAGCATGTTACCCTACTGCCCTTTGAGATAGGGACTGTATTTGTATTACTCCTGTTCTAAAAATGAAGCACTGAGGAGCAGAGAAGTACCTTCCCAAGGTTACACAGCTGGTGGGCAATGGGGCTGTTGAGTTCTGGCAGTCTAGTTCCAGAACCTGCCCTCCCAGGAAAATGATTACTGGGAATAACACCATTTAGTTTCTTACCATCATTAAAGAAGATTCAAAACTCTAGGAGGTGGATAAGGTAGGCATTGTTAACCAATTTTACAGGTGAGAATACTGAGTTACAGAAGTTCCCTGACTTGCTCAACTTGATATAACTGGACAGTGTCTGAGCCAAGACTAGCTTCTAAGCTTTTTGAGTGAGATGGAGTGCTTCTCATGAAACCTACCGTTTCCTAATTAAATAATGCCAGTAGCCTGACCAAAGTTTTTTTCTAATTTGTAAATTTATGTGACTATACTATCATATATATGAAAGCCATTAATATTTTAAAAATTAAATTATATTTATACATTTAGTGGATTATCTTTCCTAATAAAATAATTGTATAAAATAAATTTTAAAGTTCAGCAATACATATATGAATAAATACTTAAATGATGAATTTCCTTGATCGTAAATGGACTTTTTTTTACACTTCAATGCTTTTGAAAACAAGATGTCTTACAATCACTGTACATATTTAATATTGTTCATCCTGAAAAGGAATTGTGTTGGTTGGTGTTGCCTCTCAAAACTGATAGGTCTTAAAAGATAAACAGTGTTTGAAAATCTGACAGGAATAGGGTGTGTAAATATGTCATCTGGGAAATATGAATGAGGATGTAAAAGTCTATCACATACTGAAATTTTGAGAAAAGTTTTCTTGGACAGAAAAGTGCTGAGGATCACAGATGGCACACATCACACTCTTGTCATATGCAATTTTAGAGACAATAACCATAAGTGTCACTAGATGGCACTATTATTCTTAGGTAGTGTAGTAACTTATTCCTTAATGAACTTGAAAGTGATAAAGCAGGAGTATAAATTTGTAGAGTATTCATCCCAATAATGCTGTAACATTGTCAAAATTGTTTCTTAAAGAGATAGAATAACAAAGTCTATTGCAGTGAAATTCATATTATTTTGTGAACCCCAAAATCCAGGGAGCAATCTCTCGGACTCCTTTTTACAAAGCTGTATCATTCATTCATTCTTTCCATCAATCATTCATCCACTTACAAACATGTATTGAGTGTACAGAAAAATGCCAAGATCTCAGCAATGCTCTGGTTGTTTTCACACTGAAGAAAAAGGACTTTTGTCAAAAGTAAGATTATGGCCTTTGCTCTCATAAAACCTAACTCCTCCACTTACTGGCGGTGTCATCTTGTGCGAGTCAGTATTATTATTATCACTTCTATTTTAAATTTTTTTTTTCAACGTTTATTTATTTTTGGGACAGAGAGAGACAGAGCATGAACGGGGGAGGGGCAGAGCGAGAGGGAGACACAGAATCGGAAACAGGGTCCAGGTTCTGAGCCATCAGCCCAGAGCCTGACGCGGGGCTCGAACTCACGGACCGCGAGATCGTGACCTGGCTGAAGTCGGACGCTTAACCGACTGCGCCACCCAGGCGCCCCTATCTATCACTTCTATTTTAGAGCTGAGAAGGCTGAGACACAGAGCCAGTGGATGGGTATGAAAATACTTTGTAAAATCATGCTCTGTATATGAATACTATTAGTATGTCAAGAATGTTGCCAGCTATTTCTATTAATTCCCTGTAAGATGCTCCATTAAGTCACACAATCTAAGCATATAAAGATCAGCCCCTGCACAAATGACCATGAGACAGCTTCTCAGTGCAGCTGCTCCCTGCCTCTACTTACCTCTTGGAAATACTGTCAGACCCAGAAATGAGGTTGAGAGATCTGAAGTGTTCTGGCAGGATACCAGGAGTATGTTGTGGGGTGTGTATGAGTGGGTGTGTTTAGATAGAAAAAGTTGTTTCCACAAGTCTTGTGGGAAGCCAACCGAATCTTTTACTGGTCCCGCTTGTGCTACAGTTGACGTTGCTCCCAGCGTACAACACTGCCTTTCAGACACCCGTTCTGAACGAACATGATAATGAAGCATATTTCCTCACGGACGATGCTAACTAGCACAGCAAAACTGAATGTGAATACTTTATTCACGTTTTGTAATAATCTGAGTGTAGACTGACAATGGCTCATTTTAGGAGGTTGTGCTCATTGTGCTTTTCTCAAGTTATCTTCTTTTTTTAAAAATTTGTTAATGTTTATTTATTTTTGAGAGAGAGAGAGAGAGAGTGGGGGAGGGGCAGAGAGAGAGAGAGACAGAATCTGAAGCAGGCCCCAGGCTCTGAGCTGGTAGCACAGGGCCCAATGTGGGGCTTGACCTGAGTTGAAGGCACATGCTTAACCGACGGAGCCACCCAGGTGCCCCTCAAGTTATCTTCTTAGGTGTGATCTATTTATTCAGTTCTTATTTGCCCACTCAGATATTATGTCCCAGTGCTGTGGGCGACATAAATATTCTGACCCTCCTCGGGCCCTCCTAGAAGTGTCAGACCGCCTAGTACTCTGGATGCAGGTAGTAAGAAAGGTTGGTTCTCTCCCTTTAGAGAACCCCAAACACAGCTGTGCTCTGTGGCCGTGCTGAGGCTACAGCTGATGGCCTAACAGCTCACCAAAGAGGAAAAAGGTGGTTTTTACAAAATGCTTGCTCTGACAGTGATGTTTGTTTTCCCAGCACTACCATTGTTTCCTTCAGACCTGCAAACAACGGTAGCTAAGAACTCAAGTAAACACGTAAAAGAGAAAAACCTCAATTTTATTATTTACTTATTTTTAATGTTTATTTTATTTTTGAGAGAGACAGAGACTGAGACAGAGACAGAGACAGAGACAGAGTGTGAATAAGGGAGGGGCAGAGAATAAGCTGTCAGCACAGAGCCCGACAAGGGACTCAAACTCACAAGCCGTGAAATCATGACCTGAGCCGAAGTCCTCCAGAGGCTTAACCGACTGAGCCACCCAGGCACCCTGAAAAACCTCGATATTAAAAGTTACATTGAAAATATTCAAGGGGTGCCTGGGTTGCTCACTCGGTTAAGCAACCTACTCTTGATTTCAGCTCAGGTCATGATCTCGGGTTGAGAGACTGAGCCCCAGGCTCCACCCCGCTTCCTCTCTCTCTCCCTCTTTCTGTCCCTCCCCTGCTCATGCCCTCTCTCTTTCTCTCTCTGTCTCAAAATAAATAAGTAAAACTTAAAACAATTAAGAATAAAATATTCAAGATTTCCTGCTTATTTTGGAGATAGAAAAATAAATTCAGCATATTCTCTAGTTAGGTTCCTACCAGGTTATAAGCAGTTGAGAGGTGGGTCCACTTGCTGAAAGTCACTGAGAGAGAGAGAGGGAGAGAGAGAGACACACAGAGAGAGAGAGAGAGAGAGAGAGAGAGAGAGAGAAAAGAGTCCCCACTTCTCAGGTCAGAAGATTAAGGCCTCTAATCTCTCAAATCTCCCTGGAGGCCATCATAGCCATTTGTGGCAGAAGGAGCCTCCTCCTCCAGGCTCTCGGAAGCTTCCACGACCTCCTCCCTCTCACCCAGTTTATCAAGCAGTAAAACTGGCCACTTTACCCCTTTGTTTTCAAATTGCCCTTGAGCTCAACACCCTCCCTCTCACTTTTCCCCACACAGAGTTTTTACACCTTTGAGGCCCAAACCTTGAAAAGTACATACAAAGAGACAAGAATCTGTAAACAGAGAAGCCAAGAGGGAACAATGCCTACATTCATGGGAATAAAGACAGCAATCTCAGAAAACAATCATAATGGCGAATTTTTCATCAGTGATTCTGAGAAACTTCCCCAGAAAAAAGATTTATGTCTCAGTCTCTCTCCTTACCCTCATTTCAGGTGTTTAAGAGAACCAGGGATTTTTTTTGTAGCACGCTTCTTGAACTATGTCACATTCATGTAACATTTCCCCCCCCTACTTTGTTTATGAGTCTGCCTATTTCTTTCCCTATTAAAAGACAGAAAGAGTCTATAGCTCCAACCTCTTCCACAACATCAACCCAAGGAGAGCAGGGACCTCTCTTTATCTAATTGTCTTTCCATGCAGAATGGGAGATCCATGAATAGTATTTGAGCAGCTGATCTGAAGCAAATCCACCATGTACTCCCCAGAAAGGGGAGGAAGGAAAACCCTTCACCCATCCAAGATGGTCGTCTTGGAAAGATGTGCAAATCCAGGCTAGCCCTACAAGTTGGCAGGATTGACCAAGAATGGAGTGAATAAAGTGAAATCGAGGGTAAATGGGTGCAATCAAATTATTACAAAGAGGAAACAGACAAAATCACTTTAAAGAGATGAAACGCAAGCATTTGTACTCCCACCACAATTGTGGGGATGGAAGAGGTTAGTATTTTTGCTTTTCAGTACATATCCATCTTTATATGCATATGATTTTTGTTGTGATTTTTTTCCCCCTTTTTCCACCTGTGTTCCAGATGCCTGTCACCTTCACCATTTTGCTACTTTGCTCGAATATTTCAAAACAGACCTCAATATTGAAATTCTTCCATGGCACGCTGTTCTTTTATTTGAAAAGACGTGTTTGATTCAGAAAATACACAGAGGTTGCCCTACTTTCTTTGCATCTGGGCTAAATTGGAAGTAGGCAGCAAAACGGGTAACCTCCTGACTAGCGGAAGTGAGGCTGACCAACAGACAGACTACAGCCTGTGGGGAAGTGGTGGCCAGCGGTCAAATGCGTTTCCCCAGCCTTTATGCTACATTGTGTCATAGAGGCCAGGAATGGCAGGCACATATGGAAATCAGTGGCCTCAGTTGAAAGTAGAGTCCAGATAGAGTTCATACCACATTGAGAAATCATATTCGTATTCATAATGTTTGTTCTACATCTGTGGGCACACCCACGTGCATTCATGCAAACATAAATGCATCAAATGTCTCTGGAAAGACACATATAAGAAGTTGGTTGCTCTTGAGGGGGTAAATGAGTAGCCGTGGGCCAGGAATGAGAAGAAGACTTAATTTTACCATAAATACTCTCTTTTTAAAAATTTGGAATTTATGCCTGCATTTCCCATTAAAAATTACAACACTTGATAATCATCAAAACCAGAGAATACATTCTACAACACTGGGTATTTCTAATAGTAGTCCCCTAACGCAATTTCTCCTTTTGCATAAGAGGAATAAAATCCTGCTCGTTAACTCAGATGGAAGAGGGATTAATGGGGCATGTTTATGCACTATAGTTTGACTACAATGGTGGATGAGTGCCAAAGGTATGTTACCATGTAAGCAAATGGCTTTTGAATACCACGGGCTTGGGGGGCTCCTGGTAATAGCGCTATGGAAAGGATGGTGAGGACTTTGGTATGTGTATTGGTTGAGCCTGGATGATACATTTCTGCTCCTGTTACTGAAAGGCCCATATTCTTGGAAGGACCTGAACTAAGGCTAGAGTAGCAAGGATTGAGAAAATGAATGAATACGAAGGAGATACCGAAGAAGCAGGTTGTGGAGACCTTCTTTTCTCCCCCTCCTCAGGCAGCCAGGCAGCTGCATATAAGATGTATATAACCCTTTGGTTAGGCCATCTTGCTTCCCTCCTTGCTGCCACCACTAGATGGACACTCACCTAATTTTCTGGAACTTGAATCCAGGGCTTTCTCCAATTCCTTCCAGATTCTCCAGCATGATCCCTTCTCCCTCTTTGTAGATGGCCCAGAAAAAAGAGCCTGGTGAAAGAACAGAATGCAGATGGTGTATGTCTCATATAGTTTACCTTATCAGGTTACTTACTTAGTTATTCATTTAATAAACATGTATGAGAAACCTACTGTAGCCCATAAGCTGTGTTAGGCTGTAGAGATGCAAGACCACAAACAGTTAACAATCTAGTGGGGAAAATACATTTTTAACAACTGTGTATGAGTGGGATCGTCTGATAAGTGTTAACAGAAGCTGCGCTAGGGTAACATAGGAGCATCTACCAGGAGCATCCAAACTAAACTAGGGGTATGGTGATCAAAGAGGTGATGAAGTCTAGACTGGAAAGGCATGTGGGGGTCCTCCAGTGGGTAGTGGGGGAGTGGGGATGGGTGTGCGTGCTGTCGCTGGTTGGTGGCCGGTGAGTGGGTGTTGAGAAGAGTGTGGGGCACTTAAGAAAGAGTTCATAGTATGTAAAATGAAAAGCGACCGTGGCTCATCAAGAACTACAAACTGCCAGCATGTTGGAAACATAAAATCTGATAGGACAGAAGTGTAAAGGGAAGGAGAAGGGCTTTAAATGTCAAACTAATGCATTTGAATAAATCTGAAGCTGGAGGGTGACAGAAGGGCCCTGGGGCAGGGGAATGAGGCAGGGTAAAGACTGGGTAATAGGAGTGGGGCAGAGATGGTGAAGATTAGTTGCCAACAGTAATTCTCAAAAGCCAGTCCCAAATCTCAAAAGCACATGGTGGGGGGTGGGGGGGGGGGCTTGTTAAAAATAGTCTCTTGTTCTGACCCCTCAAACCAGAATCTCTGGAAGAAGAGCCCTGGGATATGCTTGATAGGAAACCTCGGGAAATTCTGAGGGAGAATGAGTGTAGGAATCTCTGAACTACATCCAGTGTCTTCCGTTCACTGCAGACCCTAGTCGCCGTGGGCTTGCCGTGTACTTTCATTCTTGGTGGGCACTTGGTAATCTGAATACGTGTTATTTCATTTAATGGCTGAGACCTTAAAACACGGTGGTTAAGCACTCCAACAAATTTAACCTCTGGGGAGGAGTGTGGTGTTAACACTTCTATACATGGCACCGTTCACAGACCAATTACGTTGGATTTCCAGGTTAATGAGATGACCATAGAGTTGCCAGGCTCTGAAGGAATTGGAGCTTAGACAAGAAAAAAGGAAGTAAAATTTGTAAATGATTTACAAGTTCCAGTATTCTGTTTTTAGTTATGAAGCCAGACTTCACCAAAAAGAGGAAAAGGTAAAAAGAGAGTAACACTCAAACAGGTTGGCAAGCGCTTGCTGGGCCATCACGATCCATATGCCCTTGACCTTCCTGTCTCCTTGGCCCGCTTATCTCACACAGTCCTGGTTTGTAGCAGAGTACCGTCTCGGTTGTGAACATTATCTTTATATGGGTTTCGGTCATTCAGAGGACACACACAGGCTTTCAAGGATTTGAGGGAAACTCCTTGTTGAAATGTTTACGTTATTTCCTCTTTACAGCTGCACTGCAAGCGCCACACATTGCTTCATGCTCTGCAGATAATATTCTGGCTCCTCTCTCCTTGGCTTCGGCACTCATCACTTCCCTCCGAGCCTGCCTGTTGTTTCTTCTCTTTTGTCACATCTGGCCCTCACCCAAGTTCAGCCTGCTTTTCAGTGTGTGTTTACTGGCATTCTTAAGCATTTTGAAAAGCCGTGTAGTGTTTTCACCTTAAAACATTTAGGTTACAGGAGGAATTGAATTAAAGATGATTTTTTTTTCATTACAATTACTCTTCAGTTAGCACGTCCAGTAACACCGAAAAATTCTGAAACCTGAGTTTTATGAAACTTGAATAGTAGTGTGTTCCCTTTGCTCCCAAATAACATGTGGTCACAAACGGAATGCCAACTTCAGTCCATGTTCTAAGCCAGTGGCATTTAGGGAGGTGACCCTGGTGCCCCTTGCAACTCTTCCCATCTTCTCACCCCTTCTACACTGGCAAGTCCTCGAGTGCATTCCACAGCCCATTTGAAAGGCTTCCTGAATTTTCCACTCCATCCTCTCCTCACTGGGTCAAATGCTGAGAGTCAGAAGGACTCAAATCAGGCTGCATAAGTTCAAATCTGAGAACTTGTTAACTTAATAGTTGGACCTATTTTGTTTTGGACAAAATTGCTAACCTCTTTAAGCCTAATTTTGTATTATCTGTGAAATGAGGCTAACATTAGCACCCACTTTAGAGGGATGCTGTGAACGTTGATTATGGTAATTCATGGTAAGCACTTAAGATAATGTCTGGCTCATTGTAAGTATTCAAGACACTTTAGTCACTAATATTTCTCCAAGGTTTATTGATAAATACTCTTATTTATAGCACAGTATTATCGAGAATTATAAAATCTTTTTTTGGTAAAAATTTGTTGTCAAGAATATGATCACTGTGGGGTACCTGGGTGGCTCAGTCAGTTAAGCATCTGACTCTTGATTTCAGCTCAGGTCATGATCTCACGGTTGGCTCCTGAGATCAAGCCCCATGTTAGACTCTGAGCTGACAGTACGTGGAGACTGCTTGGGACTCTGTCTCTCCCTCAATCTGTGCCCCTCCCCTTCATGCACTCTTTCTCTCTCTCAAAACAAATAAATAAACTTAAAAACAAAAGAATATGATCACTGTGATAAGACTAAAAACATAATCAATGAACCAAATTAACTTTTCATGCCTTGTGATCTTTATCTAGTCCTACATGTTCCTTGTTTATGCTTCTTATAGCATCTTGAACACATGAACTGGCTAGCATTCCAGGTTGATATGTTTTTACTTTGTGAGTTCTTTTTTTTAATTATATTTTACTTTTTAATTGAGGTACAATTGACATATAACATTATATTAATTTCAGGTGTACAACATAATGGATATTTGTATATTGTATATCTCATGAAATGATCACTAAGTCTAATTACCATTTGTCACATTACAAAGTTACACTTTTTTTTTAATTGTAATGAAGACCTTTAAGATCTACTTTCTTAACTTTCAATATGCAACACAGTATCATTAACTATAGTCACATGCTATACATTACATGCCCATAATTTATTTTATAACTGGACGTCTGTAACTTTTGTCTCCCTTCACCCCCCACCCCCACCCCCAGATTGATTCTGTAGTGTGACAAAAAACAGACTAAGTCATATTAACCTAAGTAAGAGTTGCCACATATTATCATCACAAGGGAATTTCTAATCTTCTAGTTAAAAAGAAAATGCCACAACAGCAAGTATTTGAGAGAAAACATCAAACTGTCTGATTCTATGTATCCCAAGTCATTCAGTGAGGAAATGTTCCTTGACTTTGTTTTAAAGTAATAAAATGCACATGATAACAATTCATAGAGTAAACAAGGATGGAAAAAGAAAAGTTTCCTACCCCAGCCTCCTCTCCACTCCCCAGAGGAACCCAAGACTGACAATTATTTATCTATCCAAAAGTTTCGTAATGCTTATACTGGCATGTATTCTAGAAGCTCTGTACATCAGTTTGGCCTAAGAGTTCTGCCAAATTCTGCGATTTGGTTTCAACTTTGGCCTGTGGAAGACTGAAGAGTCAAATGCCAACTCATAGAGAACCCTGGCATTCTCAGACTTGTGCACGACCAATTATCAAATTGGGGAGGGTGAGGTTGGGGAAGGGGGTGGGGAAGGGAGCGGTTGTCTGCAATTTATCAGCCTCAAGCCAAATCTGGCTTTTCTTTTGTTTTGTAAATAAGGTTTATTTTTATTTTTTTTAAATATTTTTTTAAATATTTATTTTATATATTTTTGAGAGACAGAGCATGAGCAGGGGAGGAACAGAGAGAGGGTGGCACAGAATCCTAAGCAGGCTCCAGGCTCTGAGCTGTCAGCACAGAACCAGACGCAGGGCTCAAACCACAGACTGTGAGATCATGACCTGAGCGGAACTTAGCTTAACAGACTGAGCCAACCCAGGCGCCCTGTGTAAATAAAGTTTTATTGAGATCCACCACACCTATACCTTTATATAATTGTCTTTGGCTGCTTTCACGATAGGTGGCAGGGTTGAGTAGTTGCAACAGAAGCTTGGCTACAAAGCCAAAAGTATTTCATTTCCAGCCTTTTATGGAAAAGGTTTGCCATTTCAGATTAGGCTATTATCATGGCTAATCAGCATAAAACACCCATGATCCAAACAAGGCAAGTCATTGGTTGCTAATATCTGAACAATCACTTTTAAACATAGGAGGCATTCTAGGTATAATTTGGATGGAAATATCTCCCCAAGTGTTTTATGTTGAAATTCTTTCAGTTAAAGTGTGTATTTACCATTGTAATAATAATAATAATAATAATAATAATAGTGTAATAATTAATGTTGTAAAAGTTAAGTTTGTGAACAAAAGTCATCATTAGGAATTTTCTGTTTTTCTTTTCTTTTTTTCAAATGTTTATTATTTTTGAAAGAGAGACAGAGAGCAAGCAGGGAAGGGGCAGAGTGAGGAGGACAGAGGATCTGAAGTGGGCTCTTTGCTGACAGAAGACAGCCTGATGTGGGCTCAAACTCATGAAGCGGGAGATCATGACCCAAGCCGAAGTCAGACACTTAACTGACTAAGCCACCCAGGTACCCCAAGATTTTTCAACTAATTAAATAAATAAGGCAATAGATTAACAGTCAGTGCAAATAATTAAGGCAGAGTTTGAGAACTTTAGGAAAGGATAGAAAGTAAGTCCTTTTTGAGTCCACAAATGTTTATAAAAAATAAGTATAAATTTTAAGGACAATAATCAAGATTAGAGAGTATCAAAATTCTAGTATCTGCAAACTTGTTTGGTGAAGTGAGTGAATAAGATAGCTCTCAAGAATTTTGATTAAGGGGCACCTCGGTGGCTCAGTCGGTTGAGTGTCCGACTCCGGCTCAGGTCATGATCTCACAACTCGTGGGTTTGAGCCCCACATCAGACTTTGTGCTGACTGCTTGCTCAGAACCTGGAGCCTGTTTCAGATTCTGTGTCTCCTTCTCTCTCTGCCCCTCCCCTGCTCACACTTTGTCTCTGTTTCTCAAAAATAAATAAATGTAAAAAAAAAAAAAAAAAACAGGAGAAAGAATTTTGATTAATTATTTATTATTTAATTCCAATTAGGCCATGATTATTACAAGAAAAAAATCTATTCAAGAATTCTTCACATCTTGTAAAGATGAATTAAATGCAGAATGGCAGCTTTGTTATCACTTCAGATTTTCCAAAGAAGGAAAACTCCAATATCACATGTAATAATAACCTGACATATTTAGACATAATAAAGATTATGTAGAGATATAGAGAAAAAGGAGGTACCCCAAACACATTTTGTTCTCACTCTTGAAACTTCAAAAGGGCGGGCACCATGGATGAACTTTGAGGACATGATGCTAAGTGAAATAAGCCAATCACAAAAGGGCAAATACTGTATGATTCTACTTTTATGAAGTATCTAGAGTAGTTAAATTCATAGACATGGGAAGTGGAATGAATGGTGGTCACCAGGGACTGTGGGCAAAGAAGAACGGGAAGTTATTGTTTAATGGGTAGAGAAGTTCAGTTTTGCAAGATGACAAAAATTCTGGAGATGGATGGTGGTGGTGGTCGCACAACAATGTGAATATACTCACTATCACTGAACTATATACACTTACACATGGTTATAACGTAGTAAATTTTATGTCGTGTGTATTTTACCACAATTTAAAAAAAAGGTTTGATGAGAGTACAATTCTTTATAAGAGACAATTCTTTATAGCTTTGAGTCTATCAAACTCAAAACTTTAAACAGAATCTTGTTGAATTGACCCCTATCGACTGCTAATCATTTTTGTCTCTGGCCATACCACCCTGAATGTGACTCATCTTGTCTGATTTTCAATAATTGAAGTAAAAAGATTCTGGACAGTTACCCACTCTATAAATCTTAGGTACAAATTTCCTTCTAGAAAACATGCTACTGAAAAACTACTTCCTAAATTGTATTATGCTACACACACACACACACACACACACACACACACACACATCAAGATGTTATTAAAGCAGCTGGTTGAAAAAGAACACCTAATTTACCTGTTACAAATGTGCAGTACCATGACCACAGGAGCTGCTGACCCACTGACCCCACTGGGGAAAGCACTGTTCCTGAACCATGATGGCAATCTTTAAAGATGTGTCTGCTAAATATTTAACTAATATTTGACTTTTCATTTGTTTATTTATTTTTTAAGTTTATTTAAAATTTTTAGTAGTCTCTACACTTAACATGGGGCTCAAACTCACAACCCAGAGATCAAGAGTCGCATGTTCTTCCCAAGGAGCCAGCCAGGTGCCCCATAATATTTGAATTTTTAAATAAAAATTCAGACTTATTCTTGTAGCAACCCAGACGTTCATTCTGTGATGGTATAATCTGTTTCAGTCTTAGTTTTAACTGTATATTGATTTTAACAGCCAGCCATTTGGAATTCAGCCAAACTGTGAAGTTGGTGTTGAAGTACCTACAAAAGCATATGTATTTTTTAAATGTACATGAATGAGATCAAAGTATACATGCTATATTTAATGTTTAATGAGTAATAAATCTTGGATAACCTTACATATTGGGATATACCACCCACAAGTATTTATCTAAGAGAAATAAAGGCATATGTCCTTACCAGACTTACACACTAATACTCACAGCAAGCAGCTCCAGGTTTAATAGCCTCAAACTGGAAATGACCCAAATGACTATCAACAGGTGAATGGCTAAACAAATCATATCTATAAGTGGAATACTAATCACCAATAACAGACATCATCTACAAATATACAGTACTATACAATGGAATACTAATCAGCGACTTAAAAAAAGAATGAACTATTGATACATGCAGCAACATAGATAAATCTCAAAATATTTACGCTGAGTTAAAGATGCCAGACAACCAAAGAGTATATACTGTATAATCCCATTTATATAAAATTATAAAACTGCAAACTAATTGATAGGGATGAAAAAACTGCTGGTTGCCTGGGGACTGAGGATGGGGAAGAGAACAAGGGAGAGAGAAATTACAGGGACACAAGAAAACTTTGGAGGTGATAATACATTATTTTCACGTGGCCATGGTTTATACTCTATCAAAACTGATCAAATTGTTTAAATCTGTTTGCTTTATTATATGTCATACATACTATATCATACATACATACATACATACTATATCTCAATAAAGCTATTCAAAACCAAAACAGGGCACCTGGGTGGCTCAGTTGTTAAGCATCTGACTTTGCTCAGATCATGATCTCACCGTTCCTTAGTTCAAGTCCCAAATCAGGTGATCTTGAGCCTTGAATTGGGTGAGCCCCACTTCTCTCTCTCTCTCTGTCTCTCTGTCTCTCTCTCAGTACAACAACAACAAACCCAAAACAAAACAAAAAGGTTTTAGGAGTTGGTAGTGTGTTTACTCACACATTCCACAAATTCGATTTTACCAAACTCTTCTTTAGTAAGAATTTTTAAGTCTATTGATGAAATTAGCCCTTCTCAGGAATGTGTATGGCAAATATTTCCCCAATTTTGTTTCTTGTTTTTTAAAAACCGTATTTATGATTTTTAGCTAAACTGAAATTTCTTACATTGTTATCAAATTAAATGCATGTCTTTTAGGTTTTTGGCTTGCGGTAGCATAATCTGCTTAGAAAGAAGTTCCTCTTCAAAATTATGTATTTAAAATGTTCCCACATTTTATTTGCTTTATATTTTACATTAAATTCTGTCTTGAATTATTTTTGGAATAAGGCAGGAACTGAAACTTATTTTCCCCCCTAAATGGTTAACCAATTAAACTGACACAATTTATTGAATAATTACTCTTGTTCCATGGATTTTTGTCATCTAAAAATACTTCTGTATCTTTGGTTCTATTTCTGGACTCTTTAATCAACTCCACTGGTCAGTTATTGAAGTTTTATAATAGATGCTCATATCTGGTAGGACTAGTCTCCCTCAATTTTCTTCTTTATTAGCTTTTTGGTTTTTTTGCATATTTTTTCCTTGTTGTTTCCTTTTTTTATTATTATTTATTTATTTATTTATTTTGAGAGCAAGAGACTTATTTATTTTGAGAGGGAGAGAGAGTGCGAGCCAGGAAGTAGCAGAGAGAGAGAGAGGGAGAGAGAGAGAATCCCAAGCAGGCTCCACACTGTCAGTGCAGATCCTGACCCTGGGGCTGGAACCCACCTACCGTGAGATCATGACCTGAGTCGAAATCAAGAGTCATCCGGACACCCAACCAACTGAGCCACCCAGGTGTCCCCACTGGCTATTCTTATATATTTATTTTACAAAGATGAATTGGAAATGAGTTTCCAAGAGTTAATGTCTCCTAGTAATACTGTCTTTATGTTCATCCTCTTTGCATTTGCATTTGCATTTTTTCATGTATGTCAATAATATAAAATTTGATCCATAAAGATTAATTAATTGACATTTAATTTTTTTAGCATTTATTTATTTTTGAGAGACAGAGAGAGACAGAGCATGAGCGGGGGAGGGACAGAGAGAGAAGGAGACAGAATCTGAAGCAGGCTCCAGGCTCTGAGCCGTTGGCACAGGGCCTGAGTGGGGCTCCAACTCATGAACCTCAAGATCATGACCTGAGTTGATGTCAGACGTTTAAGTGACTGAGCCACCCAGATGCCCTGATCCATAAAGATTATGACAGTTATATCTTTATTCTTTTACCATGATAAAATTCCCCTCTTTATCTTTTTTCAAATTTCTTTCGTTGAATTCATCCTTGACTGATTATGATGCCAGCTCTCTTTTTTTGGTTTTCATTTCCCTGGGATGCATTGATCTATCTTTCCCTTTCAATATTTCTTTCAATATTTCTGACCAACTTTGTTTCTCTTTTTAAAGTTTATTTATTTTTGAGAGATAGAGAGTGTATGTGGGGAAGGGGCAGATAGAGAGGGGGACAGAGGATCCAAAGCAGGTTCTGTGCCTTCAGTGCAGAACCTGATGTGGGGGCTGCAACTCATGAGACCAGGACCTGAGCTGAAGCCAGATGCTTAACCATCTGAGCTATCCAGGTGCCTCTGAACAATTTTGTTTCTAACTCTTTAGCATTTAATTGCTTTTAACCAAATCTGATTCCTTTTTTTCCTAATATGTATTTAATACTTTTATACTTATTAATATGCCATATATTTAATATTAATTGTCATGTACATTTTGTATTTCCAACACACCCTTTATTTTACTTCATGATATCTGTTTCTTGTTTTATTTTTTTTAATCTTTTTTAAATTTTTTTTAACATTTATTTATTTTTGAGACAGAGAGAGACAGAGCATGAACAGGGGAGGGGCAGAGAGAGGGAGACACAGAATCCGAAATGGGCTCCAGGCTCTGAGCCGTCAGCACAGAGCCCGACGCGGGGCTTGAACCCACGG
The DNA here is from genome assembly GCF_016509475.1 of Prionailurus bengalensis. NCBI lineage: Eukaryota > Metazoa > Chordata > Mammalia > Carnivora > Felidae > Prionailurus > Prionailurus bengalensis. The sequence continues at coordinate 40,580,492 of NC_057356.1, read as the reverse complement.
ACTGTGAGGTCATGACCTGAGCCGAAGTCGGACGCCTAACCGACTGAGCCACCCAGGCGCCCCTTTTCTTTTGTTTTAAAGTGTACTCTACCTTGGTAACTTGAAAGACTTATTGTCCACTGGTAGGTCTTTTTTTTTTTTTTTTAAGATTTTATTTTTTTAAGGAATCTCTACACCCAACATGGGGCTCAAACTCACAACCCAAGCTCAAGAGTCACATGCTCTACACTGAGTCAGCCAGGCAGTTTTAGGTCTTCTAATAGTTACCTTTTATGAACTTATATAATTGACTAAATCCCTATTTTTAATTTTTTTTAACGTTTATTTATTTTTGAGACAGAGAGAGAGAGAGAGAGCATGAACAGGGGAGGGGCAGAGAGAGAGGGAGACACAGAATCTGAAACAGGCTCCAGGCTCTGAGCTGGCAGCACAGAGCCCGACGTGGGGCTCGAACTCACGGACCGCGAGATCATGACCTGAGCCGAAGTCAGCTGCTTAACCGACTGAGCCACCCAGGCGCCCCTAAATCCCTATTTTTTAGTGATAAAATGGAGACACTATCTATTGACTCTGAAATCGAAAGGATGAAAAATTACCATACTTAGACTTCCTTTCATATCTCCCTTTCTGTTAATTTTTGCTAGTTATATATCACAGAGACAGATATGGGACTCGATCTCATGATTCTGAGATCATGACCTGAGCCAAAATCAAGAATTGGACACTTAACTGACTGAGCAACCCAGGGTCCCCTGCAGTTGTATTTTTTTTGCTTCATTTTTTTTCTTCTATGGCGGGTTTTTTTTTTTTGTATCCTTTAAAAAATTGTTCTTTTGTTTATTTTGAGAGACAGAGAGAGAGAGCAAGCAGGGGAGGGGCAGAGAGGGAGGGAGAGAATGAGTGCTGACAGTGAGGGATTAGAACCCATGATCTGTGAGATCATGACCTGAGCTGAAACCAAGAGTTGGACGCTCAACCGACTGAGCCACCTAGGCGCCCCATCTTCTATGGTATCTTTTAATATGATTTCTATTCCATTTATTGTAGTCTCTGATTATGGATACCAGCCATCCTGATGTCAGACTATTATTATTTACTCTGTATCTAGCTTCTTCCCTAAGATTGTTAAAATATATTTCTTTTTCCCCTGCATTCTCTGTGATTACTGCAGACCTTTCCTTCATGTTATTAATTTAGTTTTCAGCTATGTGTGTTCCATTCCTTGCTGTCTTGAATCAATTTTTTAAGTAATTCATTGTTTTGGAGTTTGTTGTTTATGTGTTTATTTTGTGTTTGTGGGTTTTTTTGTTTTTTGTTTGTTTGGGTTTTTGTTTTTGTTTTTGTTTTTTAGCATTGTGTATTAGGTATCTCCAGAAAAAGATACCCACCAGGATATATATATCTAAGCACAAGGTATATCTACATCGATATCTATCTATATCTATATCTATATCTATATCTATATCTATATCTATATCATATCTATATCTATATCATCTATATGTGTTTCATCTGTATCTATCCTGTTGGTTAGGAGAGACAGAGAGTTTTAAGGAATTGGCCAAAATGATTATGGAGGCTGAAAAACCCCAAGATTTGCAGGCTGCAATTTGGAGACCCAGGAGATTTGGTGTGTGGTTCTAGTCCAAGTCTGAAGGCCTGAGAACCAGGACAGTTGATAGCCTAAGTTCCAGTCAGAAAGCTGGCAGGCTCCAATGCCAATGAGAGCCAATGTTTCAGTTTGAGTTGAAAGGCCAGAAAAGAACAATGTGCCAAAAGAAGTCAGGCAGGAAGACTTCCTCTTACTCAGCCTTTTTTGTTCTATTCAGGTGTTCAGTTGATTGGGTGAGGCTCGCCCATATCGGGGAGAGCAATCTGCTTTACTCAGTCTATAGATTCAAATTTTGATCTCATTCAGAAACAACTCATAGAAACACTCACTGTAATGTTTGACCAAATGACTGGGCATTTTGGAGCCCTGTGAAGTTGACACCTAAAAGTATCACACATTGCAATCTTAGCCTTCTATTGCCTTAGCTCATCTTTGATTTCTTGTTTCATTGAATTTATATATTAATTTTGTTTCATAGAATGCAAAGCATTTGCTGTTTTTCTTTAGGTTTTTAGATATGTTTCTTCCCAGATATATTTTACTCATTTGTTCCTGCTCTTTTTCTGTCATAGTGTATTTGCCTTGTCTTCATACAATCCTCCTCTCCATCTTATTTAACATTATTTAATATTTAACAGTATTTAACATTTAACATTTAACATTAATATTTAACATAATATTTAACATTATTTAATATTCATACAATCCTCCCCTCCATCTTATTATTTAACATTATTTATCCAGATTTCCTATTTTCACAGATAGGGTGTGGATGAATTCTTATTTACAATCTTTTTCACACTGATCTGAGGCCTGTTTGTCTTCCTGTTAGAAATTCTGAGGCTGAGTCTTTTGTGTTTTCTCTCTTGTTGTCCGAGGGCAGTTTGAAGGGAACATCCATCAGCTAGAATTAGACTCGTCCGTAGAAGAGAAAATTCAAAGTAACAGTGTCTTCAATCAGAAAGAGGTTTGATCCTCTCTCACTTAGAAGTCTAACAACCGTCACAGTTAATATGATACTCTGCAGTGTTAGGGTCACAAAATCAAGTTCACCATGTGGTCTCAGGTCACTCTAGCTCTACCCATCACATCTGCTTTTTGCTCAGTAAGAGAGAAGAGGAAATGGGAATGCCCACTCCATTTAAGTACCTTCCCATAAGTTGTACACGCCTCAAGGTTAACACCTATGAGTGCCTCACTATGGGGTAGCTTAGAAATATCTTTTTTGGCGGACACAAGGGTGGCTCAGTTGGTTAAGCGATCTATTCTTGATTTCAGCTCAGGTCATGATCTCATGGTTTGTGGGATTGAGCCTGTTGGACTTTGTGCTGACAGAGCCTGCTTGGGATTCTCTCACTCTCTCCCTCTCTGCCCCTCACATGTGTGCTCTTTCTCTCTCTCTCTCAAAATAAATAAACTTTATATATATATATATATCTTTTTTTTTTTTCTGAGTGCCTGTGCTCAGTACAATTGTGGTGTTTTTGTTTGTTTGTTTTTGTTTTTAAGTAAAGAAGAAGGGAAGAAGAGACAGGGTACAACTATTGGTGTCTACAGGGATGGGGATTGGGGCAGGAGGAGAGGAGGAGCTTCAGCTGAGGCCACGGGCTCTCATGTTGGTGGACCTGGTCATTGCTCTTTTTGCTGTATTTGGGTTAAAACTCCTGTCCTACAATTAATCCCACTTTATCGGTAGAGTATATTTACTCTCAGATTCTAGCTGCTCTCCAGTTAAAAGTAGAACCGTGAAGCCTTTGCTTCTGATTAAGGAAAAATGTAGGCATTTATTTCCTCCACTTCACCTCTGCTTCACCTGCTAATTGCCCCTCCTTGGCAGCCACACCACTCCCCTACCAATGGAGGAAAGAAAAGATAAACGAAGTCTGTGGGGTTTGACAGCGAGCACTAGTGAACAAAGGGTTTCAAATGAAGGTTTCTGTGCATTTCTTTTTTGTTCACTTCATTTAATTTTAGGGGAGACTCTGTGATCTAGCTTCATCAGTCTTCTATCCTAACCTGAAGTCATCTTCAAATATATCTAGATGGAGACAAGACATGTAGTTGTAAATTGGGTGGATGATTTTATCAGAATAAGAAAACTCATCTCTTGAATGGCTCCCATGTCCCTGTAATGGATACTGTAGTAATCCAGGATGACATGTAATGACTCTTACTGACCTGAAGATACACAAGTATATTTTTCTTAGAAAACTAATTACCAGATTATTTATAAAACTAAAATTTTACCAAGAAGTAATAATATTCTTCTTCAGGTGCTGTTGGTTATTTTTCAGCTCCCAACTCTGTTGGTTATGGTAACCCAAAAAGGATTTTGATTTTACGACACTTTATTTATTTATTTATTTATTTATTTATTTATTTATTTTATAACACTTTAAAATGGACTTTCAGGGAAGCCTCCAAAACTATCTTACTGATGGATTTTATTTCACCATATACATCTTTTGTATTTTTCTCCTTAGACAGCTGTCTCTTAAAAATCCAGACTGGGCTGTGGGGCGCCTGGGTGGCTGAGTCTGTTCAGCGTCAGACTTCAGCTCAGGTCATGAACTCACAGTTCGTGGGTTTGAATCCCACATCAGGCTTTGTGCTGACAGTTCAGAGCCTGGAGCCTGCTTTGGATTCTGTGTCTCCCTCTCTCTGCTCCTCCCCAGCTTGTGCTCTCTCTCTCAAAAATAACTAAATAAACTTAAAAAAATAATAATAAATAAAATTCAGATTGGTCTATAATGACAGTCTGGCTCATTTAAAAGGCCTGATTAGAGTGAATAATAATGATAAATATAATAGTTGTAACTAACATTTATTGAGCTCTTACCAATAATATCTTTGCTTAAACATAGCTTGGTACTACTCAGAGTAGAAATACTGTATTTGTTTCCAAATTAGATTCCTACACTTTAGTGGGAAAACTTCCCTCCTTTGCCCTCCTTATTTTAATGGGACACTTACATTGTAAATAGCATCCCACCCCTCATTATAATACTGGCCTACGTGCCCAGAAAGCTGTTATATATTGCTAACTCACTTTTCTGCTCATGTCCCTAAAAGGAAGACAAAATTGCAGCTTTCCTGTTGTGTGCCTCTATTTCTATCACCTCAGCTACCTTTGGGTCACTCAGCTGTACCATAACATGCTTGGTGACTGTGGCAATTTGATTTTTTTTTTTTTCAATTTTTTAAAAAGTTTATTTATTTATTTATTTTGAGAGAGACAGAGACAGCACTAGTCGGGAGGGGCAGAGAGAGAAGGGGACTTTTTTTTTTTTTTTTAGTTTATTTATTTATTTATTTTGAGATAGTGATTTTTTTTACAAAGGCTATACAGTAGCTTTGCTTTTTTAGGGGAGGGTGGGGGGTGCTTTCATTTTATTTCCATCTTGGATAGGCAGAGATTTTTCTTTTCTTTTTTTTCCAGAAAATGGAAATCCCAGGAGAATGTATTGCTGATTCTGGTTTTCATTTGAATGCCCACCCAGGTCATGAGAAATGAATTGTAGTCTTTGTTCTGCCCCAAGCTCAGAAATTCCAACTTACAGGAAATTGGATAGAAAGAGAACTGTTTGCAAGAACAGCAGACATTAACGTGAGCTCTGCAATGATCAAACCTTCATCTGGGGAGACTTCACACCTCTGTGAAAGCAGAAACAAGAATGGAACTAGCTTAGCCTCTCACCTCCTGATTCCCATTTCTAGAGCAGAATATCATATTGTGTCAGTCTGAGGTTTTACTCTTAATCGTTAGGATTCTCTGATTTTCTTTTACCATTCTCAGAATGTGTGTATTTGCTGTTGAACAATATCAAAAAATATTTATGAAGAGTAGTTTAAAGGGTGGGGTGCAGAGGGGAAACCATCGATTTTAAATAAATATCAATTGTCACTTTTTTAATGTGTACTTATTTATTTTGAGAGGCAGAGAGAAAGTACGCACACAAGTGGGGGAGGGGCGGGAGGGCGGGAGAGAGAGAATCCCAAGCAGGGTCCATGTTCAGTGTGGAGTCTGATGCGGGGCTCGATCTCACAACTGTGAGATCATGACCTGGGCTGAAATCAAGAGCCAGATGCTTAACGGGCTGAGCCACTCAGGCACCCCTCAATTGTCATTTTTGCTTCACCATTTTGGACTTATACTGAAGACTGATTTTATAGTTATCCACCAGATCAGTGGTAAATTTGATCTTCACCTTTTACTACAACACTACGGGGAGTTTGTGATCAGTTGCTTTCTAAGCTTTTCTGTTCAAATCCTAGCTCTCTGACCCTAAGTATCTGGCGACAGGGTCACTGTCTACAGGAGGCACAGCTGCCTTTGCCACTGCCATCTCCAGCCTCCTGAAAGTTATTTCTTAACTTCCTTCCACACAGTTGAAAGGGTGTTGGAGTTGGAGTTTTCTCAATCCCCGTGTCCCATATCCCCAGAGGGGATCTGCTCTGGGTAGGTGAGATCATACAAGGTCGGCTGATGGTCAGATACCAAAACTCTGTGCTGTGCTGTATTCATTTGGGCACTCCCCCACCCCCAACACATTGGTCTCACACCAGACACTCCCTTTGGAAGGGGGTCCAATTTCAGCACCCTCTAAATCAGTGCTTTGGGACTCCAGACTACTCCCAATGAAACAAAATCCACTTAAAGACCTGCTTTCTCTCTAGTCTTTATGCTCAGATTCTACAATTTTACCACAGTTATTCTTTTTTTTTTTAAGTTTATTTATTTATTTTGAGGGAGAGAGAGAGAGCACAAGCAGGGGAAGAACAGAGAGAGGGGGAGAGAGCAAGAACCCCAAGCATGCGTTGCACTGTCAGCTCACAGCCTGATGGGGGGCTAGAACTCATAAACTGTGAGATCTTGACCTGAGCCGAAATCCAGAGATGGATGCTTAACCAACTGAGCCACCCGGGCAGCCCTTACCCCAGTTATTCCTTTTTTTTTTTTTAATGTTTATTTATGTTTGAGAGACAGAGAAAGACAGAGTTTGAGTGGGTGAAGGCAGAGAGGGAGGGAGACACAGAATCCGAAGCAGGGTCCAGACTCCAAGCTGTCAGCACAGAGCCCGACATGGGGCTCAAACTCACGAACTGTGAGATCATGACCTGAGCCGAAGTCGGACACTTACCCACTGAGCCACCCAGGCACCCCACCCTAGTTATTCTTAATTGTTAAATAAGGAACAATAATCTTTCAATATATGTATTCTTAGATGCTATACCTACATTTTGGGGAAGGTAGAGGTAGGCACTGATTCTGAGTAAAAGCAGCAAGCCATACAACAGGTATGAAAAATAGAACTTAAGACTAAAAACAAAAAATAAATGTCCCTCTGTAAATTCTTTTCCTCCTTCCGCATTGTTTTCTCTGATCTCTAGAGCGTGTCAAAGTTCAAGCACAAATAAACGACAACAAAAGAGGCCTAGAAAAATTCTCTTTTTAAAAGAGATGTATTCAGTGTAAGATCTTTCACATAATAATTTTTAAAAAGAACACAGTGAACAAGAAAGATAAATTAAAAGATAAGACGATTTTTAAAAAAACAGAATAGATTAAAGCCCCGTTGGCCCCTCTACCTTATCCAGCTCAACATCCCATATCATCAGCTGTGCTTTTTGTTTTGTTTTTAATAATGAAGGCTTGAAACTAACCTTTGGTTATAGAGGTCAAAATAGGGGTTACCTTTGGGGGACATTGACGGGAAGGATCCAGGAGAGCTTGCTGGGTACTTGAGCTGGGTGACGGCTACAAGGTGTGTGTGTGTGAAAATTCATCAAGCTGAGCACTTACAACTTGGGCCCATTAATAAATGTAAGTTACATCTTCCTAACAAAGAACTTAAAAATCTGTGAAGATTTGGGGTGCCTCGGTGGCTCAGTTGGTTAAGCATCCGACTTCTGCTCAGGTCATGATCTCAGAGTTCCTGAGTTTGAGTCCCTTGTTGGGCTCTGTGCTGACAGTGCAGATTTGACCTAAACTATGCTTATGAAGAGGCCCAACGAGCATTTCTTGAGTCACATGCTGTGTTTGGTGGGTACAATGGGGGACTCACATACTGTACTATATGTTGCAAGTATATCCAGGTGCCAGTGAATCAGGTGGGTATCTAGCCCTCACGGTTTGGAGGAGATTGTTTACTTCAATGCATTTAGGCTAGCTACTTCAAACGTTAAAAAAAATAAATTCTTTTTTAAGTTTATTTATTTTGAGAGAGAGGGAGAAGGAGAATCCCAAGCAGTCTCTGCACTATTAGGGCAGAGCCCGATGTGGAGCTCGAACTCACGGACTGTGAGATCATGACCTGAGCTGAAAACAAGAGTCAGATGCTTAACCAACTGAGTCACCCAGGTACCCCTACTTCAAACTTATTAAATGGAAAACATTTAATAATTATGAGGCCTTTGTTTAATACATGTGAAGTATAGTATTTTTCAAGAAATGGTAGTTTAACAATGAGATCTAGGGGCGCCTGGGTGGCTCAGTCAATTAAAATCCAACTGGCTCAGGTCATGATCTCACGGTTCGTGAGTTCGAGCCCCATGTCAGGCTCTGTTGACAGCTCAGAGCCTGGAGCCTGCTTCGGATTCTGTCTCCATCTCTCTCTGCTCCTCCCCTGCTCATACTCTGTCTCTCTCAAAAATAAACATCAAAAAAATTTAAAAAAACAAAAAAACAATGAGATCTAAATTGATTGAAATTTCAGGTGCATTTGGAGCAGTTTCCCAGAGACTACGCATCAAAGTAGCAAAGTGCAATGATCAGTTACATGACCAGGGGCCAGCAGACTTGACTTCTCCTCCTGATTTTGTCACCTAAACTCATTCACCCAAGTCACCTGAACATTCTGGGCCTCACTTTTCTTATTTGTTAGGTAAGAAGTCACAACTTTAAAATTATGAGACTATAAAAGTTTGAATTTTGTAAACTCTTTGAATGGATGAATTGGGCAGTTGCCTGTCCTTAAAGGAGAGGTGATTTTTTTTTTTAAGTTTATTTATTGGTTTTGAGGGAAAGAGAGCAAACATGAGCAGGGGAGGAGCAGAGAGAGAGGGAGAGAGAAGATCCCAAGTAGGCTCCATGCTGTCTGAGCAGAACCTGATGTGGGGCTTGAACCTACAAACCATGAGATCATGACCTGAGCCAAAATTAGAAGTCTGACACTTAACTGACTGAGCCACCCAGGTGCCCCGGGAGAGGTAATTTATTAAAAAATAAGAAATTACATGGAAACAAATTCAAACAGTATAGAAAGACATAAAATGACCTCTCCCTCTCCACCAAATATAATTAGTGTGAATAACTACTTATCCTTTAAGAAATATTTATGCAAGTATGTATGTAGACTTTAAAATGTTTACACAAATGACTTCATAGTAAATACTATCTATAGTTTGCCTTTTTTTCACTAAATAACATACTGTGGAGGTCTTTCACATGAAACATGCAAATTTACCTCACTCTTCAACATTGTGCATCATAATTTATTTAATCAGTCTCCTACTAATGGATGTTTGGGTTATTTCCAGAATTTTGTCATTACAATTAATACTGTAATAAAAAGCCCTCTATGTATATGAATAGGCATACTTTTACAAATATATACAAATATATGCTAACATAATTTCACTAGTAGAATTACTGGGTCAAATGATGAATGAATTTTTTTTTAAGTCCATACCCAACATGGGACTCAAACTCATGACCCCCCGAGATCAATATTCTCAGGCTCTACCGACTGAGCCAGCTAGGGGTCTTGATGAGTGCATTTTAAATTTTGGTAGACTGTGTTAAATTACTTTTCCAAAAGGTTTACCAATTTATCCTCCAACCAACCATATTAGAGTACCTACTTCCTCCCACCCTTGCCAACACTGGGCGTTGCCAATCTTTTACTTTTTTGGTTAATTATACATAAAAATATGGTAAGAGTTAGATTTTAAGATCAGAATTAAATGATATAAGATTACCAATCTTAATGCACTTCCTTATATTTAGCTTAACAGAGAGGTCCCTTTCATCTTTTAAGTGTTTGGTGTTTTGCATTTATCAGCCCGTCAATTTATTCTATGATAACTTTGGAGGTTTAACAATTAACCAGATTTGCTTAGGCTGCTAAAGACTATCAAGATACATCTTACATTTGCATTGCGTTTCAGTCCCTCATTTAGTTTCAGGAAAAAAAAAAAAAAGTCCTAATGGGCACATCTTCTGCAACTTAACTCATAGAGATGAAAACACAATGTACACTTCACTGGCTACATTGTGCCCTGAGACTTGAACAGTGAGTGATCAGGCAGCTCCCAGAACAATCAGGTTAAAAGGGAAAACAGGTTATGCTTTGCAGAACACACTTGAGTTTTCTCAGGTTAACTCAGGTATGTTTTCTCTCTGATCTCGGAGGGTTCATCCTAACAACTACCTGCTAATCCTTCAAGAAGAGCAAAGTGCAATACCCTATCTTGATATTGCTTCGGGCAGAAATATAATTGTTGGATATCAACCATGTTATTTTGCATCTGGTTTCCCAGACTTCCTTGAACACAGCTGGTAGGAACATGTCTATTTACAGAGAGGAAAAATGACACTCAGTAATAATTAGTGATGGATTCAAAGTCATTAGTTTGGGCACACCTGAAATACAATTTCAGACTTGAAAACCTTCACTGCTTGAAAAATTATCACACACAATTAACTTTCACTACTCCCACAAGAAATCCTAATAATCTCCAGGAGTTTTTATAACTTTCCTTTGAGCTACAAAAATAAGCATCTATCTGCCATGAGCAAATCTCTAGAGTTGACTGATAAATATTATTTGTCATTTAAGCCCCCTAAAAAGTATCTGAGAATATATTTGCCACAGGCCTGGTTTTTTACGTAACCACAAAGAAACCTGGGAACAAAGAGAAGAGGTAGAGAAGGAAGGAAGGAGAAGAGAGGAAGACAAGAAAGGAAAAGAAGGAGGTGGTGAGGGTGAAGCTGGAATCCAAGGTCAGCTGGGTCAATGGGGGAGGGGTAGGATTATTTCCCAATTTGTATTGGTCCAGCCTAATTTATTCCATCAGTTACACAAGATGACATGTGTCAATTTAAAAGGTTCTCTCAGTATAATTAGATCTGCAAAATGGAATTCATATTACCACCAAACATTGGGAGAGGACACTGATAATACATGTTAAAAATATAAGAGAGAGAGATTTGTGTCAGGAAACGTAGAGCAGATGTACTTTTGCCCGTTCTCCCACTAAGTACAACCCCGAGCCCTGGATGTTGTATATAAAACATACATAAGAAAACTCTCAGAAGTGCAGAGAGGAAGGCAGACCAGTTAGGGACCTCAAGACACAAGGAACAACAGGTGGTGAGTTCCCTGGGTTTGCTTTCTTGCCAAGATGTGGAGCTGAAGGAGCCACCAACCCAGAAATGCCAACAGGCACAGACAAAACAACAAAAACAACAATAAAAGCAGATTCTCTCCAGTCAGAGGGCCAGGTAAGGAGCCACATAGTCAAACCCTATAAAGCATGTACTGTGTTCATGGATTGAATCCTCAACATAGCACAAATGTTAGTTCTTCCCAAACTGGTATATAGGTTTAACACAATTCTTACCAAATAGTAGCACAATTCCTGTAGATATAGACCAGATTAGCCTAAAATTTATAAGACAAGGCAAAGGAACTAGAATTGCTGAAACAAATTTGAAAAAAAAGAACAAAGCAGAAGGAATCAGTTTACCCAAACTCTATCAAAACTCAAATAGATCAACAAATAAAGTACACAGGTGCATGGGTGGCTTAGTCATGAGCCTGGTGCCAGCCAGCTCTTGATTTCGGCTCACTCACTCATGATCTCACAGTTTATGAATTGAGCCCCACATTGGGCTCTGCGCTGACAGTGTGGAGCCTGCTTGGGATTCTCTCTCTCCCTCTCTTTCTGCCCCTCTCCCACCATACTGTCTCTTTTTTTAACATCTATTTCTTTTTGAGAGACAGAGAAAGACAGAGCACAAGTCAGGGAGGGGCAGAGAGAAAGACACAGAATCAGAAGCAGGCTCCAGGCTCTGTGGGCTCTGAGCTGTCAGCACAGAGCTGGACACAGGGCTCAAAACCCACAAACCATGAGATCATGAGCTGACCCCAAGTTAGACGCTTAACCAACTGAGCCACACAGGCACCCCATAAACACTTTTATAAAAAAGACATAAAGTACAGCATATTCATACAATAGAATACTATGTAGCAATGAATGAATGAACAACAGATACAGGCATGAAATGAACAAATATATACAACTTTGGGTAAAAGAAGCCAGTCACAAAAGACTATGTGTTTTTAAATTTCATTTATATAAATGTTGAATTTTTAAAAATTTGAATAAATTCGAGTAAATGAATCACTGCTCATATCTTTATAGATAAACATCAATAAATACATTAGGCAATGTAAAGTAAAAATAGGTGTTGCTAATATCTTACTGAATAAGCTAATTTCTTACTAAGATAAATTAGAGAATGGTATATAGTGTGATAAACGTAGAACTGAAAAGAATGTAATCACTCCTCTTGAATTTATTCCTTTCTGGATACTAATTCCACAAATTTATCTTCTATCTGGTGTTTAATTAGGAAAGATTTTTCCCAGTAGGTTTATAGATTATGTTTTGAGAATACTCTTCATATGAATTGAATAGTTAGTTAAAAAAACAAAAAAAAAGGGGCGCCTGGGTGGCTCGGTCGGTTAAGCGTCCGGCTTCGGCTTAGGTCATGATCTCACAGTTCGTGAGTTCCAGCCCCGCATCGGGCTCTGTGCTGACAGCTCAGAGCCCGGAGCCTGTTTCAGATTCTGTGTCTCCCTCTCTATGCCCTTCCCCACTCACACTCTGTCTCCCTCTGTCTCAAAAATAAATAAACATTAAAAAAAAAAAAAAAGACAAAACAAAACAAAAAAACAGAGAATGCTTTGAGATTTTGTTAAATTAAGAATTTCAGATATCTATGGGTTTTTCTTACCCAATAAGGTGTTTTGTTTTTTTTTTTAAAGTAATTTCTATACCCAATGTGGAGCTTGAACTCACGATCCAGAGATCAAGAGTCACATGCTCTACTGACTGACTCAGCCAGGTACCCCCCACCCCCGACCGATAAGGGATTTTATTTTATTTTTTTAATGTTTATTTGTTTACTTTGAGAAAGAGAGAGGAAGAGAAAGAATCCCAGGGGCTCTATGCTGACAGCACGAAACCCAACAATGTGGGGCTTGAGCCTTTGGATGGTGAGATCATGACCTAAGCCAAAATCAAGAGTTGGACGCTTAACTGATTGAGCCACCAGGGAGCCACCCCCCCTCCAAGGGTTTTAAAATAAATTCATTAAAGTGCTTCAGGCACTTCTCTTATCTAACAGTATTGGCTATTCTCGGAAGTTATTAGGACAACTCTACTCTAAAACTTTTGATTTTTATACTATAGTGTGCAATGTATTTTATTTAACCCAATAAAATATAATTAATTTATTTAGAGTTTAGAAGAGTAAGTATAAGAATTTAAGTCATATACCTATGGGCATATTTTAGTTTTCTGTCCTTCCCATGAGTAAACAGCTGCATTTATCCATTCATGGCTGACAAAACCCATTTGTTGGTACTGTACTATCAAAGTTACCTTTGCAAATGCAAAATCTGGCAGCATTTTAATGTCGAATTATCACATGTACTTGAATAAATCTTGAGAGAGAGAATTGCCAATTTTGAAGGGTTACTGAAGGTACTAAAATATTCACCAGACAAGAGGTCTGCCAAGCACTTCAAAAGTCCAACTGCTTCCTCAAATTACACACTAGACGTAGGAGATTTGAGGAATGTTAACAAAATGAAAATATTAGTTGCTCAGATACTTTGAAATATGAACTGCTGAAATTGGAAGTAGCTATAGCTTTGTCCAAGGTCAAAGGTCGATGAGAAAATGTCTTTCTAGACAGAATTAGCAAAATTCTGAAATCTGTTCAACGAATGATCACAATCACTACAAAGCTGGCCAGACTTTTGATTAGGGGATTGGAAAACAGAGAAACAGGTAAAGATTCTTAAGTGGTCTAATTTATGAAGACTGGACTTCTGGATTACTCACTCATTCAAGAAACAAAGCTGAAGAGTCTATTCTAGCTGCTGATCCCACCATCTCCATGAAAGCAGCCCCTCAGCAGATAGTGGTGTTTCATTTGTTGTTGTTGTTGTTGTTTAAATATGGAACAAATCTACCTGCCCAGCATGTTTTCCCACTGTCCATGATGTGACTTCTGCCAGTCTTGCCAACCCAAACTTGCCTCCCCGTGAACGTTCCCCAACCTCACATCATGCCCCACCTTTTTTTTTTTTTTAATTTTTTTTTAACGTTTATTTATTTTTGAGACAGAGAGACAGAGCATGAACGGGGGAGGGTCAGAGAGAGAGGGAGACACAGAATCGGAAGCAGGCTCCAGGCTCTGAGCCATCAGCTCAGAGCCCGAGGCGGGGCTCGAACTCACAGACCGTGAGATCGTGACCTGAGCCGAAGTCGGACGCTTAACAGACGGAGCCACCCAGGCGCCCCCATGCCCCACCTTTTTAAAACTCCTTGTCCTAAATCATTCGTTCTCACTCTTGGCTAAAAATTAAAATCATGTTAAAAGTTTTTTAAACATTTACTACCTAGGCCCCGCCCTCAGAGAGTCAAATTTAACTGCTCTGGGGTAAGGCCCAAGAGCCAGAAGTTTCCCAGGTGATTCTGAAGTGCAGCCAGGGTAGAAAGCCATGGCCTTAGAAGCTCACCTCCTCTGCGGAAGCTCTTCCCCTGCCCCGCCTCCCCCTGTGATCCACCTACCATATTTTTACTCAATATTCCACCAGCAGCACACCATCACTTCACCTCTGAGTCATTTCTCGACTTCCCCAGGAAGAAAATCCTCTCTCTCCTTTGTGCCTCATTATGCAGTCTGCAGAGTTCCCTCCCAGCACCTGGTGTGAGTTAATGATCTTTTTCCACTGACTGATCTCTGCTTCCACTGGACTGTGAGTTTATGGGGGTGAGGTTCATCTATGTATCCCTGGTGTCAATAAGCATTTCCGGGAAAAATGAGGGACAGATAAACAGCTTTAAGAACTCCATCTTCGCTGGTTTTAACCTCCAGAATCCCTTGGGGGAATATTTCCAAAGACCCATAAATTCTCCACATGCTCCATTGCAGACCTGGCAGGAGAGATAGGTGAGAGTGGAGAAGTTGGAGGGAATGTCCATGGCTGTGAAAATCCTTTAGGCCCAACTGTTGGGACACATTCCCTTAGGGTTTTTGCGGTCCATTTTGGTATTCTGAAAGTATCAATAATAGTAATGGCTATGTGCCGGGTATTCTTCTAAGATCTTGTTTTCCCCCAATGTTATTGAGGTATAATTGACAAACAAAAAATTACATATTCTTAACATGTACAATGTGATAGTTTGATATACGTATATGTGGTGAAGTAATTACCACAATCAAGTCAACTAACATATCTATCACCTTATATAATTACCTTTTTGTTTTGTGGTGAGAACATATAAGATCTACTCTTTTAGCAAATTTCAAGTATACAGTACAGTATTATTAACTAGAGGCATTGAGCTGTACATCAGATCTCCAGAACTTATTGATCTTGCATACCTGAAACTTTGTGTTCTTTAACCAACATCTCTCAATTTCCTCCCCTCCCCAGCCCCTGGCGACCACCATTCTCTCTGGTTCCATGAGTTCAACTCTTTTCGATTCCACACATAACAGATCATGCAGTATTTGTCTCTCTGTGTCTGGCTTATTTCACTTAGTGTAAGTTCTTCAGGTTTATCCACGTTAACTCAAATGACAGAATTTCCTCTTTTTAAAGGTTGAATAATATTCCTCTGTGTGTGTGTGGGGGGGTGTTTATTCATTTCTCTGTTGATGGAAATTTAGATTGTTCCCACATTTAAGCTCTTGTAAGTAGTTCTGCAATGAATGTGGGAATGCTAATCCTGATTTCCTTTCTTTTGGGTATGTGCCCAGAAATGGGATTGTTGGATGTTATGGTAGTTCTATTTTTAACTTTTTTGTTTGTTTGTTTGTTTTAAGTAATCTCTATACTCAACATGGGGCTCGAACCTGTGACCCTGAGATCAAGAGTTAAACACTCTTCCAACTGAGCCTACCAGACACCTCCTATTTTTAACTTTTTGAGGAATTTTCATACTGTTTTCCAGAGCAACTGTGCCATTTTGTATTCCCACCAACTGTGTACAAGGGTTCCAGTCTCTCCACATCCTCACCAATACTTGTTGTCTTTTGTCAAATAACCATTCTCGCTGGCGTGAGGTGATATCCCATTGTGGTTTTGATTTGCATCTCCCTGATGGTTAGTGATGTCAAGCATTTCTTCATATACTCATTGGCCATTTGTACATCTACTTTTAAGAAATAGCTATTCAGGTTGGTCATCCATTTTTAAGTTGGGTTGTTGCTAATAATATCTTTATATTACAGTTAAAGAAATTGACACTAAAACCTTACTGATTTTACTTCATATCTGCAACAACCTTCTAAGACAGTAAAGCTCAGAGGCTAAACTTACTCAAGGTCATAAGGTTAGAAAGCGAAATTAAATTCAATTCTGCTACTTATCTCTTTAGATGGTTGAAAAGCACTGCCCTATGGATTTTAATAACCTCTTATGTCCATTAAATGCAAGTAATAGAAAACCATAATTGAAGCACCTGGGAGGCTCAGTTGGTTAAGCATCAGACTTTTGATTTCGCTCAGGTCATGGTCTCACAGTTCGTGGGTTCGAACCCCGTGTGGAGCTCTGTGCTGATGGTATAGAGCCTGCTTGGGATTCTTTCTCTCTGCCCCTCGCCCAGCTCTCTCTCTTTCTTAAAATAAATAAACATTATAAAAAGTTTTTAAAAATAATAGAAAATGATAAATCAGATCCATTTAAATGAGGAAATGTATTATAACAAATCTTTTTTGCCATTTTAAGATTTTATATTATTATTTATTTTTTAAAGTTTATTCATCCATTCTGAGAGAGAGAGTGGGGGAGGGGCAGAAAGCAAGGGAGAGAGAGAAAACCCAAAGCGGGCTCTGCACTATCAGCTCAGAGCCCTATGTGGGGCTCAAACACACGAACCACGAGGTCATGACCTGAGCTGAAATCAAGAGTCAGACACTCAACTAACAGCCACCCAGGTGCCCCTATGACATGAAATCTTGAGGTTGAGTAGCCGTAGGTATGATCTTTTTTTTTTAATTTTTAAAAAATGTTTTATTTATTTTTGAGAGAGAGTGTGTGTGTGTGAGTAGGGGAGGGGCAGACATAGAACCTGAAGCAGGCTCTAGGCTCTGAGCTGTTAGCACAGAGCCCGATGCAGGGTTCAAACCCGTGAACTGTGAGATCATGACCTGAGCCGAAGTCAGACACTCAACTGACTGAGCCACTCAGGCACCACTAGCCATAAGTATTGTCTTAACTGCTGCTCCAGCTTCCTTCTCTTTCTCTGCTCTTTCCTCTACGATGCGTGGGCCTCACCCTGAGGTCGGGTACTCTCGCCAGATGGTCACTGAAATCTTGGGACTCACACTAAGACACAGCAATAGGCTTTCTCCTAACCAATCATTTCCAAGGGAATGGGATCACCAAGAGCTACTGGAGGAGTAGACTGGGTGCTGGAAAGCCAACAGCTGCCTCCTTCATCCCTTATATTTACAGAGCATGTCTGAGTTTTCAGAATTGTTTCATGGTAGTTATTGCTTTTGATCTTCACAGCAATCTATGTGAAATGTAAGTTGTGGGTTGTCCTCAGGGGTGGTTTTATGCGCAGGAAAGAATTAATATTCAATACGTTAAAATACAAGTCTCATAATCTAATCTTTCCTCGGGCTTTTAAATCTAGCTTACAAATTCTATTTTTACAACTCTAACAAGTTTGGCAATGACTTTAAGAAGGCCTTCGATTAAAGCAGTCTGTTTATTAATTTTTTTTTAGAAAAAGAGAGAGGCATGAGCAGGGGAGAGGGGCAGATGGAGAGAGAGAGAAAGAGAGAAAGAGAGAGAGAGAGAGAGAGAGAGAGAGAGAGAGAATCCTAAGCAGGCTCCATGCTCAGTGCAGAGCCCAAAGTGGGGCTCAATCCCTGGATCCTGGGATCACAATCTGAGCCAAAATCAAGAGTTGCTCAACCAACTGAGCCACTCAGGTGCCCCCAAATTGTCCTAAGAATAAATAGTTCTTATAAATCTGATGTGTTAAATAAAACTTATAACATATTGAATGTGAATTTCTCTTAATTCAGTTCTAGAGCTATACTTTATCATATCCAAATCAATTATGCATTTGCACATTTTAAATTGGATTTACAAGGCAGTTATTCTAATACTTCAACTGTCTTAAAACATGACAAGTATATAAAACACCAAATATGTACACATTCCTTAAAACAAAAATATGAATACCATGAATTTGGTTCCCTCAAATCATCTTAGGGATGCAAGCCACTTCCCATACAATCTGCGATTTTCCCATGTAATTATTGCTTGAGGTTTTGCATAATCACTTAATATTTAAGCCAGGATACTGACTAAATTCTTATTTGTGAGGGACTGAATTGTATTTGCAGTTGCTATATCAATTACCCCTTAATTTCAGAAGAGCATGGATTAAATGGCCCAAAACAAAGTCTCTGATTCTTGCCTTGGAGGAGTCTTGCCCCTCCCACACCACTTAATTAGGTTTTGCATTTCTTTGGTTTTTAAGGTATATAACTGTAATTTCCTTGACTCTCTAAAGAACTTTGAAATTGCTTGATTGTTACATTCTTTTTATTCTCAGGACCTCCTAACGCTTTGGTGGTATTAAAATATCATTCATTTGAATTCTGTATTTGTCTGACTATTGGTTTACAACTTCCAAGGTAATTCAGCTGACCTGTTTTATGCTAGACAAGCACAGGAAATCCTGTGGTTGGGTTCTCAATTTAGGGGGTATTCTTCTCTTAAAGCAAGCTTTCTATGTTTAGGACTCTCTAACCAGGAGATTAGAGAACAGTTATGCCCAACTCACGCGGCTAGCCAATGAAGGGATTAGAACCCCACCAAAGTGGAAGGAAAATCACATGAAGGGGCGCCTGGGTGGCTCGGTCGGTTCAGTGTTCGACTCTTGATTTTAGCTTAGGTCATGATCTCACAGTTTGTGGGATGCAGCCTCACCTCAGGCCTCTGTGTGGAGACTGCTTAGGATTCTCTCTCCCTCTCTCTGCCCTTCCACCACCCCTTCTCTTAAAAAAAATCACTTTAAACTGAAAACATCTGAACAACCAGCAGCCACAGAAGGAAACAATATCTAAACTTAACCAAAGCCTCCTGAAACTACAGCTGCCTTTGACACTCTCTGAGGGAGTTTCCTGTTTGGGAGAAGACTGATCTTTAGCACCAGGAAGTGCAAATTCAGCTCCATTAGCATCAAAAAGACTAATAGAATTTTTTGTACTTTCCCATTGAAACCAAAATTCACCCCTTTTATGTTAAATTAGGCTATAGACCTTTACCTCTTGGCTACCTGGTACTCATCACGAGCACCCCCATGTGCACATGTAAATAAACCCTGTCTTTTCTCCTGTTAATCTGTCTATTATCAGTTAATTCTCAGGCCCATGACCATTTGAATTTAAGGCAGAGGAAAAGTTTCCTCCCAATGGTTTTGGTAATGAGGATGGGATGGTCGGGACTCCCTGTGTATCTGGGAGACTGCAGCTGAGATCCCAGGACCTCTGGCCAAGCTAACCAAGATAACGTTCTTAGCAATCAAACTCCCAGATCTCTGCTCAAGGTACAATTCATCGAGGGTGATAAGAGACTTTCCTTGTGTTTTCTAAAAGGGATTTTCCAAACTTTAGATTTATATGAGAAAAGTTTTTGGTTAGAACAACAGGCATACCTTGTTTTATTGCCATTGGCTTTATTGGGCTTCACAGATATTATGTGGTTTTTTTAAAAGTTTATTTATTTTGAGAGAGAGAAAGACAGGGAGAGAGAGAGAGAGAGAGAGTGCAAGCCTGAGAATGGGGGAGGGGCAAAGAGATGGGGGAGAGAGAGAATCCTAAGCAGGCTCCGACCTCTGTGGTGAGTCCAATGCTGGCCTCAGTCTCACAACTGTGAGATCATGACCTGAGCCAAAATCAAGAGTTGGAATGCTTAACTGATTGAGCCACCCAGATATTGTCGCAAGATTTTTTTTTTTTTTAAATAGAAGGTTTGTGGCAATGCTCCATTGTACAAGTCCATTGATGCCATTTATGACTCTGTGTCATATTTTGGTAATTTTTGCAATGCTTTAAACTTTTTCATTATTATATTTGGATTGCTGCAATATCATGATAAGACTTTAATAGATGAGGAGTTGCCTCTTATAGATGAGCAAAGAAAAGTGGTTTCTTGAGTTGGAATCTACTCCTGGTGAAGATGCTGGGAAGATTGTTAAAATGACAACAAAGAATTTAGAATATTCCATAACAACTTCGTTGATAAAGCAGTGGCAAGGGTTTGAGAGAACGAACTCCAATTTTTAAAGCTCTACCGCAGGTAAAATGCTGTCAAACAACATTGTGTGCTACAGAGAAACAGCTCATGAAAGGAAGAGTCAATCAATGCAGCAAACTTCACTCTTATCTTAAGAAGTTGCCACAGTCACCCCAACCTTAAACAGCCATCACCCTGATCAGTTAGCTGCCACAATATGGAGGCAAGACCTGACACCAGCAAAAAGATCATGACTCACTGAAAATATATATATTAAATTACATATATATATAATGCTATTGTATACTTAGTAGTGCAATCAGGGGCACCTGAGTGGCTCAGTTGGTTGAGTGTCCAACTCTTGATTTTGGCTCAGGCCACGATCCCAGGGTCATGGGATCAAGCCCTGTGTTGGGCTCCATGCTGAGCGTGGAGCCTGCTTAAGATTCTCTCTATCCCTCTGCCCCTCTCCCATAACCTTTACATGTACTAGGAAGCCAAAAAACTCATTTGACTTATTTTATTTTGATATTCACTTTTATTCTGGTGGTCTGGAACCAAATCTGCAATATCACCAAGGTATGCCTACAGATTTTTGGGTATTTTGGGGTATTTTTGACTCTTATTTTATTTTATTTTATTTTTAATGTTTATTTATTTATTTTGAGAGAGAGTGCAAGCAGGGGAGAGGGAGAGAGAGACAGAGACAGAGACACAGAGACAGAGAGAATCCCAAGCAGGATCTACATTGCCAGTGCACAGCCCAACTAGGGGCTCAGTCTCATGAACTGTGAGATTGTGACTTAAACCAAAATCAAGAATTGAATGCTTAACCAACTGAGCTACTCAGGCACCCTGAGGCTCTTATTTTAGATAGCCATTTGTCCTGTTCCTTGTCTCTGTCTTTTGTATTGTTGTCTGTCATAAATCATAGTGTAGAACACAGGCATATGTCTTATAAGCCTATGGTTTGAGCTTCACAGACCACTTAGTTTACAATTCTCACTAGACTGGTGATAAGCTTTGCTGTGGGTCACCAATAAACCTGGGTGAGGTTCTTCCGATTTGATTTTATGTCCTGAGAGCTTGGCTTGAATCCAGAGAGAGGATTCTCTTTGGTTTTCCACCTGCTGGGCAGCACAGGTATTTGAGTCTGTGCTCAGAGGCAACCAACCATCATGTTGGGGGCTGACATATGAGGTCCACAAGCAACACTTTCCTACCAACTGTGGCCAGCATTCAGGAGGTTTGTTGAAGTTTAAGTCCTACAGGATCCCAGCCCATAAGGACCCTTGTTGTCTCCCCATTGCCTTTGAGTGTTGAGAATTCCCTCTCAGTATCATGGATTAGTGGGTCTGTGACTGGAGGTGTCTCATATTTGTAGGAAGTTGAAGTCACAAATACCTAAACACCATTCTTACTGCTTATGGCAATGAGAATTCTTGCTATTTTTCTCCTTGGTTATCTTTGGATACGCGAGCTGCATATTCTGTGCCTTCTTGGGGCATGTGTCTTATGTCCATATATAAGCCATAAAAACATTGATTTAAGTCATGTTTCAAAGGGGTATACTCTCAGAAGTTGAGTTAGAGTCCCAGGCTTCTTTGCTTAAGATATACTTCTTGGGCTGAAAGTTTTTTCTGACTTTTTTTGGAGACCTCTCCATTCTCCCAACTTGCCTTTCATGAGAATTTCTCAGTTGACTGAAACCCTCCACCTTCTCCAACCCCTTCTCTAATATGCTCCACTGCTATGGTGCTGATTGTCTTTTTCCTTTCTTATTGGTGTGGTTTTACTAAGGATCATTTGGAACTTCAGTGGCCCCTTTGGGAAACTTAAGATCTCCCTAAATTAGTTCCTCTAAGATCTCTCCCTTTTATTATCTCCACTCCTTCGTCCTCCTTTTGCTAATATTGATCTTCCCTTCAGCCCCTTTGACATGTCCCCCTTCAGACTCTTACCTCCTCTGGTAAGACTTTATTAAAACTGCACGAAATGCTTTAAAATTTTTATCCCAGTGAATAATAGAACTCCTTAATTCTTTCATATGAAAATGTTTTCATCAGTTTTCCCCACACCTGCTGTATTATAGAACTATAGAATAACTGAATGATGATACATCTGACAACATAAAAAAAAGTGTTCTCTGTGTCCTCTTAGGTGTGATTTTCTTTTAGACAGTGTCTTGTCTGCTTGGACTGCCATAACAAAATACCACAGACTAGGTGTCTTAAACAACATCAGTTTAGTTCTCATAACCCTGGAGGATGGAAGTCCAAGAATAAGGCTTGTTTAGTTTCTGGTAAAAGCACTTTTCTTGGCTTGTAGATGGTCTTCTTTTTGCTGTGTCCTCACATGACCTTTCCATAGTGCATGCATGTCATGGGGGGAGTCTCCTTCTCTTTTTATAAAGTCAATAAGTCACCACAGGCACCCCACCCTCATGACTTCTTCTACCCCTATGACCTTCTAAAGACCCCACCTCCAAATACTATCACAATTAGGGATTCGGGTGTCAACATATGAATTTTGAGGGGGGACATGAGTATTCAGTCCATAACAAAGAGGCTGCATGACAAAGTGACAGAGTACTGGACAGGGGGTCTAAGATCCACATTTTTAGAGCTAGATCTGTTACTGAATAACTTTGACCATGAACAAGTCACAGCTTTTTTGGATCTTAATTTATCCATGAGAAAATGGGGGAATTGAGAAGATCGGTTCCAGAATTTCCTCTAGCTTTGAACTTCTGCTAGTTTTCTTCATTCAGGCCCTTGATAATCACATACATTTAGGTGATATTTTGCCTTATTATCTTCAGATATCTTTTTAGAGAATAAAAAAATCACAGAACTGTTTCAAGAGTGTAGGTGGGTAGTATGCACCATGAGGAGTTGAAAAGTAGAAGAGAAAAACTGGACAGGCAGTGGCTTTGCAAAGGATCCATCTAAGAGATGACGTGTCACCAAGTGGGCCGGGCATAATGCCAGGACAGTGGAGCTGGATGAGCACATTGAGAGCTATACCTGGATCAAGAGTGCTGTCACCAGATACACTGGGACTAGAAAAAGGAGAGTCCCAATGGGTACCTTATTTATTTAGTACCTGTGTTATCTCAGCTGTCTTTTCATTTATTGCTTATTTTCTTTTTAAATCTCTCCCAGAATCCTCCCCCACACTGTAATCTCTATGAGAAAAATTGTTGGCACAGAACAGGTACCCAATAAATATATATTAAATAAATAAAAGATGTCAGGGTCTCAATAGAAGTGACATTCACACATTTTTTGGAAAGTAATCACTATAAGAGACACATTTTTTTCACATAGACCCAGTTCTTTGTTTTTCCCTTCCCTTCCTTCTTTCCTTTTTTTTTTTTTTTTTTTAAGAGAGAGAGCAAGAGTTGGGGAGAGGGGCAGAAAGAGAGGGGCAGAGAGAGAAAGAGAGAGAATCTCAAGCAGGCTCCACACTCAGCGTGGAGCCTGACACAGGACTCGGTCCCTCAACCCTGAGTTCATGACCTGAGCCAAAATCAAGAGTCAATTGTTCAACCGACTAAGCACCCAGGTACCCCATTTTCTTCCTGTTTGTCTAACTAAAGCAAAAATTTCATAAAACAAATCTTGCTTTTGCTAGATACAGTTCATTCTGGCATTTTAATCTTCTGTTTCCTTTTTTAAAACCTTCTGGCCCCGACCAACTATACTAATTTAGCCACCTCATAGGGAGGGATGGGGTGGGTCTGCATTGGTGGGTGTGATAGAGTCACCTGAGCTGGGAATGGATGGCCCAGGCTGTGACAGTTCAGTGGCACTAGGTACTTCCCTACCCTCCTTTGTTCTGATTCTGTGCTCTGCAGGGAGACTTCCTCATAATTTTGTCTTTAGGGAATGAATGTGCCAATCAGCTAACATGAATATCTGTCCTACTGATATTTCTATCAATTAATTGGTATTCTATTTTAATACATCAATTGATTTAATTGATATTCTATTTTATACTAGATACTACACTATCTCTTGTGAATTTGATTAGTGTGAATAAGAATCTGAGAAACTGTTCACCTTTGGATGCCCTTGACAATGTCGTAATTCTACAAAGAATGGACCCCAGACCAGACAGAGGCCAGCCAGTTCTGTGATGCTGTAGCGAGACTAGTCCTTTGGGAAAGTCTAATGCTAACAGCAGTTTATAAAGACAACAAAGATCTTTCTGGATGCTAGCACTGCCTGTATTGTGAAATCCTTTGTAAACCTGGTAAGCCTCTCTCTGTTTACCCAAAGAAGAATGTTTCATAGAGATGACAGACTTAAAGTTTGTTTTACAAAATTTACTTATAGCACTTGTCTTTTAAGGCTAATAATTGCAGAATCACTTTGAGCTAATTCATATATAGCACACATTTGCATCATATGGTCCTTGCCCTTGGGAACTAAATAATAAATACAACTCAGGGCCAGCTAAACCCAAACAAATATACTCATATACACATGTGCTTATTGAACAATGTGTTGCATTTAGATAGGGCTTTGCATTGTCAGGTATGTGCAGGCTCACCTATTCCTTGAGGAAGTTAGGAAAGGTGATGTTATAACTGTGAGACTCTGACAGCTTAGTCTACTCAAAACTTTTGTCCTTGGGTCGGTGACCCTGCTCAGTAATTGGCAGAATAAGGCTTTAATTTCTAGCCTCTTCACCAACAGATCATCTCTCTATGGTTTTCACAGTTGAATATGGTGATCCTCTTTTTGAGGGTTCCCAATCTTTATGATGCCTGGTATGCTCATGAACTTGTCCCAATACCTGCAGACCTGTTCCTTAGCCTCCCCATCCTTCCAACCATGTGCCTCGTGTGGTCCACACGGAAAGAAAGAAATATGGCTAAGTCATCAGAACGTAAGAGGAACTGCTTACACCTCTCAACTCTTGAAACTATCCTCTTGGCTTCCATAGTCAAAGGAAGCTTTCTGATCCAAAGAGTTACCTAGATCAAATATCTAGAGGGAATTTTTTAGAATTTATTATTTTTTAAAGATTTTATTTTTTTTTTTTAATTTTTTAATGTTTATTTATTTTTGAAGAAGGGAGAGAGAGAGCATGAGTGGGGGAAGAGCAGAGAGAGAGGGAGACAGAATCGGAAGCAGGCTCCAGGCTCCGAGCTGTCAACACAGAGCCCGACACAGGGCTTGAACTCACAAACTACGAGATCATGACCTGAGCTGAAGTCAGATGTTTAACCAACTGAGCCACCCAGGCACCCCAAAAGACTTTATTTTTAAATGCTTATTTATTTATTTTGAAAGAGAGAGCATGAGCAGGGAGGGGCAGAGAGAGAATCCTAAGCAGATCTGCACTGACAGTGCAGAACCCGATGTGGGGCTCAAACTCACAAACCATGAGATTATGACCAGAGCCGAAATCAAGAGTTGGATGCTTAACCAACTGGGCCACCCAGCTTCCTCTAAGATTTTATTTTCAAGTAATCTCTAGATCCAACGTGGCGCCCAAACTTACAACACCAAGATCAAGAGTAGCATGCCCTACCAACTGAGCCAGCCAGCCGCCCTCTAGAGGGAACTTTAAATTGTTTGTTTATTTTGAGAGAGAGAGTCACCATGAGAGAGAGTGCATGAGAGTGGGCCAGGGGCAGAGAGAGAGGGAGATAGAGAATCCCAAGCAGGTTCCATGCTGTCAGCACAGAGCCTGACACAGGGCTTGATCTCATGAACTGTGAGATCATGATGCTTAACCAACTGAGCCACCCAGGCACACCCCCTCTAAAGGGAACTTCAAAATCAGACTTGATAAAGCAACAAAAGGAGTTAATCAGGAATGAATGCACACCAAGGAATAAGTACAATCCACAACTTATCTTAAACTTAATATAAAAAAATTTTTTTTTCAACGTTTATTTATTTTTGGGACAGAGAGAGACAGAGCATGAACGGGCGAGGGGCAGAGAGAGAGGGAGACACAGAATCGGAAACAGGCTCCAGGCTCTGAGCCATCAGCTCAGAGCCCGACGCGGGGCTCGAACTCACGGACCGTGAGATCGTGACCTGGCTGAAGCCGGACGCTCAACCGACTGCGCCACCCAGGCGCCCCCTTAAACTTAATATAAACATGCAACACACTATAATACAAAGTAAGTTTCTTGTGCCAACTTCCAATTTGTCTCCACTGAAACTAATTTGGGAGGGTTGTCTTTGTTCTATTACAGTTCAAGTATACTTTTTCCTTTTATTTTTCTTTTGTAGTCAAGGTTCTGTTGACCTATTTCTGTGTGGCTGTCTGGGAAAAACACACTGTATTTTCCTTTACTCTCATATACAATAATTCTGACTCCAGAGGTGTGGGTTTTCCCATACTGACCAATTCTCTGACACCAGCTGGGTGTCCTACAATTCAACTGAATTCAGGCAGTAAATGACTTAGCACAGACCCTAGGGGTTAAGGGCTCAGTCCCACAAAACTGCCCTCAATTCAGACACCAGTTGCTAGTCGTAGGTCTTCAAGTTACTCACAACTTCAATCTGACTTGGCTACAAATTAGAGGTTTTCATGACACCATCCTTGGGTTCAATAATTTGCTTGAATGGCTCAAAGAACACAGGAAAATAGTTTACCTACTACTGTCAGTTTATTATAAAGGATATTTTAAAGGATTCAAATGAACAGCCAGATGAAGGGGTACATAGGGCAAAATCTGGAAGGCGACTCTGAGAACAGAAGCTTCTATACCCTTAGAGTTGGGGTGTATCACCCTCCAAGCATATAGAAGCATTCACCAACCTGGAAGCTCTCCCACCACCATATTTTTGGTGTTTTCATGGAGGCTTCCTCACATAGGCATGATCCATCATTAACTCAATCTCCAGCCCTACCCCCTCTTCCCAGAGGATGGGGGTGGTGCTAAAAGTTCCAAGCTTCTAATCTTGACTAGGTCTTTCTGGTGACCAGCCCCTTTCCTGAAGCCACCCAGGAGCCCATCAAGAATTGTCTCATTAGAACAAAAGACATTCCCATCACCCAGGAAATTCCAAGGGATTTAGGAGCCAGTGTCAGGAACCAGGGTTAAAGACCAAACACTGGGACAAAAGATGCTCCCAATGTTCTTATCACGTAGGAAATTACCATGATTTAGGAGCCCTGTGTCAGGAACTGTCCTACTGTCCCCTCTTGAAAGATTGTTTCCTATGTCACCAATTCTCCATCTCTATTTACAATTGCTCAAAGTGTAGATTTTAAGATGGAGTTTTCAGAAACTACTCGGGAGATGATTTTGTAGAATGCCTGCCTTCTTTACTATCTGCCCAGGAATAACCTAGTCTCTGTTTTCTGCCCAGTTGGCTCTTGGCCTCTTTCTGAGCTCCCTCAGCCACCTCTGAGATCCTTCCCACACTATAACAGGACAGAGGTTTCTAGAGTCTTCTCATGTGAGGAAGATGTCTATCTAGGGCCCAAGCTGTAAATGGCTTTCTCCGCTATTCAGCCTGGAGCACCTCATTCTTTCCTTGCACTCACTCCTGGGGCCCTTTTTGCTAAAATAAAGAGAGGGGCATATATACTCTCTGGCCATGAGTCTCATATACATGGCATCCCAATCTTCTTTCTTGGGCCCCTGTCTGGACCAAAACTGGGCTACAGAGTAGGCAACCCATGCATTTCCTGTCAAGGTCTTACGAGGAATCACTCTGGGCAGGACTCCATTGGTGCATGTTGCATGTGATAACTCACATTTTGCTCGGTGAATTGAGGGTCTCAGGGGAGGTGGTTTTGAGAGGTACTGACAGAGGCTGTGCTCTGTGTGGGAGATCCCCTGCTGCAGTCAGGTCAGCCTGAGGGGATGCTGAGAGATAGTGGCCAGATTCAAAGTGCAATTAGAGGCTGGACAACTATGCAAAGCACAGTGGTAGAGAGGGGCAGAGGGAGAGAGGGAATCTTAAGCAGGCTCCACACCGAGCAGGGCTCGATCCCATGACCCTGCGATCATGACCTGAGCCGAAATCAAGAATCAGACACTCAACCAACTGAGCCACCAGGTGCCTCTAAATAATTTTTTTTTTAAAAAAAGCCACCTGAGGCACCTAACTGGCCCCACATTGGGCGTGGAGCCAACTTAAAAAAAAAAAAAAAAGCCTCTTAGATCCAACCACATGATTCATTATTTGTGGCCAGAAAATTCCTATTAAGAAAGAAGAATCTTCTGTTTGGAATGAATAAAAAAAAAAAAAAAGAAACAGGTTCTGAAATGGATAGTGATGACGGTTGTACAACATCGTGAATGTACCCAATGCCACTGAATTGCATGCTACTGAAATATAGTTAAAGGGGTAGCATTTCATGTGTATATTTTACAACAGTTAAAACAAATTTTTTTAAAGGCAGAACCCCAAGACAGGGCAGAGGACTTCGAACTCTCTTTGGTCTCTTTGAGCCTGTAGAAACACTTAGTAGGTATTGGTAACAGTATATATAGTAAGCATCTGGTCTTTGGAGGCACACAGGCCTCGCCTCACAGGAGGTCATACCCACACTAGCTGTGGGAGGGAGCAACCTCCCTGGGTCTCAATTTCTTGTAGTTAAGAAAGATAGAAACTAACAAGTAGAGCTTTTGCTAAGATTAAATAAAATAACATAAGTGTGGGATTTAGAATATACCGACTTAGTTCCACCTAACCCCTAGAGCTATTTATTTACTTATTTATTTATTTATATTTTAAGCAGGCTTCCACACCCAATGTTGGGCTGGAGATCAAGAGTCGCATGCTCTACTGACTGAGCCAGCCAGGCACCCCTAACCCCCAGAGCTTTTTAAAACTGTGTTCAGACTCTACTCCAACTGGACACCCACGACCATTGATAGGACCTAAAAAATGATGGCCCCTAGTGTTGTAAGCAGACATTTGCATCAATTAATTTAGTGCTTTAGTGTTTTAGATACTTTCTACCATTATCTACATTTCATCTGTCCTGATAAAGAAGCTTGCCCCTCCTATACCTCCACACCTGCTGGCACGACAACACAATTGATTGTCTTATATTAGTGCTGTGGGTGTTGAATTTTCAGATTTAATTGTTATCTTATCTTTGCCAGTTTGGTGATAATATCCTGGGGGGAAGGAAGGGTAATCAGCTTTGCAGGAGAAGCAGGATAAATTGGGATCTGCCCTGCTTCAGAGTAATCACAGTGGACCACTCACTCAGAGTAGCTCAGCGCGTCAATACTTTGGAGTCACCAGTTTCCCTGTGTTACCCGGGAATGCAAAGGGTACTTCCATCTCTCCATATCCCTCTTATAATTTAAAATTTCTCAGATTTTTAAAAAGGATCCATCCCTGATGATAACAATTTATATCTTCCCCATATAAAATGGCCAAATTCTCTAAACCTGTACTCTTCCCGAGTTATTAACTCATCCCTTTAGGAATCTTGTAGGTTAGGTGGCACAGTTATAACCACTTAACTAATGGCTTCTAGAGAGAACAGGAACTGCCTAGAATAGAAGGTTGATCTACTGATTTGACAGATATATACTGAGCACTGTTCAACATTATCCTCATTTTATAGAGGTGAAAATGAGGTACGGAGAGGTTAAGTCACTGTGTTTGGATGCACAGGTAACAGGTGGCAGAGCCAACAGGTGCTGGAGGCCATGTGCTTGTTACTGCCCAGACTCACTGGGTGCCCAGGTGCTGTGCCCAGCTGGGACTACCAGGAACAGAGCAGAAAAGGCCCTGACTCTAGCTGCAGAAATGCACTGAATCCCCACTGCTATAAGAGAGAGACTGTTCCTCACCTGCTCACATGTCCCAGAAGAAAAACATCAGACAGTTAAGTGTTTAATATAACTGAATAATGGGGCTTTTGACTAAACACCACTCTAAATAATGATACTCCACTCCAGTAAAGAGTATGCAAAATAGAATTTTAAAATAAGGAGGCAGAGTGGCTATATCCGAATGATCCTGTCCCCAAGACTGAAGCAAGGTGGAGAAAAAGAGACTGTGACTGCTTATTTAATAGTTTCTAGAAAGCAGTATCTGGTTACCACTTCCCCTAGCTGTCTTGGTCGATGGATTCCTGCACAAAGGAGAAAGAGAGAAGGTCATCAAATCCAAATAACTTCAAACCAACTCCCAAAGCAAAGCCTGGCAAATAACCCGCTGCCTGAATCTGAGCGAGCTCTGCGGCAGGGAAAGGAGCTCAGCTGGGCGCCGCCCACCAGCTGCCTGAGATAGCCAATAGAAACGCAGCACGCCCAGTGATATTTGCATTGCGGATAAACAATGAATAATGGGGTTTTTTTAAATGAGTATGTCCGTGTTATCAATTCAGATGTAACTGGGCGTTCTGTATTTTATCTGGCAACCCTACTCCAAAAACTAAAAGAAAAAGAAAAAAAAGTGTACATAGTATAGTTTCCCTTAGATGCCTTAGCTTTCCCGCCTCCTTACACCACAGAGCTGAACTTCTTTCTCTAAAGAAAAACATTGTATGTGAAACCATGTAAGGAATTTAATGTGTCTGATAGAATTCAAGGCAGCGTACCAGGGTGTAAAGGGAATTTTATTATTGTTCTTCCCTAGTGAAAGAAACAATTAAAAGTTGTGTAGACTGGGGTGCCTGGGTGGCTCAGTCGGTTAAGCATCCCACATCAGCTCAGGTCATGATCTCATGGTTCTGTGGGTTGGAGCTCCACATCTGGCTCTGTGCTGACAGCTCGAAGCATAGAGCCTGTTTCGGATTCTGTCTCACTCTCTCTCTGCCCCTTCCCTGCTTGTTCTCTCTCTCTCTCCCTTAATAATAAACACTAGGGGAGAAAAGTGTTGTGTAAACTACTGGGCTGAGAATGTGGAGAAACGGGTTCTAGCTGCGTACCTAGTCCAGCATCCCCGTTATGTCCTTCCCTCTCCCCAACCCCTCTCACCCCTCCTCAAAATTCGGATCCTGGAAAGCACAGAGTTTTCTTCCCTTGGCAGAGGGTGCCCACTTAGTGGTAAAAGCTGGAGGAAGACAGGTGGAGAAGCGAATTTGTGTATGTTTGTGTGACTGCAGGCTGAGAACAAACTGTAACTTCATATTTAAAAGCACACATTTATTGGGGCGCCTGGACGGCTCAGTCAGTTAAGTGGCAGACTCTTGGTTTCAGCTCAGGTCATGCTCTGTGCTGACAGGGCTGAGTGTGCTTGGGGTTCTCTCTCTCTCTGCCCTTCCCCCACTCATCTCTGCCTCTCTCAAAATAAATAAATAAACTTAAAAAAAAAAAAGCACACACTTATTTAATTAACATAGTGAGATATTTTAGCTATTATATCCATACTATGTGTGCCTGCTTTTATAGTCAGAAGTGAAAATGATACATATCTGTCCTTCAAGAGAGAGGTAGAAAGAAATGGGTGTTAGCCTAGTTCTGCCATAGTTCCCAGCGGTGGATTGTTTCTGAGGGTCACATTCTTCACGTATGACAAGGCAGAGCTGCAATGACAGCTCTAAGATCTCTTCCTGTTCTAGAACTTTTTGACATGACAATTCCTCAATGGGCCTTTGTAGGCTTCAGGAATTTTGTACCTTAGAAAAGGGAATTCATATCCCTGGTAGGCTGGTTTCAGCTGAGAGACAAAATAGCTCCAGCTTTACTACTGAATACCATCATAAAATGAAAAACACTGAACTTTAGGCACATACATACATGTGCAGTAATAGTGACATTCATTCTCTTGCACCAGTAAAACTTGCCAAAGGAATAGTTGTTCAAAGCCTGTCGCCTCCAGGCCCTAGCGCGCCACCCTCCTTCTAAAAGAAAATTAACCCCTTTGTGTCATGACACAAGCATATTCACACTCCAAGTGGGAAACAATGAGACACTATAATCATAAAATTTCCATGCCTAACTGTCTAAGCAGGTTCAGAGTGGTATGATATTACTTCTTTTGGGGGCCATTTCCCAGGTGCAAAAAGACTTCCACAGTCATTGTGATTACTTGTTTATGATTATTAGTAATGACAGCATTCCCCAGGCTTCCATGAAAATAG
Organism: Prionailurus bengalensis; assembly: GCF_016509475.1. Lineage (NCBI taxonomy): Eukaryota > Metazoa > Chordata > Mammalia > Carnivora > Felidae > Prionailurus > Prionailurus bengalensis. Next base: position 40,548,278 of record NC_057356.1, on the reverse strand, counting down.
TACTTAACATCTCCAACCCGAGACTGTCCATTGGGCAGTAGTAATTCTTCCCTTACCCACATTTATATTTTGTATCTTGATTATTTAACTCTAAATATTAACAGGTTCTATTATTAGTAGATGGCTGAAATTGGTAGGAATCCTATAATTCCTGTACTATGTGTAAAGGAAAACAGAATGGCTAGGTATTTAAATATGGCCAGGCATAGCCAAATTCAGTTGAATTTATATACAAAGTTTTAGAGAATCTAAACTTAAAACTTCAAAAAAATTTTTTTAATGTTTATTAATTTTTTTAGGGTATGCATATATTTATTTTGACCAAGTTTTCCAGATTACATTGCATCATGGAGGCACCAGTGTATATTCCTGCTAATTTGTTCATGGGGGTTCCCATATCCTCACTTTTTTATGAACATTGGTATTTCTTTAGTTTTTTTTTAATTTAAAAATTTTTTTTAAATTTACATCCAAATTAGTTAGCATATAGTGCAACAATGATTTCATTAGTAGATTCCTTAGTGCCCCTTACCCATTTAGCCCATCCACCCTCCCACAACCCCTCCAGCAACCCTCAGTTTGTTCTGTGTATTTATGAGTCTCTTATGTTTTGTCCCCCTCCCTGTTTTTATATTATTTTTGTTTCCCTTCCCTTATGTTCATCTGTTTTGTCTTAATATGAGTGAAATCGTATGATTTTTGTCTTTCTCTGACTAATTTCAGTTAGCATAATACCCTCCAGTTCCATCCACATAGTTGCAAATGGAAAGATTTCATTCTTTTTTATTGCCAAGTAATACTCCATTGTGTGTATATATATCTTCTTTATCCATTCATCCATCGCTGGATATTTGGGCTCTTTCCATACTTTGGCTATTGTAGATAGTGCTGCTATAAACATGGGGGTGCATGTGTCCCTTCGAAACAGCACACCTGTATCCCATGGATAAATGCCTAGTAGTGCAATTGCTGGGTTGTAGGATAGTTCTATTTTTAGTTTTTTGAGGAACCTCCATACTATTTTCCAGAGTGGCTGCACCAGCTTGCATTCCCATATTAATTATTTTTTGAGAGAGAGACAGAGAGACAGAGTGCAAGTGGGGGAGGGCAGAGAAAGAGGGGGAGACACAGAATCTGAAGTGGGCTATAGGTTGTGAGCTTTCAGCACAGAGCCTGTGGTGGGACTCACACCCACAAGCCATGAGATCATGACCTGAGCCGAAGTTGCTTAACCGGCTGAGTTACCCATATGCCTTTAAAAAAAATTTGTTTAATGTTTATTTATTTTTGAGACAGAGAGAGAGAGAGAATGGGGAGGAGCAAGAGAGGGAGACACAGTATCCAAAGCAGGCTCCAGGCTCTGAGCTGTCAGCACAGAGGCTGTCTCAGGGCTGAGCATGGAGCCTGCTTAAGATTCTCTTTCTGTCTCCCTCTACTCCCTCTCCAACTTGCATGTGCCCTCTTTCTTAAAAAAAAAAAAAAAAAAAAAGGAAAGAAATATAATGTGGGGCATATATATCATTTTAAACTTTCTAGTAGCCACATTAAAAAAAGTAAAAAGAAACAGGTGAAATTAATTTTAATAACATATTTTACTTACTCAATATATCCAAATACTATCATTTCAATATGTAATCAATATAAAAACAGGTATTTTACATCCTTTTTTTTCATACTGAGTTTTTGAAATTCTGTGTATATTTTATAGTTACAACATATCCCACTTTGGATGTGCCATATTTCAAGTGCTTAGCAGCATATGTGGTTGCTGGCTGCCATACTGGATGGTGCAGATGTGGAGACTAACTTATCTGCTCCAGTGCTGCTATGGCAGAGATTAATAATCCCCTCCTAACACTCATTTTTCCCTTTTAGTTTAATAACAGAACCGCAGTTTTTAGGTTCTATATGTTAGCCTTCCCTGCTGTTCAGTGTGGCCATGTAACCAAGAGCTGAGGCCAACCAGAGGTAAGCATCAGTATCTAGTACAGCCAAGATGTCTCCTTATCCGAAAAAGGCACATGTTCTTTGTTAATACTACCAGTGCTTAATATCTGGCTTAGGAGAAACATTTTTTTTTTCTTTTAGAGAGAGTAAATAATGTATAGACTCATCAAATCACTGTGTTATACTCATGAAACTAATGTAACACTGTGTATCAACTATACTTAAATTGAAAAGAAAAAAAGGCAGAGTTTGCTCAGTTCTCTCTTCTGGAGCTCTGGGAGTGTTTTCGGCCTTCTCACATCTATTGGAATGAGCCTTGGAATGCCATCATGGAGCTATCATAGCCCTGGGCTGCTGCTGGCTTCTGGACTGCTACGTGAGAGAGAAAAAGACTTCTGCCTTGTTTAAATTATTGATATTTTGAACTTTTTCGAAGCCTAATCTTAACCAATGTACTTCCAGAAGATGGATTCTGCCTAAAACAAAATTAGTCACAACCAGTAGCAGGAAGCCTTGGGAAATGCTTTGTGGCAATGTCCTCTCCGGCGACTTATCTTACTCTGGTCAGTCCTCTAGAAATGTTCTAAGTTCTACATGCACAAAGACCCTTTGACTCACCAAATAACCCTGAGAAGGGAGCTCTCTCATAGGTGGTTAACAGCCACATTGGGAGAGAAACAATCTCACTGTATCTCAGTTGCCCCAAACTACCTACTGCCTTGTGCTCCAGTAGGTGGGAAAATGTCAGTTATACAGACTAGAGGTTCAGACTATATTTCTCCTTTAAGATTTAAAGTTGCAACATAAAAGTATCCTTTCCCAGCTCACAAGGGTCAAGTAGAACACATGATGCACAAGGCTGCATCTGCTATCACATTCATAATGAAAAGGGTTTTATTGAATCCTTCAGAACATGTGTCTTTGAATACAAAAATGCTTGACAGGCAATTCAGACCAAATAAAAAGGGATATGAAGTGCATTGAGCATGGCAGTGTGAATGAGCCTGGAAGAACCCCTGGGATCACCTGAGCCATAAACTTTTGTGACCAGAAACCCTCCTTTTGTGAGAGGTGCTGCACCCAGACTTTATTTCCCAGAGACCAATGGCTTCCTTCCCTGGCCAAGGGCCTAACACCAGGAAGAGGCAGGCACTGAATGGCAGGTGGTGACCATTAAGAGACCCACCTTACCGGGGGGCCTGGGTGGCTCAGTCAGGTAAGTGTCTGACTTTGGCTCACATCATGATCTTGTGGTTCATGAATTTGAGTCTTTTAGCCCTACTTCTGACTCTCTGCTGTCAGCACAGAGCCTGCTTCGGATCCTCTGTCCACCTTGCTTTCTGTCCCTCCCCCACTTGCTCTTTGTGTCTCTCAAAATAAATAAATAAACTTAAAAAAAGGGAGAGAGAGAGAGAGACCCACCTTACAAAACTGAAGAAAAAATTACTAAAATTTAAAAAATATGGGGCACCTGGGTGGCTTGGTTAAGCGTCCAACTTCAGCTCAAGTCATGACCTCAGGGTCTGCGAGTTCAAGCCCTGCATTGGGCCCTGTGCTGACTGCTCAGAGCCTAGAGCCTGCTTCAGATTCTGTGTCTCCCTCTCTCTCTGCCCCTCCCCTCCTCACTCTCTCTCTCTCTCTCTCAAAAATAAACATTAAAAAAAAATTTTTTTAAATAAATAATACATTTACCTCAACCACTTTGGGAAAAGCTCTGACAGTTTCTTTATAAACTAAGCATACACCTACCCTATGAGCCAGCAATTCCAGTCCCAGGTCCTTGCTCAAGAGAACTGAAAACACATATCCACACAATTGTACAGGAACAGTTATAGCAGCTTTCTTCACAATAACCCCAAACTGAAAATAGCTAGGCATCCATTAACATGGGACTGGCTAAACAAGCTGTAGTCTACTCATGCAATGCAATTCCATTGGGCAATAGAAAGTGATGAATTACTGAAATAGTCAACAGTACGGATGAAACTCAAAACAATTAGGCACAATGAAAGCAGCCTTACACAAGACTTCATGCTGTATGATTACATTTATATGAAATTCTAGAACAGTCCAAACTAATCTATCGTGGAGAAAAATAGACAATCCAAGAAAAGAAATGAAGGAACCAATTCCATTGACATTAGCATCAAAAAGAATAAAATAGGTATGAATCAACTTAGCCAAGGAGGCAAAAGACCCTGAAAACTACAAAACAGTGCTGAAGGAAATCAAGGGACAAAAAGGTTACTGTTTCCTTGAAGTGTTACAAGCTCTTCTATATGTTAAACCCAAATATACCTTTTGACTATTTCACCCTGGGTTCCCTAGAACAATCCACAGCAAGCTGCTGTCTTCTCCACATTCCAAAAATCTGAAAGCGGCTGACAAATATGTGGAAATGGCTCCTATATATCTCTTTGTATCATTTCCTAAGGACTTGATATTTTCTATAGGACATGGTTTGACAATATCTTGATATCCTGGCTGCACTCCAGTTTACAACAGTTTTGCTGTGCTGTTGTTTTTAACGATACCTACGAAGGAGCACAAGACCCCAGATAATAGCTAGGATGTGATAAACTAGGATTATTTAGCTTAATCTAGGAATGTCATCAAACATTTAGATCATGCTTTTGAGTCTGCAGTCTGGCCAGTTCTTTTCTCTCCTGTATTCATGAAATAGACACTGTTTAACCTAAATGCATTGTTTTCTAGTTAGAATTCTTCTTACTAGAAGTGTTTTTAATGTTTATTTCAAAAAATTTTTTTAATGTTTATTTATTTTTTGAGAGAGAGACAGAGTGCGAGCAGGGGAGGGGCAGAGAGAGAAGAAGACACAAAAATCTAAAGCAGATCCAGGCTCTGAACTGTCAGCACAGAGCCCGATGTGGGGCTTGAACTCACAGACCATGAGATCATGACCTGAGCTGAAGTCGGAGGCTTAACTGACTGAGCCACCCAGGCATCCCTCTTCTTACAGTTTTAATTCATGTTCTAGCCCTGAAATCGTTGTGGACCTTGCTGTTATCTGTCATATAAGCTATCCCTCCCAGGTTTTCAACACCAACTTATTAAATAAGCATGCCTGACAGCTCTTTACCAAAGTAAACATTAAAATATAAAACAAGAATCGCCAAGGTATATCATCAGAAACACTTATCTCCAATTTGACACTAATCAGTTAATAATTTCTGGGTGCAGTTGTTTAATCAGCTGAAATAATATAGAAGGTCATTGGCTGAGCATAAATAATCCTGAAAAAAAAAAACCCACTTAACACCATTTAAAACAGAAAAAAATCCATTAAATATTGAAAATAATGTTTTATTGGAATGAATCTTAAAAAAAAAAAGCAAACGTCTTGCAAATGAATTCATTTTACTTGCAAGTTAACAAAATTTCAGTTATGATGGCAATAGTGAATCATTTCTGAGAACAAAAAAGAATGGCTCGAGTCTTGTTATTTTATGAGAGGAGGGAGATCTTCTGACAAAACTATGACAGCAAGGTGTGGTCATCTTCATTTCATTTTTGGCATTCAGATTATCATCATAAAGACAGCCATTTCTGCAAAAATATTAGAAGGCTTGATTCATTGTCTTGACATCCTTACTTTTCCTTTTATAGTCAAGTAATTCATTTCTGTGGTCCTTTGAGGGCTTCGTGAATCTTTTCTTCCTCAATTAAGTCTGACTCTTCCAGATCTCTTTTTTTATTTTCTATTTTGGATTTCCTCCAAACAATTCTCTGAAAGACTTCTTGAAGTCCAGCATCTTTTGCAAGATTTATAATTTCACTTCACAATTGATTTGAATCCCTTCAAATAAGATAGCTATTTAAATGGATTCTGGATCCAGCTCATCCAGGTTGAAATCCTACCTGACCAAGAGCCTCAATTCTATAAAATGAATTAATAATATTCACCTTAAGGGGCTTTAATAGTATTAAGTGAGTACATATGGGTAATGCACATAAAACAGTGCCTGGCACATAGTAAGCATTTAATATTATAGTGCCTATTTTTAGTAATGTATTATACAAGAAAATCAGCAAGCCATCAACAGACAAAGGAGTTGGTGATTTGGGTTGGGACAGATGCTAGTATAAAGTGATGTTATGAGCTAAATTATGTCCCCTGGAATTCCTATGTGGAGTCCTAACCTGCAGTACCTTAGATAGTGACTATTTGAAGATAGGGTAATGCCTCCTGCAAGTTTAAAAGAAGCCATCAGAGTGGGCTATAATCCAATATGACTGGTGCCTAATAAGAAGATGAGATTTTATTAAAAAAAATTTTTTTTAAACGTTTATTTATTTTTGAGACAGAGAGAGACAGAGCATGAACGGGGGAGGGTCAGAGAGAGGGAGACACTGAATCTGAAACAGGCTCCAGGCTCTGAGCTGGCAGCACAGATCCCGACGTGGGGCTCGAACTCACGGACCGCGAGATCATGACCTGAGCCGAAGTCGGCCGCTTAACCGACTGAGCCACCCAGGCACCCCAGGAAGATGAGATTTTTAAAAAATGTTTATTTATTTATTTTGAGAGAGAGAGAGAGAGAGAGCATGAATAGGAGAGGGGCAGAGACAGAGAGTGAGACAGAATTCCAAGCAGGCTCCATGCTGTCAGCACAGATCCCAATGAGGGACTTGAACTCACAAACCTTGAGATCATGACCTGTGCCGAAATCCAGAGTCAGATGCTTAACCACCTGAGCTACCGAGGCACCCCAGAAGAGGAGATTAGGGCAAAGACACACAGAGGAAAGACCATGGGAAGACACAGGGAGAAGAAGGCCATCTACAAGCCAAGGAAAAGGGCCTCAGGAGAAACCAACGCTGTTGATACCTTGACCTTGGACTTCAGCCTCCAGAGCTGTGAGAAAATAAATTTCTCTTGTTTAAGTCCCCCAGTCTGTGATATTTTGTTATTGCCATCCTAGCAAACTAACCCAAGTGAGGAAAGATATTTGAGTGTGACTATCTCACATCAAAAAGTCATTAGTTTTTTTTAAAAGTTCATTTCTAAGTATTTCTGTTACGATCATTTTATTTCTTTGCACCTTTGAGACTGAAGTCTTATGTAGTGAAAACTGGAACACAGCGGATCCTGGAATCAGCAGTCCACATTTCCTGTACACAAGGATGTCATGAGAGACTCCTGGCAAATGTCTTGCTCAAATAAGTCATTTCTGACTACAATATTTTCCTGTTCCTCCAGTCAAGTGCTACAAAATGGAAACAAGGTTGGTTGGCCTGAGCTCAGATTTCAGGGAACTCAAGAGAGTGCCTAGCAGTCACCACTTTTCTTTAATAAATACGCACAAAGCCCCTTTAATCATTCATTGGAGTTTCGCTGAAGCTCAGCATTAAACTTCACCAGTGCACAGATCCATAAGTCGCTTTTCCTGTTGGGCTGGAAAATCTGGAACTCATTTGCCCATCTCCGGTCTTTTGCCGGCTCTCTGTTTCCCCGATTCCTCCCGGTCGGATTGCCCTGTGATCACATCTGCAACTTCTTTCAGGACTCTGGGGTGTCATTTATCTAAGCCGACAACCCTGCTCTCATGTTAAGCAGCTAGATGCTCTTTTCTGCATCTGTCTTGGATTGAAGACCATTCTGTTTGGGACAGAAGACAAAAGCTTTATCGTTTGTGTGGTTTCATGACATATATGCATTTTTTTCATTTACATTGATCATCTGTCCTCTTTGTCTTTCCTGGTTCTATCAGTGCAAAATATTACACACTGTCACGAATATCCTTTATGCTGCAAAATTTCATTAAGTAGATATCAGTTGAATGCAAGATATACTATCCAGTGCTGCAGTGATTCCCCGGCTGACTATAAGATCCATTGATATGCTATAATAATTTGTATTATTGTAAGTATACTTAGGAATTTCAAATATAGTCCTATTTTTTTCTCTACTCCTGTGAGTCTTGAACTAATCTTGAATCTTTGGCATATATTACAAACAATGTTCTTAAAAAGATAAGTATCAGAAGTAATACATGTCATGTGATAAATCAGGGGCCCCTGGGTAGCTCAGTTCACCGAGCATCTGACATTGGCTCAGGTCATGATCTCAGTTTGTGAGTTCGAGCCCCACATCAGGCTTGCTGCTGTCAGCGCAAAGCCTGCTTGGGATCTTCTGTTCCCCTCTCTCTCTGTCCCTCCCCCACTCCCACTCCCACTCTCACTCTCAAAAATAAATAAAAGATTTTTAAAAATTAAAAAAATGTCATGTGCTAAATCATACCATGCTGTCCTCCATTAAATAGTGCCACTTTAGAGGCACCTGGGTGGCTCAATCAGTTGAGCATCTGGCTCTTGATATTGTTAGGCTCTGCCCTAACAGCACAGAGCTTGTTTGGGATTCTCTCTCTCCCTCTCTCTCTCTCTCTCTGTGCTCCTCCCCTGTGTGCACACATTCTCTCTCTCAAAATACGTAAAATAAACTTTAAGAAAAAAAGGATTGCATTTTAAAAAAATGGTGCCACTTTAGGAAAGTATATACTTCTTCCCCTCCATGATTATACTGGTATTATCTAGACCCCATTCAGCGGCTCATGTATCAGATCCCCTAGACACTAGAGAAGGTCTGCAAAACCATCCACATTGGCACCTTCTAGGATGAAGCCAACTGGAAGCCTGTACTGCCCACCTGAGCCCCATTACCTCAGGGACAGAGTCCTGTCACCAGCACTTATGTTTTCAGCTCTCGTAAGTCAGGCTTTCACTACTGGTCAACACTTATTCTAACATTTCCACTGACGGACGTGGCAGTACTTCCTAAGGGGCCTGCACAGATAACCCAAGAAACCCATCTCCTCCTGAAAGGAAGAAGTTATGCATGCCCTTCAGGAAACTGTCCTTTTGGCTGTGGTGCCTCAAGTCACTGTAGGAAAGTAGGAGTGAGAAAGAAGGCTGATGGGAGAGAGGCCCCATCCTTGCTTAAACTTGAGCGGATTCATTGCTTTTTTAATATATTTGGCTTCCTTCTAAGATTTTGTTTCAAGAAAGCCTTCAAGGTGGTTTGTAGTTCTAAGTATATCTGGAGGCTGCACACATCTACTCTTTACTTAAGGTTGCTAGGTTTAGCAAATAAAAATATGTGATACCCAATTAAATTCAAATTTCAGATAAACAACAGAATAGTTTTTGTATAATCATGTCTCACATATTGCATAGGACACACTCATACTGAAGAATGATCAGTTGCTTATCTGAAATTCAAATTTAACTGAGTGCCCTGTATCATACCTGCCAGTTTGGTCCTATTCTTAGTAAACTAACAGTCCTTCCTCTCACTCCAGATGCTGACAATGTGGCAGGCTGACCACCTCAAAGTGTGTCTTGTCTAATAGATCCCTTTTGGTGATTGCCCCTTAAGTCTTTAGCTGCAACCCTTTCCTATTCAGATCTCAGCCTGTTGATCCCTGTCCCTCAGGTCCAGCATACTCCACTCCCAGCTGAACTCTTGAGGACAGTCTGGCTTCAGGCCCCACTGACCCAGCTCACTTTGACATGGATAATCAGAATGACTGACTCCATTTTAGGCCTGCCAGTCAAGGAAGATGTTCACCTGTGTGGATCACTGGAAACGTCTATATATCAATACTTCCATTTCTCAGTTGGGAAACAAACCCCAAAACTTCATAGGTTTCCACCATGAAGTCTTGACTGAGATTGGTGATCTACAACTGGCTGGTGTTACAGGTTGGAGGAAACAAGGGGCTGGTAAAACGCTATGTGAGTTGCCTTTGGTTGAGAGAATGGGAAGAAGGGAATGTGTTCTGTCATTGCTGTGAAATGAATGGAAGGATCTAGAATGTGGCTTGAAGAAGAATATTGTCTCAGATACCAAGGACATTTGACAGGGTGCTTAGAATGACAGAAAGAGCAAGGAGAATCAGAGTCAAGAGTCTAAACATTATTCTAGGATCTGCTTGATGAAATTCTGAGGCAGGTATGTAACCTCTCTGAGCTTTCTCTCACATGTAACAGGATGCTTGTGCCTGTCTTGCTGGGTTTTGTGGGAATTAAATAAAATACTACCTAAAGTTGTCTTCCTTCCCATTTCCTTCTATTCTTTCCTAAATTATTTTCTCTGCTCTAAACAATACAAAACAAAATAAAAGGATTATGGTTTGGAGAGTATAAAGTGAAGAGGTCAAAAAAGAAAAGAAATATCTAGAAATATTAACATTAAAGAAAATTATACAACTTATTTGGAAAATATTCCAATTAAGCAGGAGAATATGAAGAGATTCTGTTTAAAGACAGAACACACACATTTATAGCTTCTCCTTCCAGAAACACAACTGAAAGTATGGCAAAAGGACAAACAAAAGCCGTAAACGCTCAGAACAAAGAGAATAACAGAGAAGACAATAGCCACAAAATACTGGGAGGCAGAAAGCAGAAGAAAAAGTGAACTGACTTTGCCCTCCATAAGAGGAAGCCTGATTTTCCATGGATAGCACTAGACAATGAGAGAAATGGCCATACCAGTCCAATACAGGAGATAATGAAGACATGAGGGTCACATCTCAAGCCTCCTGCCCCAAACCTTCAGTGGGATGAATACCCTACACCACCTTGTCAGAGGACCAAACTTGCTTCCTGAATCCTAGCTGTCAGGCATAAACCTCCCAAGCAGGTAACAATTACAGAGAAAATACCTAAAAAAAATTCTGAAGCAAAGGGGCACCTGGGTGGCTCAGTTGGTTGAATGTCCAACTTCTTCTGCTTAGGTCATGATCTCATGGTTCTTGAGTTTAAGCCCTGTATCGGGTTCTGTGCTGACAGCTCAGAGCCTGGAGCCTGCTTCAGATTCTGTGTCTTCCTCTCTCTCTGCCCCTCCCTAACTTGCTTTCTCTCTGTCTCTCTCTCTCAAAAATAAATAAACATTAAAAAAAAATTTATTTTTAAATTCTGAAGCCAAAAATGATCCTCAGCCAAGAATGAAGCTCAGCCTTTAGGAAAGCCCAAGACTTACTAGTCTACAGAGAGTCCAAACAGCTTATTAGTGCTAAACTTTTGTTATCAGACATTTGAGGGGGAATTACCTATATGAAAAATGTAGTTCTAAACATCATTGGGGTAGGGGTGGGGAATCAATTCAGAGGAGATCCAGATTATACATATTAATGAAAACTTTAAAAAACAGTCATTAATGTCCTCCCAGAGATGATCAAATATTTTATCCATGAAACAAGAACAGGATGTCACCAAAAATTTCAGAAAAAAACAGCTCTTAGAAATAGAAAATACCCATCTCTAGGATGGCACCAATCATAAGATTATTTTTTTACTACTGTTTAAAAGTGCACAATTTTGGGGCGCCTGGGTGGCTCAGTCGGTTGAGCGTCCGACTTCAGCTCAGGTCATGATCTCACGGTCAGTGGGTTCGAGCCCCGCGTCGGGCTCTGTGCTGACAGCTCAGAGCCTGGAGCCTGTTTCGGATTCTGTGTCTCCCTCTTTTTCTGGCCCTCCCCTGTTCATGCTCTCTCTCTCTCTGTCTCAAAAATAAATAAAACGTTAAAAAAAAATTTTTTTTTAAATAAAAATGCACAATTTTTATTTTTGCCTACTGAAAAACTTTTAATGTGGCTTAGAGATAGATGTATTATAGCTCATCACCATTGTGTGCGTATGAAAATATAAGAAAAATGCATTACTTCCTAAACATCTTCATATTCAGAATTTGAATCTTCTGAAACCACTTCCCAAGTCAGAATCACTGACATCTTTTCTCCTTTATTGAATTTCTTTCTTCGTGCCATTAGAGTACAGAAATGCATCATTTCTTAGCCAATTACTCGACTGGAATTTTAGGGACTTTTTCCCAAGCTACTGATATCTATCTTTCAAATTTTAACTCTAGCACTGTATTTTTTTACTTACATCATAGTTTCATCTTTTCTTGATTGAGCTGTACATTACTGGATGTCATGCACTTCTCTTCAAAGTCAGCAGGAAGCTTCTGACCAGCTGAAGTTCAAGGCTTCAGTGATAATCTTGCACAAGGTACAAGTTGGTCACATGAGCTCCTTGTTGCTTTGATATTTCTTTCATTTATTCCAAGGCATTTGGCATTTTCCTTGCCTTCAACTACATTTCTTGACATGTGTGGTATCAACAATGCTTATAACTCATGTGAGATGACAAGTTTGTATAAGCAATGACAATGGTGCTATGACTACTGCCTGGACAACAGTCATTGTAATGGGACATTATTTATGAAAAAAATCCTGATTTTAGAGGCTTTAAAATCTTGAAAAAATGTACACTTGGAATCACTGAAGAGCATTAAAAAAAAAAACACTCACTAGAGGAGATAGAAGATTTAAGAAATGTCTCAGAAAGTGGGGGGGGGGGGGGGAGAGGGGGGAAGACATAGAGAAAGAAAATAAAAAAGGCAAGAAAATTGGGACCGAATACAGAATATCCAGCAAATAAATATAAGGAATTTGAGAAAGAAGAGAGAATAGATCAAATGGAGGGAAAAAAACAAAGAAATAACTCAGGAACATTTCTCATAACCAACATACAAGAGTTTTCAGATGGAAAGGGCTCACCAAGTGCCCAGCACAATAGATGAAAATAGCAATACTCAAAGGCACATCACTGTGAAATGAGGGAGAGAGCATGACCTTGAAAACTTCCAAAAAGGAGGGCATCTGGGTGACTCAGTCTATTAAGTGTCTGACTCTTGATTTCAGCTCTCATGGTTTGTGGGATTGAGTCCCACATCAGGCTCTGCACTGACAGTGTGGAGCCTGCTTGGGATTCTCCCTCTCCCTCTCTCTCTGCCCTTCCCCCACACATTCTCTCTCTCTCTCTCTCTCTCTCTCTCTCTCCCTCTTTCCAAATAAATAATAGAAACTTTTTTTTAAAAAAAAATTCCAAAAAGGAAAAAAAAACCAGATTCCTTATAAATAATCTGGTATTAGAATGACTCTAGATTTCTTAATGGCCACATCGTAAACAAAGAGAATAAAGTAATGTAAAAATTCTCAGGAAAATAATACTTAGATTCAAAATTCTATCTCCAGACAAATTATCAATTAAATATGAGACTAGAATAAAAATGTCTCCACATATGCAAAGTCCCAAAACATTTATCTCCAACTACCCTTGGAAGATATTAGGGGAAGATACCCAAGGAAGTACTCTACCAAAATGAGTGAATAAACCAAGAAAGAATTCAGGGAATCCAACAAAAGAGAGCTGTAAAAAGAATCCCCAGGAAAAAAGTGGAGGAAATCCAAGATGATAGTTTTGTTGTGAGCCTAGATAGTAACCAGCCTAGCAAAGAGGAGGTCAAAACAGTTGGGGAGAGAAAATTCCAAGAAGATGAAACTGATAGAAAATCACTTATATTGACAAGAGATTTAGACCATGGGGAAATATATTGAAATATATTAGATATGAGTAAGTTGCTTAGAAAACTAAGCAAAGAGGAAAAAATCTTGACAATTACTAACTCCAGGGAAAATATAAAGTTGAGGAGTAATCATAGTATACTATGACTTAATCAGCAGTGACTAGCATTTATAGTCACAAAAAAGAAATCCCCAAATACCAATATACCCCAGATTGTGATATATCTTGAGTAGGGGGTGGGGTTGGTCACATGTGTATGATATAGGTGCAGTGGAAAAGTTAATGACAGAACACAAAATCCTCACCTTCCAATGTGGGAAATTGGTAGACATAGTGCCCAGAAGTAAAAAATCAACAGATAGTGGTACAAGCATGTTATTAGAGATGTGAAGATAAGGACAAAAAGTTGTGGTTAAAAGTGTGAGTGGTTCCTTCTGGGGATTGTTAACCAGAGCGAGGAAGCAAGGGCTGTGTAAGGGACTGTTTGTTTTCACAATAAACCTTATAGAATCATTTGATTCATCAAAATGCTTAATAAAAAAATTAAAACAACAAAATATGTGGAGAGTAGAAAAAATAAAAGAGGCATTAGAATGAAGAGATCACCAGAATCTATGCATGGGCCCAACTCTTTTAACCTCTCTGACATTCAGTTTCCTAACCTATAAAATATAAAATTATAGTATGGTTCCTAATGCCCTGCATTGATTGCAAGAGGTCAATACAGTAAGATACGTGTAAAGGTTTTATAAATCTAAAACTCTATAGAAATGTAAGGACCTGTTTTTATTAACTGCACAAGGCAACACGCAGGCTCTTTGATACTTGTTTGCAGCCCTCAGAAAACTTGAACCCAAAACCACAGCTGTGCAGAGATATTATGGCTAATCCTTACAGAAAAGAATATGTTGCTACCTTCCACAGGGCACTGTGGCTGCTCTTATGAATGTTCATGGAGTTTGAAGTGAAGCTAGTGTTTCATGCTGTGTGCTGGGTACATATCCAGTGTGTACTGTAAGATACTTCCCAAGGTGGCTCCTGAGCCATCTTATCTAGATAACCACACGCAAAAAAGGCCAAGTTTGTAGTATAGCTAATAACATTGTACAGATTTCAATTTCCTGGTTTTGATAATACTTTATGGTTATGTAAGATGTTATCATTGAGGGAAGCTGGACGAAGAGTACCCAGGAAGTCACTGTACCATTTTTGTAACTTCTTGTAAGTCTAAAATGAATTATAGAACAAAACGTTAAAAAATATGGGGCGCCTGGGTGGCGCAGTCGGTTGGGCGTCCGACTTCAGCCAGGTCACGATCTCGCGGTCCGGGAGTTCGAGCCCCGCGTCGGGCTCTGGGCTGATGGCTCAGAGCCTGGAGCCTGTTTCCGATTCTGTGTCTCCCTCTCTCTCTGCCCCTCCCCCGGTCATGCTCTGTCTCTCTCTGTCCCAAAAATAAATAAACGTTGAAAAAAAATTTAAAAAAAAAAAATAAATAAATAAATAAAAAAAAATAAAAGTACCCAGATCTGCTCCATGCCCCAAACGAAAGGGAATTCAAGCTACATCTGGGATGCAAAGAGGCTGTTCTTTCGAGGAAATGCTGCGTCAATGCCCTTCTAGGCTGCTCTCTTCTTGCCAGGAAGGAATGGTCTTTTATGAGATCTGTTTTCCTGAACCATTTGCTCAATATCTCTCCTCAAACCACTGTTTTATTTTGGCCATTAAGAACAATTACCAGGTACAGTCATCCACGTTGAAGAAGGAAAAGAATATAATCATTTTGCTTACTTTCAGATAACAAAGCCGGAAATCAGAAGTCCTTGGATAACCTGAAAAAAATCCCAACTTCGTTTTATTTAAGGATGCCAAGACTCCTTGTGCCACTGGCACTGTAGGAGGAGGGATTTCCTGCATGCTGAATAACTATTGCAAGATGTATTAGCCCACAGCTTCGGAAGTTCCAGATTTCTTGGCACCAAGGGATTATGAATAATCCTCTCCGCTCCCCTTGACTGTTGGAGGACTTTCAAAATGTTTTCTGGGCCTCAACCCTCCTGCCCTTTGATCTTGTCAGGGGGAATGCAAGACATCAAGTTGTTCATATGCTAACTAGTTGCAGTGTCTTTCCAACTTTAGGGTGCATAGGAATCACCTGGAAAAAACACAGATTCTCAGGCCACACCCCCTGAAGCTCTGACTCCATAGATCTGGGCTGGGGCCAATTATCTCCAATATTGACAATTGACAATATTGGCCGTAGATCACACTGTGTAAATCACTGGCAGAGGGTACTTGGCTTATAAAAGATCAAGAAAAAGCCTTATTAGACAGAAGGTTTAATTAAAAGGCATATAGAAATCAAAGGGTTTGACATGAGAATTGAATTGTTAAGAAATGAAAATGTGGTCATGGTTTATCAGCTCACATTTTAGATTTAATAACCCTTTCAGTAATCATTTAAGAATGAAAATTTAGGGGCATGGATGGCTCAGTTGGTTAAGCATCTGACTTCAGCTCAGGTCATGATCTCCCGGTGGTGGGATTGAGCCCTGCGCTGGGCTCCGCAGTGACAATGTGGAGCCTCCTTGGGATTCTCTCTCTCACCCTCTCTTTCAAATAAATAAATAAACTTAGAAAAATAAGAATGAAAATTTAGAATTGTCCAGTTATTTTCACTTGTGACATATGGCATCAATGTTGTTATTTTTCAGTCCCTTAACTGGGACAAACCGAAGCAGAATTCTTTAGTGTCCCTCCCCCTCCCCCCAATGTTAAGTATTGCATCTAAAGTACACAGACTGGAGAAGCCAAGACGGCGGAACAGCATGGAAGCTTTTTATGTGTCTCGAGTCCATAAAATACCAACCAGCACTAAACCAGACCAATACTAAACCATCCTGCATACCTAGAAAACTCATCTGAGGATTAACATAACAATCTGCACAACCTGAACCACAGAATTCAGCATGTACGCGGCGCGGAGAGGTGAACTTGGGGAGCGAGAAGCCGCAGGAAGGGAGGTGGTTTTGCGGGCGGAGAGTGAACAGAGATGGGGTGGGGGGAGAATACAGGAAAAGCACCCCCCAAAAAAACAGCTGGAGAGAAAGTGGAAAAGTAGAAACAGCCACAGGGACTGAACTAAAAAGGGAGAAAGGAGAAAGGAGAGGGCTTAAATTCCATTAAGACTATAAACAGGGGGAGGGCAGAGTCTGAAACTCCACAGTTCCATACCTGGTGAAAGGGTGAATCCCCAGGAGCAGAGTGGAGTCCGGGGTTCTTCAGGCCACACGGGGAGAGGCGGTTCCCATGCTGGGAGGACACCTGGTGGAGGCTGTGTGGGTCCCCCAAAGGCAAGGCCCCAGTGGACCTGGGAGAACAACCACATTTGCTGGTGCTGGAACAAGGTCATTAAAGGTAAAGCCTGGTGCCAGATGCATGTCGTGATTTTCCATAATCCTTCAAACGCCGCTGCTACACGATCTCACGAACTTTTTCTGGGGCAAGCTGGCACCCGGCTGCAGCCTCTGAGCATCGGCAAAAGCACGGCCCTGCGAACATTCCTGGGTGCGCCTGGCCCGCAGCCATTGCTCCGTGAGACCCTCAGCAGAGAAGCAGAGCTGGACAAAGCCGCAGTCCCTCAGAAGTAAGGGGTCCGAAAAAACAGCCGCATCGGAGACAAAACTCAGGAGGGAGGTGCTGCCTGGGGCTTGGTCACGGACTGTGTAAAAGTGGGGAGTGGATGGAAGCCGAAGACAAAGGACAAGTGAGTGATTGCTCATCAGGGAGAACAGAGTTGAGATACTAGAGACTGGGTACCTGGGTGACGCCATTTTCACGGCTCCCGCGCATGCGCATATTAACCTACAAGCACCACAGCAATCCACCCCAGTAAGCAAAGCAGCGCCATCTAGTGGAGAACGGAGTCATTACACTAAGTCGCACCGAGCTGGGCTAACCTTGCTCTTCAGGAACACAAGTCTCTCTGCCTGCTTAGTTTATGGACTATAAAGTGCTTCAGAGTTTGACTTCTAGGGGAAAATGAAGTAATTTCAGTCACATTTCAGTCTGTTCACTGGTCCATCTATTCAGTTTTCTTTCTTTTTTTTCTTTTTTCTCTTTTTCATTTCTTTTCTTTTTCTTGAATACAGAAAGAAAAATTCATTTTTATTTTCAATTTTTATTAATATTTTTCTTTAATTTTTCTCTACTGTATTTTTTACTTCTGTCTAAATTTTTTCAAATTCTATTTTACTTCCATCATTTCATTTTAGTCTATTTCAGTATATTCATTTTTTAAAATTTTCAAACGATTTTCTTTTTTTCTTATTTCCCCTTTTATTCTCTAATCTATCAAGCTGCTTTCAACACCCATACCAAAACACACCTAGGATCTAGCTTCATTTATTAGATTTTTTGTGTGTGTGTTTGTTTTCAATTTTTAAATTTTAATATTTTTTTAATTTTAATTTTTTCACTTCATTAATTCCTTTTCTCTCTTCAAAACAATGAAACCAAGGAATCCACCCCAAAATAAAGAGCAGAAAGAAACAACAGCCAGGGACTTAACCAACACAGAGATAAGAAGATGTCTGAACCAGAATCTAGAATCACGATGATAAGAATGCTAGCTGGAGTCGAAAATAGATTAGAATCCCTTTCTGCGGAGATAAAAGAGGTAAAGCTAGTTAGGATAAAATAAAAAATGCTATAACTGAGCTGCAATCTCGAATGGAGGCCACGGAGGCAAGGATGGATGAGGCAGAACAGAAAATCAGTGATATAGAAGACAAACTTATGGAGAATAATGAAGCAGAAAAAAAGAGGGAAACTAAGGCACAAGAGCACAATTTAAGAATTAGAGAAATCAGTGACTCATTAAAAAGGAACAACATCGGAATCATAGGGTCCCAGAAGAGGAACAGAGAGAAATAGGGGTAGAAGGGGTATGTGAGCAAATTATATTGGAAAACTTTCCTAACCTGGGGAAAGACACAGACATCAAAATCCAGGAAGTACAGAGGACTCCCACTAGATTCAACAAAAACCGACCATTAACTAGGCATATCATAGTCAAATTCACAAAATACTCAGGCAAAGAGAGAATCATGAAAGCAGCAAGGGAAAAAAAATCCTTAACCTACAAGGGAAGACAGATCAGGTTTGCAGCAGACCTATCCACAGAAACTTGAAAGACCAGAAAGGAGTGGCAGAATATATTCAATGTGAAACATATGCAGCCAAGAATTCTTTATCCAGCAAGGCTGTCATTCAAAATAGAAGGAGAGATAAAAAGTTTCCCAGGCAAACAAAAATTAAAGGAGTTTGTGACCACTAAACCAGCCCTGCAAGAAATTTTAAGGGGGACTCTCTGAAGGGAGAAAAGATGGGAAAAAAATATATATATATATATAAAATATATATATTTATATATATAATATATATTTATATATATTTATGTATATAATATATATTTTATATATAAATATATTATATATATTTATATATAATATATTTATATATTTATATATATAAATATATATTAAAAAATATATATATAAAACAAAAGCAACAAAGACTAGAAAGGATCAGAAAACACCACCAGAAACTCCAACTCTATAAGCATCATAATGGCAATAAATTCATATCTTTCAGTACTCACTCTAAACATCAATGGACTAGGGGCGCCTGGGTGGCTCAGTCGGTTAAGCGTCCGACTTCGGCTCAGGTCACGATCTCGTGGTCCACGAGTTCGAGCCCCGCGTCGGGCTCTGGGCTAATGGCTCAGAGCCTGGAGCTTGCTTCCGACTCTGTGTCTCCCTCTCTCTCTATCCCTCCCCCGTTCATGCTGTGTCTCTCTCTGTCTCAAAAATAAATAAACGTTAAAAAAAAAAAAAATTAAAATAAATAAATAAATAAATAAACATCAATGGACTCAATGCTCCAATCAAAAGACACAGGGTAACAGAATGGATAAGAAACCAAGATCCATCTATATACTGTTTACAAGAGACCCACTTTAGACCTAAAAACACCTTCAGATTGAAAGTAAGGGGATGGAGAACCATCTATCATGCTAATGGTCAACAAAAGAAAGCCGGAGTAGCCATGCTTACATCAGACAATCTAGACTTTAAAATAAAGACTGTATCAAGAGATGCAGAAGGGCATTATATCATAATCAAGGGATCTATCCACCAAGAACACCTAACAATTGTAAACATTTATGCGCCAAATGTGGATGCACCCAAATATATAAATCAATTAATCACAAACATAAAGAAACTCATTGATAGTAATACCATAATAGTAGGGGACTTCAAGACCCCACTCACAGCAATAGACAGATCTTCTAATCAAAAAATAAACAAGGAAACAATGGCTTTGAATGACACATTGGACCAGATGGACTTAACAGATATATTCAGAACATTTCATCCTAAATCAGTGGAATATACATTCTTCTCCAGTGCACACAGAACGTTTTCCAGAATAGACCACATACTGGGACACAAATCAGCCCTCAACAAGTACAAAAAGATCAAGATCATACCGTGCATATTTTCAGACCACAACACTATGAAACTTGAAATCAACCACAAGAAAAAATTTGGAAAGGTAACAAATACTTGGAGACTAAAGAACATCCTACTAAAGAATGAATGACCTAACCAAGAAGTTAAAGAGGAAATTAAAAAGTTCATGGAGGCCAATGAAAATCATAACACCACAACCCAAAACCTCTGGGACGCAGGAAAGGCAGTCATAAGAGGAAAGTATATAGCAATCCAGGCCTTCCTAAAGAAGGAAGAAAGATCTCAGATACACAACCTAACCTTACGCCTTAAAGAGCTGGAGAACGAACAGCAAACAAGACCCCAA
Source organism: Prionailurus bengalensis (assembly GCF_016509475.1). Lineage (NCBI taxonomy): Eukaryota > Metazoa > Chordata > Mammalia > Carnivora > Felidae > Prionailurus > Prionailurus bengalensis. The sequence goes on along the minus strand of NC_057356.1, from coordinate 40,528,058 downwards.
ACCAGCAGAAGACAGGAAATAATAAAGTTTAGAGCAAAAATTAATGCTATCGAAACAACAACAACAACAACAACAACAACAAAAAATAGTAGAACAGATCAATGGTTGTTTGAAAGCTGGTTCTTTGAAAGAATTAACAAAATTGACAAACCCCTTGCCAGTTTGATCACAAAGTAAAAGGAAAGGACCCAAATAAATATAATCAAGAATGAAAGAGGAGAGATCACAACCAACACAGCAGAAATAAAAACAATAATAAGAGAATATTATGAGCAATTATATGCCAATAAAATGGGCAATCTGAAAGAAATGGACAAATTCCTAGAAACATATACACTATCAAAACTGAAACGGGAAAAAATAGAAAATTTGAACAGACCCATAAGCAGTAAAGAAATTGCATTAGAAATCAAAAATCTCTCCAAAAACACAAAAACACAAAAACAAACTCAAAATGGATGAAAGACCTAAATATAAGACAGGAAGCCATCAAAATCCTCGAGGAGAAAGCAGGCAAAAACCTCTTTGATCTCAGCAGTAGCAACTTCTTCCTCAACACATCTTCAGAGGCAAGGGAAACAAAAGCAAAAATGAACTATTGGGACCTCATCAAAATAAAAACCTTCTGCACAGTGAAGGAAACAATCAGCAAAACTAAAAGGCAACCGACAGAATGGGAGAACATATTTGCAAACAACATATCAGATAAAGGGTTACTATCCAAAATCTATAAAGAACTTATCAAACTCAACACCCAAAAAACAAATAATCCAGTGAAGAAATGGGCAAAAGACACGAACAGACACTTCTCCAAAGAAGACATCCAGATGGCCAACTGACACACGAACAGACACTTCTCCAAAGAAGACATCCAGATGGCCAACCGTTGAAAAAAATGCTCAACGTCATTCATCATCAGGGAAATACAAATCAAAACCACAATGAGATAGCACCTCACACCTGTCAGAATGGCTAACATTAACAACTCAAGGCAACAACAGATGTTGGCGAGGATGCGGAGAAAGAGGATCTCTTTTGCACTGCTGGTGGGAATGCAACCTGGTGCAGCCACTCTGGAAAACAGTATGGGAGTTCCTCAAAAAATTAAAAATAGAATTGGCCTATGGCCCAGCAATTGCACTACTAGGCATTTATCCAAGGGATACAGGTATGCTATTTCAAAGGGACACATGTACCCCCATGTTTATGGCAGCACTATCAACAATAGCCAAAGTATGCAAAGAGCCTAAATGTCCATCGATGGATGAATGGATAAAGAAGATGTGGTATATATATATGCAATGGAGTATTACTCGGCAATCAAAAAGAATGAAATCTTGCCATTTGCAACTACGTGAATGGCACTGGAGGGTATTATGCTAAATGAAATTAGTCAGTCAGAGAAAGACAAAAATCATATGACTTCACTCATATGAGGACTTTAAAGACAAAACAGATGAACACAAGGGAAGGGAAACAAAAATAATATAAAGACAGGGAGGGGGACAAAACAGAAGAGACTGTTGGAGAACAAACAGGGTTACTGGAGGGGTTGTGGGAGGGGGGATGGGCTAAATGGGTAAGGGGCATTAAGGAATCTATTCCTGAAATCATTGTTGCACTATATGCTAACTAATTTGGATATAAATTTAAAAAATAAATTTAAGTAAATAAATAATAAAGTACACAGACTTTGAGCATTCAGTGATGTATAGAATTGTTGAATCTCTGTGTTGTGCATCTGAAACTCATATAACTTTGTATGTCAACTACACTTTAATAATAAAAATAAATAATATATAAAGTGCACAGATGGACTTCTTAAAGTATCAGCAAGCAGAGGAGCAGAAGAAATGAGTTAACACACAGACTTACTTAGTTTACCTAGGTTGTGATTACTTAGGAAAGTTCAAGGAGCAAATTGCATTTTAAAGCTGAGCAGGATGGTCTTCAAACAGGCCTTTATTTATTTATTATTATTTGTATTACTCCAATGCAGTTCACATTTCCCTTCCTGAACAGCATTCCTATTTTAGCATCTTGTTTACCTTCCAACTTGGCCATTTATCAGTTTCCCATGCACAAGACTTCTATCCTCAGCAGGACTGGGAGTTCTGGGCAGAGCAAAATCATAACACTCTCCCACATGCTTTGCATACAGTAACTGTTCAATAAATATTTGTTGTATGAATCCGTGAATAAATACATGTAGATGAGCTGTCAGCTAAACCACCAACACCAAATAAAACAGCTCCAGAGGGGAAAGGATTGTAGACCAGAGAGAGCCCTAGATTTAGGGCCTCCAGTCTCTGCTTCCTCAGTCTGTAACCTGTGAACCAGTGGGATCCAAAAGAAATATAGTGCAAGCTGCTCACACAGGCTACCTATGTAGTTTTATTTTTTTTAAGTAATCCTATTTTTAAAAAGCAAAAATAAAAATGAAACTAACATTGCAATGTGTGTTAACTAGCTGGAATTTAAATAAAAAATTGGAGGAAAAAAGTAAAAATAAACAGGTGAAGCTAATTTTAATAACATTTTATTTAACCTAATGTGTCTAAAATATTTCATCAGGATGTCTGGATGGCTCATTTGGTGGAACATGTGACTCTTGATCTTGGGGTTGTGAGTTTGAGCCCCAAGTTGGGTACAGAGATTACTTCAAAATGAAAAATCTTAAATAAATAAATAATAAAATATTAATTCATCATGTACTCAACATAAACTACTAATGCAATATTTCCCATTCTTTATTTCATACCATTTTTGAATCTGGTATGTATTTCACACTTACATTTTGAATCTGGTTAGTACATCTCAATTTGGACCAGCCACATTTCAAGTACTCAGAAGCTACATGTGGCTGGTGGCTGTCACAGTGGAGAACACAGGTCCAGAGGCGTGTTGGCTATGAGTAAGCCTCATTTTCCTTATTTGGAAATTGGAATGGCACCCTCCTCACAGGGCTTCAGTGAAGATTCACCAATGGAATGTGAGGATGTGTGATGGCTCATAACACAAAGGCCCATTTCTTGCTTATGCTACACATCTACTGAGCAGAGTAGGGACTCTTAGAGTGTCCATTATGCCCTTTTACATTTTGGGAGGGCAAAGTAAGTCATGTGGCCACACCTACACTTCAGTGGGAGTGAAGAATTACAATCCTACCATGCATCTGACAGGCAGAAAGCAAGAAGTATTTGAGGTCTAAATCAGAGAGTATTTCAGAACAGTTACTCATTCCAACAATCAGTTTTACTAACTTCCTGAAGAACTCATTCTGTAGCCCAAACTACCACCAGAGATCACATTTTATTTTATTTTATTTTATTTTTTAATTTTTTTTAACGTTTATTTATTTTTGAGACAGTGAGAGACAGAGCATGAACGGGGGAGGGTCAGAGAGAGGGAGACACAGAATCTGAAGCAGGCTCCAGGCTGTGAGCTGTCAGCACAGAGCCCGACGTGGGGCTCGAACTCATGGACCGCGAGATCATGACCTGAGCTGAAGTCGGCCGCTTAACCGACTGAGCCACCTAGGCGCCCCCAGAGATCACATTTTAAACATGGGATTTTCTCCCAGCATAGGTTTGAGTTTGGGGCTAAGAACAAGGGAAGTACATCAGACATTTTAAAAGCAGCAAATTCCAAAGGTCTTCATCGTGTTGTGCCTTTGCAAATGCTGATCCTGCCTGGAACAGTCCTCACTGGTCAAGAGTCAAGTCAGATACCACTTGTTTTGTTCAGTTTTTTGTCAGATCTCTCCCACATGTTGGGCACTGTCTTAAGGAGCTGGGGAAACCTCAAGCTCCTAAACAAAACAAGCAGATCAAGTCTCTACTTTTACATTTATTTATTTATTTTTGAGAGAGAGAATGCACATGTGAGCCAGGCAGGGCCAAAGAGAGAGGAAAAGAGAGAATCCCAAACAGCCTCCATGCTGTCAGCACCGAGTCCAACGTGGGGCTTGCTCTCACAAACCATGAGATCATGACCTGAGCTGAAATCAAGTGAGTGGATGCTCAACCAACTGAGCCACCCAGGTGCCCCTCAAGCCTCTACCTTTAATGGAGCGTACTTTCTGATGTCCCATATAGAACGAGATCTTTCCCCCCCAGGTGCCCCACTTTCCATTACAGCCTACGGCAGAAGAGCCACTTGTTGAGATGTCTTTCTCTCTCACTTCTGGGGAGAAGATTCAGTCTTACTCGTGTTTAGCATCAGCTTCTTGAGAACCACAGAGTGTGAAGACAAGGCTATTAAAGGTCAGCCTCCCGGGCACGTGGATGGCTTAGTGGCTTAAGCATCCAACTCTTGATTCCAGCTCAGGTCATGATCTCATGGTTTGGGGATTTAAGCCCTGCTTTGTGTTGTGCTGACAGTGCAGAGCCCGCTTGGGATTCACTCTCTCCCTCTCTCTCTGCCCTTACCCCCCCCCCCCACATACTCTCTCTCTCTTTCTCTCAAAATAGATAAATACACATTTAAAAAAAATAAAAATTAGGGGCGCCTGTGTGGCTCAGTTGGTTAAGTGTCTGACTTTGGCTCCTGGCTCTGTGCTGACAGCTCAGAGCCTGGAGCCTGCTTCAGATTCTGTGTCTCCCTCTCTCTCTGCCCCTCTGCCCGCTGGTGCTCTCTCTCTCTCTCAAAAATAAATAAACATTAACATTAAAAAAATAAATAAAAAGTAAAAGGTCAGCCTCTGAAACAAAAATTCAAATGAGTTTGATACAAATTCAAATTCGATGAGTTTGGTACAGAAGCGACTCCCCTGGGAGAGAGCTGCAGATGAGTGTCTTCTGAATCTAGGGACACGTGGCAATTAAATTTTCTTACGGGGCTTTCCTGTTGCTGCCTGTGCTCTCGGTCTGCACGCGGTAAAGATTCACTGCCCAACACCTCAGAACGCTGGGTGCCAGGCATAGAACTCCTGAATCACTGCATCTTCTGGGGTGGGGGGAGTGCAGGCTGGGCTCAGAGCCACCATGAAGCTGCGGGGAGGGTGCTATGTGCCCGGGCGGCCTCGATCGAGAGGTGCGCCTCCTCCAGCTCAGATGTTACCCCGGGCTCCTTCCGCCTGCCTGCTGTGCGGGGTACGTGATTCCCAAGCTACAGGTCCTCGGCAGTGGGCTGTGTTGGACACCAGATATTGATCATAAAATTCACCTTTTAGGATGCCTCCTTATCATATCTGGCCCCCAAATGATTAACATAAAAATTATTTATTCTTCTAATTATAACTCCTCAATGAAGGAACGGTGGGCATTTTGGGAAGAAGACACAGGCATGGAGGCTTCGCTGAGGCTGAGTTCACAAAGGCTGTCAGATTTAAGGATTTATGCATGTTAGAGACATACCCCTTAAAGCGAGTGTAGACTTCTGATCATTCTTTTGCCAGTGAGAAAATCTGGCCCAGAGATTAGAAGGGCCCTGCTCCAGTTCACATGAGTTTACTTACATAAAGTCTGTTTGCTTGGAGACTGTCACGGAAGCTATAACTTTCCTCTGTACAGTATTCCTGCGTTTGAAGGAACCCTCTCTTTTCATTGGGCGTGATCATTCTGAGGGCCCTTCAGTCCCCACACCCAGGTGACCCCAGGAGTGGGGAGGTGCTCCAGTCAGGGTATCCCGCCTATAAAGGGGGACCATGAGGCTGGATCTGCTGATTCTTTGAGATTTGGGTCATGTCACTAAAGTGACATGGGTGGGGGGAGGGGTGTGGTGAACCTTTCTCTATCTTGGTTGTGGTGTTGGGTTACCAGCGAATTTGTTTGTCAAAACTCTTAGAACTAAATACCAGAAACGGTGAATATTACTGTCTGTAAATTGTACCTTGATGGGGATCAGAATATGCCACCCCAAAATATGTCACTTTGGCATAAGGATTATTTTTAGCTAAAGGCAGCTGAGAATCAACAGATGCATGAAGGTTTCTTGCCCTCTTCTTATTTGCTTAAAAGCAGGGCATAAATTTCCCATTGTGAAGGTGTCTCCCCTCCCTTTCACCAGAAAGAGTGACTCTTATCACTGTAGATGAGGGGCTGGCACTGAGAGGAGTTTGCATAAACACACCTTACTGAAAATAACCAGTATCTTCCATTATTTGTCCCATATATTTGCTGGTCACTTTCCCATGATTTATCATCCCTTGCAACCTAAAGCCTCTTTCCTTCCTTAAAAGGGAATATAAATCCCCAGTCTAACCAGTTCTTGGAGTTTCACTGCTTTTCTGTGAACTCCCAAGCATGTGAATATTAATTAAAATGCGTGTCTTTTCCCCGTTAACCTGCCTTTTTTTTTTTTTCTTGGTTTACTTCACAGGCCTCTAGTACCTGAAGCTAAGAGGGTAGAGGAAAACTTTTTCCTTCTTGACAAGCTCAGTTTAAAAAAAAAATTAAAAATAAATCCCTTCCTGAGAAATGTTTATGTGATATTAGTAATTGCGGGTAAAGGAAGAAAGATCACAAAACAGAATGTTTAGTTTGATGCTATAATGAACATCTGTGTTTTGAATTTGAGTTTGAATTTGCCCCAAACCTTCCTTTCCTTCTGGGAGCCTACCTCTCCCTGATTCTGGATGGTACGGATGTAACTGTCACACATAAGGCCCTAGCCCTGTCTGGTCAAAGGAGCAGGTAAAGGGGTACCTGGGTGGTTCAGTTGGTTAAGTGTTTTACTCCTGATTATGACTCAGGTCATGATCTCACGATTCATGGGATTGAGTCCTGCATTGGGCTCTGTGCTGACAGTGCAGAGCCTGCTTGGGATTCCTTCTCTCCCTCTCTCTCTGCCCTCCTCTGCACATGCATGCACGTGTCTCTCTCTCTCAAAATAAATGAATAAACATTTTTTAAAAAACAACACAGAAGCAGGTACATGACTCTGCCTGAGCTGATAACAGTAGCCCCGTGTCCTGGGGAACATACCTAAAGAAAGCCTGTGACTGAAGCAGGGCCAAGCAGAGCTCGCCTTTACATTTATAGACAGTCGGTCTCATTACTGTTCTTGGTACTATATCCTACCATTTGACTTTAAAATGGAAGCACAAAACCTCAGTTTCTGCCATCATTCATGTCACTCTGCTGAGGGAAACCAGCCTGAGCTAAGTTAAGAATCACTGTTCCTGCCATAGGTGATGCCCATCCTCAACCCAGCCCCCTCCTACCAAACTCTGGTCTTAAAAAAGCTGGACCCCCATCGAGGGTCGATGAGAGTTCTAGCGGCTCCATACCCTCACCAACACTTGGTATTGTCAGAACCAAAACTTTTGCTAATTCATGAGCATAAACTAGGATCTTGTGGATTTTTTAATTCTAATAATCTTTTCAAATGTTTATTTTTAAGAGAGAGACAGATTGTGAGTGGCGGGGGGTGGGGGGGTGGGGAATGGCAGAGAGAGGGAGACACAGAATCTGAAGCAGGCTCCAGATTATCAGCACAGAGCCCTACATGGGGCTCGAACTCACAAACTGTGAGATCATGACCTGAGCCGAAGTTGGAGGCTTAACCAACGGAGCCATCCAGGTGCCCAGGGATTTTGTGTTTCAAATTTGCATTTCTCTGATTATCATGAGGGTGAGAATCTTTTCATGTTTATCAGGCATGTGGGTTCCCTCATCTGTGAATTCTTTTGTTTGTTTGAAGTTAATAGTCCTTTTATTGCAGGGGGATCGGAGGGGGAGACTAGAATTTGCAATTTGGAATGGATGTAAATTGTAATTTCTTAAACAGCAATGTTGATGGTTGTGCTGATGTCCACAACCCCCAGCCTTCTCTGCTGGCTCCCAGTCATGGTTCAGGTTTTAAAAAACAGAGTCAGGGGCACCTGGGTGGGTCAGTCTGTTAAGCATCTGACTTTCCCTTAGGTCATGATTTCAGAGTTCATCGTGAGTTCACACCCTGCACTGAGTGAGGTCGAGCCCCACTTCGAGTGACCTCATGCCCCACTTTGAGATCCACACCTCCACGCTGGCAGTGCAGAGCCTGCATGGGATTCTCTCTCTCTGCCCCTCACTCACTTGCCCCCACCTCAGGAAAAAAAAAAAAAGGAAAGAAAGGATTAAAAAAAATAAAGGGTCAGAAGATGCTCCTTTGGTAAAGGTTTCTTTTTAAAAATTTTTGTGAACGGTGATAACCTGACACCCATTTCACTCTAGTATAATTCAGACAATGCTAAACCCAACACATACAGCGTGCCACCAGGGTGTGTCACTGTCACCATGAGTCAGGGCACACAGAAGGGCCAGAGAACCATCCTACTCTGTCTACACAGTTTATCCTGCACCCATTTTTCTGCACAACGTCCTGAGGGAAACTATTTATAAATAAGTGGGTTTTTTGCAGGTAACGAGCTATGACAATTTATAATTTTTTTTAATGTTTATTTATTTTGAGAGAGAGAGAGAGAGAAAGCAGGGGAGGGGCAGAGAGAGAGGGAGAGAGAGAATCCCAAGCAGGCTCCACGCTGTCAGCACAGAACCCAACACAGGGTTAGAACCCACGAACCGTGAGATCATAAACTGAGCCAACCCCAAGAGTCGGACGCTTAATCAACTGAGCCACCCAGGTGCCCCCAGCTATGACAATTTATAGTAACAAATTGAACTAGATCCTATTTAAATAGGTCTTGAATTTTTTTTTTTTTCATTTTTTAACACAAATGCCTGACTGGGCTCAATTGTCAAGCTACATGCATGAAAAACTGGGCAGCCCAAACAGTGTGTCAGTCCTTGGCCAATGGAACTGCAAGGAGTCCACTAAGTGCTTCCTTATCATTAAGGTAGTACAAGTATTTATACTGTGAAACTGATGTGTAGCTCAATCTCTAGGGAACAAAACCACCAACCAATATATGCAGGTTTTGTGTGTGGAACAGAAGGTACTTTTGACGTGCAGTTTGGTATATAGAAATAGAATGAGTAAAATTTTTTTTTTTTTGCAAGATCTAAGTAAAAGATTCTATTTGATTCTTCTAGAAAGGGGGAAAAATGGAAAGTAGGGGATGCCTCGCTGGCTCAGTTGGTAAGGCATGTGACTCTCGATCTCAGGGTTATAAGTTCGAGCCCCACGTTGGGTATAGAGATTTCTTAAAAATGAAATCTTAGGGGCGCCTGGGTGGCTCAGTCGGTTAAACGTCCCACTTCGGCTAAGGTCATGATCTCATGGTCCGTGAGTTCGAGCCCCGCGTCGGGCTCTGTGCTGACAGCTCAGAGCCTGGAGCCCGTTTCAGATTCTGTGTCTCCCTCTCTCTCTGACCCTCCCCTGTTCATGCTCTGTCTCTCTCTGTCTCAAAAATAAATAAACGTTTAAAAAAAAAATTTTTTTTAATGAAATCTTAGAAAAAGGTTCAAAGTAGGTCTTCATTCTGCAGTCATCATCTGTATGAATTCTTCATAGTCGGCTTATCCACCTCCATCAGTAGGTGCTTCTTGATCATTTCATCTACTTCTTCATCTGTTAGTTTTTCTCCCCAGTGTGTCATGACAAAATGTAGTTCTGCACATTGAGGTAACCAGTGCCATCCTTGTCAGACTCAGAATGCCTCACGATTCCTTCTTTACTGTCTGTGTCTTTCATTTTCCTAGCCATCGCAGTCAAAAATTCTGGGAAGTCAATGGTGCCATTATTGTCAACGTCTGCTTTGTTGATCACATCCTGCAATTCAGCTTCTGCTGGGTTCTGACTCAGTGACCTCTTGACTGTTCCAAGTTCCAAGTTCCTTTGTTGCGATGGTGCCGTGATCATCTTTGTCAAATTGGGAGAAGGCTTCTTGACGTCAGTAATCTGTTCTTCAGTTAGCTCATCAGCCATTGCACTGGGGCAGCTGCGTCCCCAGCTGGCCACCGTCCATTCCCATCTGCGAATTCTTCATTGATGGCTTTTGTTCAATTTTCTGTTGCATTATTTGTCTTTTTCTGGTTAATTTCTGAGATTTGTTTCTCAATGTATTCTGTGTACTGATTCTTTGTTAGCTAAATATATTGAATTGATCTTATCTCATGTGTGACTCATTTAATTTTTTTACTTTTAAAATATTTATTTTTAGGGGTGCCTGGTTGGCTCAGTTGGTTAAGTGTCTGATTCTTGATTTCGTCTCAGGTCATGATCTCCCAGTGCGTTGATTCAAGCCCTGCATCCGGCTCCACACTGACAGTGCAGAGTCTGCTTAGGATTCTCTCTCTCCATCTCTAACCCTCCCTCCCTCTCTCTGTCTCAAAATAAATAAACTTTTAAAAAGTTTTGAAAAAATAAGGGGCATTCACTTTTGAATGTCCTCTCTTTGTAAATACTCTAAAAAACTTCTGCCTGCTGCTCAATAAATTAATTAATTAATAAATAATAAAAGATATATATATATATCTTTTTGTTGAACAGAATAAAGATTTTATTTTATTTTATTTTTTTAATTTTTTTAACGTTTATTTATTTTTGAGACAGAGAGAGACAGAGCATGAACGGGGGGAGGGGCAGAGAGAGAGGGAGACACAGAATCCGAAGCAGGCTCCAGGCTCTGAGCCATCAGCCCACAGCCCAATGCAGGGCTCGAACTCATGGACCATGAGATCATGACCTGAGCTGAAGTCGGATGCTTAACCGACTGAGCCACCCAGGCGCCCCTGGAATGAAGATTTTTAATGTAATTAAATGTATCACTCTTTTCTGAAAGTTTATGATTTTTTATATCTTAAGTAAGAAATTCTTCTCTATTTTTAAGTTCAAAAATTTTTCAGTTTTTCTTTTTGTGATGCCTGGCTGGCTCAGTGGTACAGCATGTGACTCTTGATCTTGGTGTTGTGAGTTCCAGCCCCACATTGGGTATAGAGATCATTTAAAAATAAAATCTTTTTTTTTTCTTTTTAATGTTTATTTATTTTTGAGAGAGAGAGACAGTGTGAGTTGGGGAGGAGCAGAGAGAGAAAGGGAGACACAGAATCCAAAGTAGGGTCCAGGCTCTGAGCTATCAGCACAGAGCCCAGCACAGGGCTCAAACCCACGAACCATGAGATCATGACCCGAGCCAAAGTCGGACGCTTAACCAACTGAGCCACCCAGGCACCCCAAAAACAAAATCTTAAAATAAATAAATAAATAAAAATGTTTCTTTTTACATTTAGGTTTTTAGTTCACCTGGAATTCACTTTTTGTATATGCTTATGAGGTAAGGCCTTACTTTTGGTTTTTAAAATTTCCATGTGGCTAATCAGTTGTTTTGGCAGGATTTATTAGAAATGCTATTTATTAAAAATCAATATCCTATTGAAGGAACCTTCCTCATACTGATTTGTAATGTCACCTCTATTATTATCAAAGTCCTTTAAGATAGGTTCTTTTTGTTTTTTTAAAGATAGTTTGAATTAATATATGTTTTAATTTTTATTTCTATTTTTTTAAGTTTTTATTTAAGTAATTTCTACACCCAACGTGGGGGTGGAACTCACGACCCCAAGGTCAAGAGTCTCATGTCCTTCCAACTGGGCCCACCAGGCACCCCTGTATGTTAATGTACGTTTTTAGTTGAATCCTAATCTATACAGAATTTGGCATTAGGGAATAGAGTGTGTCAGGCAACAGATCTTACATATGGAATTGGGTGGGTTTGGGGGTAGGCTGGGGGGTGCCACTGGTCTCTGCTGGGAAGTTGGGCATCCCTGGCTCACAGTAGGAGAACTATTGGTTAAACCGGGATTTTTGTATACTGGGACTGCAGCATTTGTGACATCGGTAGGAAAAATTCCAGCTGTTAGATACATCTTTAGCCTTTGGAAAGGGGCTACGGTAAGACAGAGTTAACTGAAGGAGGGCCATCTGAAAAGAAAGGGGGAAGAAATCATATAGCTTTCCTTACAGATGTCCTTTTTGTTTCCAGGAGGAAATCCAAAATTGTATATTTGGTTGTCTGAAGCCTGCCAGAATTTGAAAAGCCAAATGATCTGTCAAATTAAGGATAGTTATCTTAAAGGAAGGGAACTGGAGGGTTTATCAGAAAATTCAGTTGGAGGCCAGGAGCCCGCCATACCTCCACCCCCCATCTCCCCTCTTCCAAGCCTCTGTTAAAGCTCATGGCTTAGATCAAGGATGATGGCACTGCCTTTGAAAAGGCAGTTGGGGTGCAGCCTAGGAGCACAGAGCAAACTTTAGACGCCTTCACACCCAAGATTTTTATATTAATTTCTCACTGCTATTGTAACAAATTGTCACAAATTTTGTAGCTTAAAAAAAACACAAATGTATTATCTTACAGTTCTGGAGGTCTGAAGTCCAAAATGGGTCTCACTGGGCTAAAATCAAAAGGTTGGCAGGGGTACATTCCTTTTTGGAAGCTCTAGGGGACAATCTAATTCCTTGCCTTTTCTAGCTTCTAGAGGCTGCCCACATTCCTTGGGCACATTCCTTGGTTGATGGCCCCTTTTTCCATTTTCAAAGCCAGCTACACGGATCAAATATTTCTCACAACATATCTCTGACACTGACCCTTCTGCCCCCCTCTTCCATTTTTAAGAACTCACGTGATTCCATTAGGCTCATCTGGATAATCTGAAACAATCTCCCGATTTTAAAGTCATCTGATTAGCCACCTTCATTCCCTCTTGTCATTTGTAACCTATCATAGTCAGAGATTCTGGGGATAGGATATGGATGTCTTTGGGGAATCACTATTCTGCCTGCCACAATTATTCTGTTGAATTTTCTTATACTGCATGACACCGCTATAAGTGGCTGCATTATAATTTATTTAAAATTTCCCTGTTGGGGGCGCCTGGGTGGCTCAATTGGTTAGGCATCTGACTTTGGCTCAGGTCGTGATCTCATGGTTTGTGAGTTCAAGCCCTGCATTGGGCTCTGTGCTGACAGCTCAGAGCCTGGACCCTGCTTTGGATTCTGTGTCTCCCCCTCTCTCTCTCTGCCCCTCCCCCACTAGTGCTCTGTCTCTCAAAAATAAATAATCGTAAAAAAAAATTTTTTTTTTTTAAATTTCCCTGTTGATAAACTCTCTGGGTTTTTTTTTCTTTTCCTTTAATAAATGATACTATAACAAACACCTTTGTAAATATGGTTTTACATTTTGGATTTTTTCTTTGAGGTTCATGGAATAAATAACGCAAATATTTTTATGACTTTAAATACCATTGTCTGGATTTTTTGCTAAAATAACTGTGCTAAGTTCATATTCCTTTATTGTACATGAGAATATTACCTCAGTAAACTCATGTCGATCCTGGCTTTTAGCAGTGAACAGTTTTCGTTTTTATTTTTTGAGTATGTTGAGGCTGAACAAGTTTTCCTATTGTAAGTTTTAGGATGGGAAAGATTTGGGGCTTTCCTAGCACCTAGCATGGTGCCTAGCATTGCTTTCAGTAAATATTTGTGCACTGAGCGAGTAGAACAGCATAGTGCATAGTGGAGTGGTTAAGAGCTTTGAAATCAGACAGATCCGGTTCACGTTTTCAAGTGTTTTATAAATAGCGATTTATTTAATCTTCCCAACAATCCTGTAAGGTAGGTACTATGATTGGCACAGTCCCCATTTTTCTAAAAATGAAACTAAGGCACAGAGAGGTGAAGGAACTCTCCCAGGACCACATAGCAAGTAAATAAATAGCAGACCAGAATTGAAGCCCAGGTCATGAATTCTGGTTCCAGTAGCAATGTTCTCACCACACAGCTTCTCTGATACACAAGTGTCTACTTCATAGGGTTGTTATGATGATTAAGTAACTTAATAGAAATGAAGTGCTTCTTGGTTGAAACAGTGCTTGACATATAATTAAGTACAAAAGTTGGGGTGCCTGGGTAGCTCAGCTGGTTAAGTGTCTGACTGCAGCTCAGGTCATGATCTCACAGTTCTTGAGTTTGAGCCCCACATCGGGCTCTGTGCTGACAGCTCAGAGCCTGGAGCCTGCTTCCGATTCTGTGTCTCCCTGTCTCTCTGCCCCTCCCCCGCTCGCGCTCAAAAATAAACAAATGTTAAAAAAAAAAGCACAGGGGCGCCTGGGTGGCGCAGTCGGTTAAGCGTCCGACTTCAGCCAGGTCACGATCTCGCGGTCTGTGAGTTCGAGCCCCGCGTCGGGCTCTGGGCTGATGGCTCGGAGCCTGGAGCCTGTTTCCGATTCTGTGTCTCCCTCTCTCTCTGCCCCTCCCCCGTTCATGCTCTGTCTCTCTCTGTCCCAAAAATAAATAAACGTTAAAAATAAAAAAATTTAAAAAAAGTTTCCTTATTTTATACGTAGTATTTGTTCACATTAAAGTAGTACCTACCAATTAGGATGGGATGCTATGTACCTGGACTCCTGTCTTTGCTGTATATAAACCATAATAAAGTATGTTCTAGCAGTCTTCCCCCTGTGACTGACAGAATCCGAACAAGCAAAGACCACCACTTCAAGCCACACCTTCTTCTTTGCACCACAGTGTGAATGCCCTTAATGCCACCGAACTGCACAACTAAAAGTGGTTAACATCATAAATTTTATGTTTATTTTACGTAAAACAAACAAAAACATACCCTTTTCAAGTGTAAGTGGATTTTAAAAGAGGGGGATCTTAGATTCATCAGTATCTCTAACAGAGACAAATCTTCTAAAAAGCTTAAAAAGTTTTCAGACTGAAAAGATGCCATATGTGTATCCAGCAATGGTGTCATTAGAGTGTTCTCCTAATTCCTCCATGCAGTAAGAAATCAATAGCTTCCCATCCCCCTTCCCCAAGAAAGACAAAAGTAAACTGGGTGAATGGGCAAATGTCTGAAACATTATTGTTAACTACTTAAATATTCAGACTACTAAAATCATGTATAAACAAGAGTTTGTACAGTTGCTCTCATGACTCAGCACTTAGGGATTTCTCATGCATTAGGTACAGCTCAGTCACTGCATTACACAGACAATATCATAATGTAGCAGAAATAATTGTCCTAAATGTCATAGTCAATGAATCATTCAATTAAGTGAATGATTACATGACCAATCCCAGTAGGGGTCACTACCATTCACTGCAAAATCATGTAACATTGACTTAGAAGAAAATTTCAAGATCATAAAATAAGATCATTCATTTGGAATACAAATTATTTTCAAAAAAATTTTTTAAATGTTTATTTATTTTTGAGGGGCACCTGGGTGGCTCAGTTAAGCCTCCGACTTCAGCTCAGGTCATGATCTCACAGTCCATGAGTTCCAGCCCCACATCGGGCTCTGTGCTGACAGCTCAGAGCCTGTAGCCTACCTCAGATTCTGTATCTCCCTCGCTCTCAGCCCCTACCCCACTCATGCTCTGTCTCCGTCTCTCAAAAATGAATAAACGTTAAAAAAAAGGTTTTTTTTAACGTTTATTCATTTTTGAGAGGGAAAGGGAAGAAGGCAGAAAGAGGGAGATAGAGGATCCAAAGCAGGCTGTGTGCTGACAGCAGAGTCCAATGCGGGACTTGAACTCACAAATCTTGAGATCATGGCCTGCACCAAAGTTGGACACTTAACCAACTGAGCCACTCAAGCACCCCAGAATACAAACTGTTTTTTAAATATGTCCTCTGAATCTCATAACTTTGAATAATCTATATCAAACCCGTGAGCAAGTATTTTGTCAAAGTTACACAGGCGACGTTAAGGCTGTTAAGAGATAAACTGAAGCATATTAAAAATTTTAGGTTTATTTGAGCAAAAACGGATTTGAATCAGATAGTGCCAAACTGGGAGTTCTTAGGAGTTTTTCACCCACAGGAGCTGGGACAAGACTTTTATAAAGACAGAAGCAAAGTAAGGAAATTATTTGATTGGCTACAGCTTAAAGCCTAGTTGGCTGTTTGTGATTGGTTGTCTTTAAGTTTTTGATGTCTTAACCTTAGGTATTTCAGGTGTTAGTTTTGTTTGCTTAAGTAGGCCACTAAGGCATTAAAGCCACCTCAGCCTAATGGCCTCCTTGTTTAATTAATTTAACAGGGCTGACGCTAATCTTTTTTAAAACCAATTGTTAGAGATTATTTCCATAATTAGCAACTATAATGTAATTGACACCTGCTGGAGAAAGTAGATCATGACATAAATCATCACAGTTCTCCAGCCTATCCAGCACTACTTTTTTTTTTTTTTTTTTTGCAGCATACAAATGCCATACGTTAAAACACAGTAATCCAAAATCTATTCCCTCTGAAAAGGATGGATTCCCTGGTTGACTTCAGGTTTGGAGTAGGAAAAGCAAAAGGTGGGCCTGGATCACTGTCATCTTATTGGTGCAGCAATTAAGAAAGTGTTTTTTAAACACTTAAGTGCGTGTAGGGTCGCCGGGTGGCTCAGTTGGCTAAGTGACCAACTCTTGATTTCGGCTCAGGTCACCATCTCCTGGTTAGTGGGATCAAGCCCTACTTCCAGCTATGGGCTCGGAGCTGACAATGAGGAGCCTACTTGGGGTTCTCCCCCCTTCCCCCTCTACCCCTCCCCTGCTCATGCTTGTGTGCTCTCTGTCAACACAAATAAATAAACTTAAAAAACAAATAAAGGTGCATGGGAACAAGTCAAAAAAACATAGGAGTCCACTAAAAGATGCTGAACACCCAACACTTCAGTTGAAGTGATTAATCTTAGTTTAATTCTGACGCATCGTATAAAACAATAGGCCTGAACTCTACATGTTGTATCTTACTTTGGATTCTCTCTCTCCTTCTCGCTTTCTGCCCCTCCCCCACTTGTGTGTGTACCATGTAGGCTCTCTCTCAAAATAAACAAATAAACTTAAAAAAAAAAGGAGGGGGGGCGCCTGGGGGGCGCAGTCGGTTAAGCGTCCGACTTCAGCCAGGTCACGATCTCGCGGTCTGTGAGTTCGAGCCCCGCGTCAGGGTCTGGGCTGATGGCTCAGAGCCTGGAGCCTGCTTCCCATTCTGTGTCTCCCTCTCTCTCTGCCCCTCCCCCGTTCATGCTCTCTCTCTCTCTCTCTCTGTCCCAAAAATAAATTTTAAAAAGTTGAAAAAAAAAAATTAAAAAAAAAAAAAAAGGAGGGGAAAAGGCAGTAGACTAAGATTAAGGGAAACAAAAGCTACATGACCATTAAAAGCAGTACATGATGTTAGATTGGGTCATGGATTAAAAAGAGGAAAAAAAAAATCTATAAAGAGTGTTTCTGGGGGCGCCTGGGTGGCTCAGTCGGTTAAGTGGCCGACTTCGGCTCAGGTCATGATCTCACAGTCCGTGAGTTCAAGGCCCACGTCGGGCTCTGTGCTGACGGCTCAGAGCCTGGAGCCTGTTTCGGATTCTGTGTCTCCCTCTCTCTGACCCTCCCCTGTTCATGCTCTGTCTCTCCCTGTCTCAAAAATAAATAAAAATGTTTAAAAAAAAAATTTAAAAAAAGTGTTTTTGGAACAATTGGGGAAATATGATTTTTGGCTGTGACTCTGTCACAATAGAGGCCAACAGAGGCATATATTGGGGTGGATCCTTTGAGCTAATAGCAGAGGCAGGAAAAGCTTGAAAAATGAGGCACAAGTTTTCCTTCTGTAAAAGAAATGGAAATTTCCATTTGTAAAGATGCCTCTCCCTTCCCATAGCAGGAAGAGGAAGTCTCTTCCAATTCTTATCCAAGGAGAAAGTGCTGACCTAAATCTGCATCACAAACCTTACTAAACAACCCTAGTTTACCATAGTTTAAGGTAACCTTCTCACAACTTGCCTTCCCTGCCCAAAAGCCAAAGCCACTTTTCCTTTTTTAGCCTAAGATGGTACATGAGCCTGAGTTTTAATCACCCTTCTGGACTACTCATGGTAGGTGCTTCCATGCAGACACGAGCAGCATACATGTTAACAAATTTCTCTTTGTTCTTTTGTTGATCTGTCTTTGGCCAGTCTAATTTACTGGGTCCCAGCTGGGGAACCTAAGATGGGTAGAAGAAGATATTTTCTCTTCCTCTACTGCTGTTATTTTGAATATTTTCATCGTAAATGATTATTAGATAATATTATACCAATGTTAAACTTCTTGTATATGATCATGGTATATGCAGGAAAAGGTCCTTTTTCTTAGGAGTTAGGGATGAAGTGGTTAGGAATATAGTGCAGTGATGTCTGCGAGTTACTTTCAAATGATTCAGAGAAATGATCCAGAGAGACAGACGGAGAAAGAGAAAGAGAGAGGAAGCAGTAGTGGCCAAATGTTAGGCATTCGTGAATCAAGGGAATGGGTACCAGGGAGATCTTTGAGCTATCCCTGCAGGTTTTGGACAGGCGCCTGGCTGGCACAGGCCGTACAGCACTCAGATTCTTGATCTTGACTGATGGCATTAAGTTTGAGCCCCACACTGGGTGTAGAAATTACTTAAACACACACAAACAAACACACACACACACACACACACACACACACACAGAAATATTCTTCTAACTTTTCTGTAAGTTTAAAAGTATTCAACATAAAAAGTTTTGGGGAAATTGCATTAAAAGGGTCCTTACCATATGTTTCATTTATTTGTGTTTTTGCTTAAATTGTCTTTGCTGTTACCCAGTCTGGTAAGAGTCTATATTCAGACTCATAACTTATTTTCTAGTACTTCAAACTCTAGGTATTTTTGACTACATGAAATAGAAAAGTAACACCATTAGATTTTCTTTCCAGAGATTATTCTTTTGGTAAAAATACATTGGAAAAGGAATCATTGTAAGTTCCGTGTTTTAGATTTCCTAAGGAAACTGTTTTAAAGTGCAAACATTTGACCTGGGTTACCATTTGGTGTGGTTGGATGGTCAGTGGGAAGATATAACTGGGGTCATGGAATTTTAAGGCCAGGGGGATCTTCAGGATTATGAATACCTCATGATTTTTGCTCATAAGTGCTTCAATATCTGCAGCCACCAGCGAGTTGCTGCCTGGCCATTGGGAAACCCATGCAAGTTGGAAGTACAGAGACGTAGCATGCCACAGGACAACATTGGACGTTGGGGTGGGGAGCTTATTGATGAATATTCTCTTCTTCTATCCTTCCAGTGAACAATTCTGAGGTGAATTATATATGGCTCCTCAAAGACGTTCCAGCAAGATTAAACTCCAATTTCCCAGAACAGTGAAAATGCAATTGTCACCCTATTTCACTCTTTTCAGTGCCTCCCACCACTGGGATCACTTCCTAAGATAAAAGGTGTACATTTCCCCGGCTCTGCTTATGATACCCATATTCTATAGGACCTTACCTGGTGTGTATGAGTCCTGATCCTCTCAGTTTCTCTAGACAGAATCATCTTACTTCTCCTTGACATCTTGCTGTGCCAAAAACTGGGAGCGGACCCAGCTTTTTTGCTAAGGTAGTGAAAACTCCTTTATAAGTTTTCCCCATTGTGAACATTCCTGGATATCTGTTGTCTGCCTCCCATCCTATACCTTTAGTCCTTGCGGGTTACAATCTTTTCCTTCCTGTATTGTTATTTTAGCCAGGGAATGCTGAAATATACAATAACCAAAATGAAAAAAAAACCTCACAGAAGGGCTCAATAGCAGGATGGAGATGAGCTGAACACTCAGTGAACTTGAAGATAGAACAAAAGAAATCACCCAACTGGGGGTGCCTGGGTGGCTCAGATGGTTAAGTGGCTGACTTTAGCTCAGATCATGATCTCACAGTTCACAAGTTTGAGCCCTTCATCTGTTGTCAGTGTGGAGCCAGCTTTGGATCCTCTTGTCCCCCTCTGTCTCTGCCCCTCCCCTGCTTGTGCTCTCTCTCTCTCTCTCTCTCAAAAATAAACATTAAAAAAAAAAAAAGACATTACCCAACTGAACAGCAGAGAGAAAATAGACTAAAAACAAACAAAAAACAGAGCTTCAGGTGTTAGTGGGACTGTAATACAAGATCAAACATGTGCCCTTTTTTGCATTTTTTGAAATGTTCATACAGTATTTTTCCTCTTTGCATTGTTGTTAATACAGTGAGTTACACTGATTCATTTTTTGACTGCTAGGCCACTCTTGCATATCTTTGTGATGATATATTATCCTTTTCTTAAGTGTTGAATTCTCTTTGCTAATATTTTATGAAGAATTTTTGTACCTGTATTCATGGAGCTATTGAAGGAAAAGACACATGATATAAAAATATTTAAGTAACAACCCCCTGGATTATTAGAGTAGTAAAGGTAAGGGAACCCATTGTTTAAGAAATGCAAAAGTCTATACCTTTTATCTTGAATAGAGTTGGAGAGTTAAGGAGGGCTCCATATCTCTTTTGGCTTTGTCATTTACAGAAATGCAGATTTGTTTGAATCGCCTGAAAATAACCAGAAAGATCGCCATATTAGTTATGCCAATGAGTATAAATAGGTTAAACTTCCTATGAAAAGATAAAGATTCCCAGACTGAATCAGAAGACAGCATCCATCTCCAACTCTATAGTATTTCTAGGGACACCCTAAAATTAAGTGACAGAAAAGAGTAAAGGTAACACGATTAAGACAGTGTCTTTCTTTTCCTAGTTTTCTGAATTGTATTGAATGCCCTCTAGCATATACTGCTTTTTAAAAGATGTATTGGAGGAGTGCCTTGCTGGCTCCGTGGGTACAGCATGCAACCGCTGACCTGAATATTGTGAGTTCAAGCCCCACATTGGGTATGGAGCCTACTGAAAAAAAAAAAAAAAAAAAAAAAAAAGGTTCTTTTAGAACTATAGGGGTCGTTCTTAAAAAAATAAAGAATAGGGGTGCCTGGGTGGCCCAGTCAGTTAAGCATTCGACTTGGGCACAGGTCATGATCTCACAGTTCATGGGTTCAGACCCTGCATTGGGCTCTCTGCTGTCAGTGCTGAGCCTGCTTCAGTTCCTCTGTCTCCCTCTCTCTCTGCCCCTCCCTGGCTCACTCTCTCTCTCAGAAATAAATAAACATTAGGGGCATCTGGGAGGCTCAGTCTATTAAATGTCCCACTTCAGCTCAGGTCATGATCTCGCAGTTTGTGGATTTGAGTCCCAGGTCGCTCTCTGTGCTGACAGCTCGGAGTCTCGATCCTGCTTCAGATTCTGTCTCTGTCTCTGTCTCTCTCTCTGCCCCCTCCCCCACTCACACTCTGTCTCTCTCAAAAATAAATAAATATAAAAGACTTATTGGACTTATTAATATTGTTAAAAGATGACTTGAGGTATATAAAAAAATTTAAGAGTTCATTTGAGCAAAAATCAATTCAAATCTGTCAGTGCCAAACAAGAAGTATTTAGGGACGCTCCATCAGGAAGCTCAGGGAAAGACTTACATACAGTGCAAAGGCAAAGAAAGGAAATCATTGATTGGTTATATCGGAAAGCCTACTTGGCTGTGATTGGCTGTCCTTAGGTTTCAATTTTGTACCTTGAAGTATTTCCAGGATTAGGTTTTGGTTTGCTTGTGCAGGCCACAGGGCTTGAGAGCCACTTCAATCCGACGGCCTCCTTGCTTAACAATATAATGTTATAGTAACAAATTTTCTTTCCTTTTTTAAAAATTTGTTTTTAATGTTTTATTTATTTTTGCGAGAGAGAATATGAGCAGGGGGTGGACAGAAAGAGAGGAGGACAGAAGATCCGAACCAACTAAGTGCTGAGAGCAGCAAGCCTGATGTGGGGCTCGAACTCACCAACTGCGAGATCATGGCCTGAGCCAACGTCAGACTCTCAACAGACTGAGCCACCCAGGGGCCCCTATAGTAACAAATTTTGTAACATTGGATGATCCTATAGTTTCTGATATAAACTGTAAGATGGCCAAATATTTATCAGGCAATCCTATGCAAAGAATAAATACATAAAGCAAGAAATATCATACCAATATCATGCAGCGTAGAGGTAAAAGCATAAAGCATTAAGATACAAATGACTGTTTTATTTTACTTTATTTTATATTTTGCTTATTTCTTTATCTTTGAAAAATAGAAACAACATGGACAGGGTTGGGAAGCAGAGATAATACAGAATATTATAAAGTTAAAAGTGTAGTTCTGCATTTGCTCTGGCCATGGACCCAGTTCTACTCCTGAAAGGAAGCCACTGTCGAATATGTTAATAAAGGTTATACTTCATATTCCTTTGAACTGTGAATAAGATTGTGTCAAAATATATAATAACCAAAACAGAAATTAATAGGTATAATATTGACACATAGGATATTTTAAAATATGTTTTTCAGTCTTTCATAAATCACACAGGAAACAAATAAGGTAGATTATGGAGGCTACGATAATAAAATGAACAAAGTACCTTAATAGCTGCATTAAAAAAATTTTTTGGGGGGGGCGCCTGGGTGGCTCAGTCGGTTGAGCGTCCAACTTCAGCCCAGGTCATGATCTCGTGGTCCGTGGGTTCGAGCCCTGCATCGGGCTCTGTGCTGACAGCTTGGAGCCCGGAGCCTGTTTCAGATTCTGTGTCTCCCTCTCTCTCTGCCCCTCCCCTGTTCATGCTGTCTCTCTCTGTCTCAAAAATAAACAAACACTAAAAAAAAAAATTAAAAAAAATTTTTTTTTTTTAATGTCCATTTATTTTTGAGAGAAAAACAGAGTGCAAGTTGGGGAGGGGCAGGGAGAGAGAGAGAGAGACACAGAATCCAAAGCAGCTCCAGGCTCTGAGCTGTCAGCACAGAGCCCAATGCAGGGCTCAAACCCACAAACAGTGAGATCCTGACCTGAGCTGAAGTTGGACGCTTAACAGACTGAGCCACCTGGGCACCCCAATAGCTGCATATTGAATGTTATACCTTTCACATGGATACCTTTCCAGTGTCAGTGAAATTTATTATCAGGCAAGAAAGAAACTATTGAGAAAATTTAAGAGTGGAAAATATATAGAGCACATTTTCAGAGCCCAATACTCTAACATAAAATTACTAATGAAATTTTAAATAATTTTTTTTTTTAGATTTTATTTTTAAGTAATCTTTACACCCAACATGAGGCTTGAACTCATAACCGTAAGATCAAGAGTTGCATGCTCTATCGACTGAGCCGGGCAGGTTCCCCAAAATTCTAAATTCTAAATAACCAAAATACTTGGAATTTAAACTAGAAATGTATTTGAACATGAAGATCCATAATATGTAGGAACGACTATCCAGATTCTAGAATCAATTTCCCTTACGTGTTTTTTTCTTTCATAGACCTATATACACACACAGAAGATTATGAATTAAACCTTAGTTTTATTTTATTTATTTATTTATTATTATTTTTTTCAACGTTTATTTATTTTTGGGACAGAGAGAGACAGAGCATGAACGGGGGAGGGGCAGAGAGAGAGGGAGACACAGAATCGGAAACAGGCTCCAGGCTCTGAGCCATCAGCCCAGAGCCTGACGCGGGGCTTGAACTCATGGACCGCAAGATCGTGACCTGGCTGAAGTCGGACGCCCAACCGACTGCGCCACCCAGGCGCCCCAACCTTAGTTTTAATAATGATACAAAGAAAACATTGATTTTTATTTTGTGAAGAAAGGCATATAAATGTTGTTGTTGTTAACCCTAATGAAATTATAAAAAGTTGAATGAGCACACTACTTATGGGAAAAAGTAGCATTTTCTTAGAATGGATTCTTTTTCTTGTTGATTTTTACTACTGTGACCATTGAACTTAATGAAAGAAAACCAAAAGAAATGCACTTTGCTTATGCACATATACCAGATAATTTATCTCCTATAGAGAAATAAAAGTGATGTTCAGGAAAACCTACGAAGATGTGGCTGAATTAAATCATATTTTCCCAACATAAGAATACGATAATGACATCATACTCCAGAATAAAGAAGTAGCACAGTTTTCTGTTTGACTTTGAGCAGATGCCTCTTGTCTACTGCTGATCACATCAATTGTAGCTTCATCCACCATTTCAAATGGTGCCTGAGCGTCTGGTTGATGGACAGCCAATCAGATGAGGATTTCGTCTTTCTCCATAACAAAACCTATTGCTGGAAGTCAGGTTTTCTTAGTTTACTAACTACTGTGTGTCTCTTAATCTTAAGCACTACCACAGAAACATCCTGCCCCTAGGACTTCATATCAATATGGCTATTGTTTTACTCTCCACTCACTGCTCACCACTTTCATCTATAAGGGTTAATTCCAGAGTCTCCTGAACTGTAACTCTCACAAATGAAGCACCTGAAGAAATGGAGTCCTTACCATGAGTTACAGACTAGCAGGTGGAATGGTGGGGCTGGTCTGGATTTTCCTCCTTCCTTGTTTTCTGTGTATTTATGCTTTCCCCAATTTTTCCCATGATGGCCTAAGTACATTTATTACACTTCCTGGGGTAGGTTTTGTTTAGTTCTTGTGTTCTAAGAACTGGTTAGTTATGTAACACGTTTTCTAGTTCATTTGCTTCGTTGCTATTCTTTCTTTGGAATATTCTTGTCATTCTTTAAACAACTTTTTTAGTTGTTTACTTATTGAAAAATTCTTCCTTTTCCTTGATAAGGAATGAAGGCATTGGAGGTCATGAAGTTTCCTCTTGGTATATTTTGCCTCATGTGTTTTGATCTGTATTATTACTATTTCCATTATTATTATTATTACTACTATTTTATTCTTTTCTACTGATCATCATAAAATTTCCAATCTGTTGAGCTTTGCTTTGCCCAGTCACTTTTATTGCTAATTATCTTTTTTATTACATTTTTTAAATTATATTGCTGTCAGAAGAAAAAGGCAGGCCATACTCTCTTCTTTGGGGATATTTTTGAGGTGTTCTTTGTGCAATATTTACAGTAAACCACAGTAATAATTTCTTAATGTTTTCAAAGAAAATGTGTTTGAAAATGTACCCAGGTTTATAAACTGTTCTAAATTTTCTCTATTTGATGTTTTTCATATTTCAACAATAATGTATAAATGTTTGCTATATGAAGTATGACAATATACTAAAGATGTATAACTGCAAAGTTTATCATCTCCTTGCCCCTTTCCCTAAACTCTTGTTAAGAGCAAGAAAAGTTTCTTCTATTTTTTCATAATCTTTTTTTTAAATGTTTATTTATATATTTTGAGAGAGAGCACGTGTGCGTGCATGAGTCGGGGAGGGATGGAAAGAGAGAGAGAGAGAGAGAGAGAGAGAGAGAGAGAGAGAGAGAGAGAGAGAGAATCCCAAGTAGGCCACACAGTGTCAGTGCAGATCTCGACACGGGGCTCTTGATGTCACAAACCATGAGACTGTGACCTGAGCTGAAACCAAGAGTCAGACGCTTAACTGACTAAGCCACCCAGGTGCCCCTCGTAGTCTTTAACACATACCTATTTAACCTTTTAGTCGTTATTTTATCCTCTCTTAGTTTTTCTTAATACTATCTGAGAAAAGGGTGTTAATTGTTCAGTTTTTATATTTTTGTTGCTTCTTATTCTACCTCTTGAAGTTTGTGCTTCATATATTTTGATGCTTTATGTGTTGTATAAAGTTCCATGATGTTTACTTATTAATTGTGCATAAATATCTTTAATTATTACTAAGTGAACCTCTTTGTGTTACGTATTTCTTTTTGCCTTAAATTAAACATCTCGCCATTACTTTCTTTTTCTTGAACTGGCTGACTACACTTTTGTTCCTTCTTTCATTTTTAGTCTTTCTGACATCTTTTATTTTCAGTGTACAGGTGGTTGGGTTTTGTATTTTCACCTAATCAGTCTTTATACATATAAATTGATTTTTAAAATATTTTTATATTATACTTATTTATATTTATTATATATAATAATATAAATTGATAAAATTTTTAAAAGGAAGAAACTATTTTGTTCTATTTCTTTCCTTTATTTGTATGCATTAAATATAACTTTCTAACTAGGTTTCTTAAAAATAATAAGGAAGTAGGGGCGCCTGCGTGGCTCAGTGAGTTAAGCATCCAACTTCAGCTCAGGTCATGATCCCACAGTCTGAGTTCGAGCCCCGCGTCAGGCTCTGTGCAGACAGCTCAGAGCCTGGAGCCTGCTTCAGATTCTGTGTCACCCCCCCCCCTCTCTCTGCCACTCCCCGACTAGTGCTCTGTCTCTCTCAAAAATAAAATAAAGACATTTAAAAAATTAAAATATAATAATCATAAGGAAGTAGACTTACATGGCAAAAGAAAAACAAAGAAAAACAAAGAAGAGTGTATAATAAAAAATATAAACTACTTTCTGAATTTTTCCTACCCGTAGTCCCACTTTCCAGAAATAACTTAAGATTTTCTGGGTTTGTTTTTCTGGTGGTTATAATTAACACTTTAAAGTATATTGCTGTCTTGATTCCTTCCATATCTTTTAAGTCTCCTTCCCTTTTCAGCTCTCAATATGTATTCATTATAGTATTCTCTTTCATTATCAGTATTTTCAACACTTACATACGGTTGTACAATTTCCAGTGATTCTGTGGGTTGACTGGGCTCTGCTGGGTCAGGCTTCTGCTCTGTGAGAGGTGAGCTGACTCGGATTCCTCTTAGCTTTCCCGAGGGCTGTGTCATTCAGATGGCTCACTCTCAGGCGCTTGCTGGGAGCTGGAAGTTTAGCTGGGTCTGTTGACTGTAGCACCTTCAGGTGGCCTTCCCACGTGGCCTGTGCTTTTTACAGAGCGGTTTCTGGGTTCGGAGAGGTAGCTGGGTTCCAAGAGCTCCAAGAGGAAAGGAAATAGAAGCTGCCAGTCCCCTCAAAGGCTAGACCTGGCCTGATGTCACCCCCTCTCCAAGTGTGCTGGATGTTTTTTTAATTAAAACAAATTTTTTAATGTTTATTTTATATTTGAAAGAGAGAGAGACAGAGTGCAAGCAGAGGAGGGGCAGAGAGAGAGGGAGACACAGAATCTGAAGCAAGTTCCAGGCTCTGAGCTGTCAGCACAGAGTCCGACTCGGGCCCTGAACCCAGGAGCTTGAGATCACGACCTGAGCCAAAGTCTGACGCTCAACCTAGTCACCCAGGCGCCCCTTTAATTTTTTTTTTAATGTTTATTTATTTTGGGGAGAGAGAGAGAGAACAGGGTTGGGGCAGAGAGAGAGGGAGACAGAAGATCTGAAGCAGGCTCTGCACTGTCAGCACAGTCCCCAATGCGGGGCTCAAACCCATGAACCATGAGATTGTGACCTGAGCAGAAGGCAGTTGCTTAATTGACTGGGCCACCCAGGTGTCCCCACTGTGCTAGATCTCTTGTCTCTGAGCGTAGAGCCTCTCCAGATGCTTCCCCAGGGAAAAATCTCTCTTACTTCTGATATTTGGGGTTGTGGTATTACTTACTTTTTTTTGTCCCTGCAAACTCTTCTGTCTTCCATGAATACTTCCAACTTTGTGGTCTATGCTCTTTCTCCACTTTCCAGCACTGTTGCCATTGAATTGTCTTTCGGCTTCTTTTCCACCTTCTCAGAGGATCCTGGGGAGGAAGGGGAACATGTCTGTTTAGTCTATCACCGTGAACCAGCTACAAATGTTTTGCTTTTAGTTGGCATATTCTGGGATTTTTTTTTTATCTCCATCTATTATTGCCAAATTATTCTTATATTTTCATTGTGTAAAATAATAAAAACAGGGGCACCTGACTAATTCCGTCAGAAGAGTGTGCGACTCTTGATCTCGAGGTCATGAATTTGAGCCCCACATTGGTGTAGAGATTACTTAAATAAATATTTTTAAAAATAATAAAATAAAATAATAAAAACATATTTCTTTCAGAAGCCATAATCACAATATTCAGGAGCAATGGGTACCACAGTTTTAAACTATTTAATTCTGTTTAGTAGACTACAGTATTTATTGCTAATCTATCTCCATTGTAGCTTCTTAACTTATAAATTCTAAATTTGATTATTCTCTCAGATAGCAGGGTTATTTTTAAGTAGATTTTTCAGAAACATTTTATTAATACTAAAATTTACAAAGCTCTTACATATTTAAGATTGTGTTTCTCCAGGCTTTACATTTGGAAGATATCCTGGCTAGGCTAAGAATTCTGTATCATATTTTTTTCTTTGCAACACTGCTCCATTACCTTGTTTCTAGTGTCTCTGTGGATAGACATCCAAGGCTTGCCTGATATATATTATTTTTCTTTAAAGGTGACAAGTCTTTCCTGGATGCTTGTAACACGTTTTTCATACTTGAAATTCATCAGGAGATGTCTTGACCTTGATCACTTTTTGATCTTGTCTTGATCTTATCACTGTTTTCTTTATGTATTCTTTTTTAATGCTTGTTTATTTTTGAGAGAGGGCGCACACGTGCGCACATGTGGGCAAGCAGGAGAGAGGCAGAGAGAGAAAGACAGAAGATCCAAAGCGGGCTCTGCATTGACAGCAGTGAGCCCAATGTGGAGCTCGAACTCATGAACCATGAGATCATGACTTGAGCCGAAGTCCGACACTCAACTGACTGAGCCACTCAGCCACTCCTTGATGTCTTGTTTTAACCTGAAGATTTAGATTTCTTCTTTCAGGAGAATCTTCTTTTATCAACTCTGAATATATATATATATATATATATATATATATATATATATATTTTATCAACTGTGAATATATATATATACTGGCTCTCTTCCCTAGGAACACTTATTATGTGTGTCTTGAATCTTCCTCTTTCTTTTCATATCTATAATTCAGATGTTAGCTAAGGTCTCTTGGCCCTTTGAAGATCTAAATAACTGGTTTAGTCCCCAGTCAACTTCAGGACCTATAAAAGATCAAAGACTTCACAATATCAACTAAATCCTGTATCTCTCTTTCTCCCTATGTCATAGATACAAAACTATGAGCATACAAAACTACATACCCTTTTTAAAAAAATTTAAAAAAAAATTTTCTCCCAGAAATGGACTGACATTGATATTTAATGACCTTTCCTTGAATCTGGTTAAAATTTGAAAAGCTGTAAGGAAGGGTTCCTATCACAGGACTGGATCATCTTCTTCCCTCGTTATTCTTTTTCCACTTCTGCTCCTCCTCCCCTCCTTCCTTGTATTTGTGCACAGTAACTTCCCTCTTTCTTTAATAAGACATTTTTACTAGCTTACCAAGACTGGAGCCAGAAGTGGGTGGAGGTGGGGACGTTAGCACTCATTTTCTACTCTTAGGATCCACTCTCCCAAACAAAGGGTTTAGTCACAGCTGCATTCAGGTGTTTAAATGATGTCATCAAGATTATATTTCCCACTTTTCCTCTCAGGTTATGTTTGTCTCTGCTTTTTTTTTTTTTTTTTTTCCTCTGTTCCCCTATGTGACCTAATTCTCTTCTGATACAAATAAATGCATTCTACGTGTAGAAAATATGACTCCTGGTAGTACCAATCATATGTTTAACCATATAATTCACGGTATAAAAATGAGAGACTCCCTCTCTTTCCCAGTATTTCATATATCAAATCCCTTGAAATAAATAAGATTGGATTTGCTTGGGTCAGTGCCCAATCTCATTGCGTTAACATGGCTGGGGAGTTGTGATTGGATGGAATGCCTACCCCCATCATCATTCCCATGGGAATCCTATGGGCTCTGGGAAGACCTGCTCCCTGGAGTAGCCAGTGTTGTGGCTCTGAGAAGACAAAAACAACAGGTGTTTACATACCTCACGCTCTTTGATATGGAAATGTTCCCTCTCCCTCCCTGGCTCATCCTTCCTTGAGTGAAGGGTTACTTCCAGGACCTTGGGGAAACTTTTCACCTAATATCAATATTAGTATCCTATTAAAGATTTGG
Organism: Prionailurus bengalensis; assembly: GCF_016509475.1. Classification (NCBI taxonomy): domain Eukaryota; kingdom Metazoa; phylum Chordata; class Mammalia; order Carnivora; family Felidae; genus Prionailurus; species Prionailurus bengalensis. Next base: position 40,498,441 of record NC_057356.1, on the reverse strand, counting down.
GGAACTAGCCTGGCTTGTGTTTTCATCTCTTTTGTGATTGTTTTTTGTCTTCTCAGCAGATTTCGGGGGGAGAAGTTACAGTAGGAAGTTACTTTTATGAAAGGTCTTTTGTTTGTAGCTTGTGAAACATGGTAGAAACTACAGAGCAAATGAGAATGAAAAGGAATGGGGAATAGACTGAAGGAAAAAACATGACCTAATAAACCCCAGCCTCTCAGAGTGAAACGAATTGTAGCAGTGATTCCTCATGCAAGGGGCTCAGTGAGTTACATGAGGCAAGTCATGGCAGGGTGATTAAATCAGTAAAAATGCTCAGTCAACTGGGTATCTGAGTGGTACTGGAGTCCAAGAAAAATCTTGCTTTGAAGCTATTTGCTAAAGGCAATACGCATTCACTGAACACTTAAGATTTGTCAGGCACTGTGCTAAGTACCGACTATAAACATGTCATTAAAACAGGCTATGTTTTAAGAACTTAAAATCTAGCTATTGTGTTGTATAAACTCTTTACTTCCTCCATATAGTTTATTCTTTATTATAAGTGATGATTTTAGGAGATGCTACTGTATTTATTTCCTTTCTAAAAGATACTTTTATGCTTAGTAATAGCTACCATTTGGTGAGGTCCTATTCTATCATATACCCTCTATACACACTATCTCTAATCCTCCCCCAAAGCCTATGAGCTAAGTGTGATTATCTCCATTTACAGGTGAGAACAGTGAGGTTTGAAGGAGTTAAGTAAATTCCTCAAGGTCAAGAGGCTGAACCAGGTTTGAAACTCAAATCTCCAGGCTCTCTGTCTCCCACTGTGTTTTCTCCCTCATCACTTCTCTCTCTGCATCTCCTCACCTTTACCTCCCTCAGGTAACTGCTTCCTGCTCTCATGGCTTCTCAGTTTGACCCAGCTGTCCTCTCCCACTGGCCCATACCATTGCCTCTGGCCTGCACTTGGCTCCATGTCCACCTGGTTCTGTCAGTTGTGACTGGTACAGGAGGGTTCATGGGTTCAGATGAGGACAGTTAAGTTTGGCCCTCAGAGGCAGAAGTCTCCCTTAGAAGAGGATCCCACACTAGTGAAGATGACTGGCATTAAGCACAGTGAAGTGTAGTAGGACGTGCCCTAAAATGTGCCACTTGGCATAAGGATTATCTTGAGCTGAGCACCACTGAGAACAAAGAGATACACGAAAAGCTCTCTGCTTTCCCCCCATTTGCCAAAAAGCAAGGCATCAGTTTGTAAAGGTGCTCCCCTCCTTCCCATCTCTACCAGAGAGGAGAGAAATTAACCCCCAGAGACAACCCTAGGCCCTTATCAGCCTGGAGATGATGCCAGAGGAATCTACATAACAAACTTTATTAACTAGCCTTTATCTTCCTTAGTTTCCCGATTTATTTGCTTTCTTGCAATTTGCCACCACTAGGAGCTCAGAGTCATTTTCTTTTGTCTTGTCACATTTCCACAAAATTATTCTACAGAATTATTATTAAGATGTTACATAAGGGGGCGCCTGGGTGGCTCAGTTGGTTGGGCATCCTACTTTGGCTCAGGTCATGATCTCACAGTTAGTGGGTTCAAGCCCCGCATCGGGCTCTGTGCTGACAACTCGGAGCCTGGAGCCTGTTTCGGATTCTGTGTCTCCCTCTCTCTCTGCTCCTCCCCCACTCGCACCCTGTCTCCCCCTGTCTCAAAAATAAACATTAAAAAAAATTAAAAAAAAAAAAAGATACTACATAGGGGCACGTGGGTGGCTCAGCTGGTTAGGCATCAAACTCTTGATTTCAGCTCAGGTCGTGATCTCATGGTTTGTGGGTTCGAGCCCCATGTCAGGCTCCTTACTGAAAGCGCAGAGCCTGCCTGGGGTTCTCTCTCTCTGCCCCACCCCCATTCTCTCTCAAAACTGAATAAATATTTTTTAAAATGCTAAATAGGGGCACCTGGGTGGCTCAGTCAGTTAAGCCTCTGACTTCCGCTCAGGTGATGATCTCACAGTTCGTGGGTTCGAGCCCCGCATCCAGCTCTGTGCTGACAGCTCAGAGCCTGGAGCCTGTTTTGGATTCTGTGTCTCCCTCTCTCTCTGCCCCTCTGCCATTTTCACTCTGTCTCTCTCTGTCTCTTAAAAATAAATAAACATTAAAAAAAATTTTTTTAAATGCTAAATAAATTCTCTTTGAGTTACTCATCACAGAGTACTCCCACGTGTACAATGCACACGTTAGTAAACCTCCATTTTTCTCTTGTTAATCAATTTGTCAGTCTGATTTGCAGGGCCCAGCCACTAAAACTAAGATGGATAGGGGAAAAATATTTTTCTTCCCTACATCAGGCCTACCTGAATGGCACACTTTTATTAATTTATCAATTAATATGACTTTTTAAAATTTTGTGTCATAGTTAGCAGGGGACTTGCCCGGAGTCATCCCACACAGATAAAAAAGCTAGCCAACATCTGAATTAAATGCCATATTGAAAAGTGACAGTCCAAATGTCAAAAAAAAAAAAAAAAAAATAACAGTTAAAGAATCATAGTACATAAGTTCTCATATTATATAATCATCAAGAGTTATGTTTCCAAAAAAGTTTAATTTCATGGGGGAAATGCTCAAAATACACTAAGTTTAAAGAAAAGCAGGATAAAATTTCTAAATACACCACATATTGTATGAACATAATGTGCATTTTAAAAAGGGAGCTATATTGGGGCACCTGGGTGGCTCAGTCGGTTAAGCAGCCGACTTTGGCTCAGGTCATGATCTCGCGGTCCGTGAGTTCGAGCCCCGCGTCGGGCTCTGTGCTGACAGCTCAGAGCCTGGAGCCTGTTTCAGATTCTGTGTATCCCTCTCTCTCTGACCCTCCCCCATTCATGTTCTGTCTCTCTCTGTCTCAAAAATAAAAATAAACGTTAAAAAATTTAAAAAAAAAAAATAAAAAGGGAGCTATAAAGTTAAAACTAAAGACAAGAAGAAAGGAAGGGAGGGGGGGTGTAGTCCTGGAAAATGCCAATCAAAGGAGTTCTAGAAACAGGAAAGGAAGGCAAGAAAGCATATGCTTCTCAGCACCAGTATTGTGAAAGAGGGTTCCAGATGATCCCAGAGCAGACAAACACATCACAGGTTCTTGCATTCTGTTAAAAATACTGAGTCACAGGTTAGTTCCCTTTGTTGGCATTGCACACGGCTGATTTACGATTCTGAAGCTCACCAGGTACTTTGGCACAGGGAAGGTGATGCTCTCGCGAGTACGTGTGTCTCTTTGAGAACATGCCCCTGGCTCGCTAGAATACTAGACTGGCTGTCTGGGTTACAAAGCAGCCCCTGTTAGGATAAAGTGAGACAGTTACCTCATTCACCTCCAAGTTCACCAGGGAAGCTCTCAAACTCCAGAGCAGGGAAAGCAAAACCCTAAACGGTGGTCACCTTGCCACAGCAAAAAGAAACCAAACAGGTTCAACCTGAAACTGCCTACCAACCTTGCCCATTTCCTCACCCCAGAGAGTCTGGAGGTCATTCAACTAAGGGACCAGCTTTTTGTATTTGTAAATGACATTTGGCCCAGAGTAAATGCTCTTGTCCTGGGATCTCGTACGGAGTATAGGTTGGCTCCAAGACACAACGCTCTACTGTTCATCCCTGACAGGCACACCCACATACATTTTGAGGTTACAGAGGTAGATTTTTGTGGATAAGGAACGAATAAATTCCATAAACACACAAACCGGGAAAGCATTGGTCAGATGGAACCAAGGAAGAAAGTCTAGGAAGAAAAGCTGACCACCAGCTGGATATGAGTCAACAAAACAACAGAGAACACACATACATGCGCACACACATACATACACAGCATTTGAGAATATTCAATGAAAGCTTTGTTTCTAAGACAATTCTACTTCTTTCTCAGCCCTGTCTCTGGAGACACAAGAGGAATACTGTTACAAAGAGAGCCACAGTGACAGCATGATATCTGGTGCACAAATGAGGAGAGAGTGAATAAAAACTGAGACGTTTTATAGCTGTCCAACAGTAATCAATAGATGTACAACGGCTTACGCTGAAGGACCTTGCAAGGTAGAATGAGAAGGGAAGGATTATTGGGGTTAGTTCATATCATTCACTAGCAGACACATAAAGTACAATCATAGGGGTGCCAGCCTGGTTCAGTCAGTAGAGCATGTGACTCTTGATCTTGGGGTTGTGAGTTCAAGCCCCACACTGGGTATTGAGCTTACTTAAAACAACAATAATGAACAAATAAAATACAATCGTCACACTCAAAGGTTTCAGTTAAGCATTCTGACCTTAAGTAGTAAAGTCTCCTCAGGGGTGCCTGGGTGGCTCAGTCAGTTAAGCATCTGACTTCGGCTCAGGTTATGATCTCATGGTTCGCGGGTTGGAGCCCCGCATCGGGCTCTGTGCTGACCGCTCAGAGCCTGGAGCCTGCTTCGGATTCTGTAACTCCCTTTCTCTCTCTGCCCTTCCCTGCTTGCACTCTGTCTCTTTCTCTCAAAAATAAGTAAACATTAAAAAAAAAAAAGAAAAGTCTCAAACCTGGGGCAAACCATCATTAAACTATCCAGATATAACAGTGGTTAACATTTGTTGTGTTATGCCATTTCTCATGTAAACTTCTACAGGCCTTACACGTATTAGCTTAATTAATCCTCACAGAAATACTATGAAATGGGAGCTGTAATGGCACCTTTTTTTTTTTTTTTTTTTTTTTACAAATGAGGAAATAGAGGCAAAGAAAATTTCAGTATCTCCATCGAAGTCCTGCTGATATTGGAAGGTTTTGCACCCAGGAGACTGGAGCTCCAATTTTTATGCTCGGTGCTCACCTACAGAGCTCACTCCTTGGGCTTCCTTTTGGAGTTTAATTATTATTGTATCTCATTTAAAGAATTGTTTGTTATTTTATTTTTAATACCTCCATACACTGGGAGCCTGGCATAATAACTTTGGATATTATATATGACTGTGTTCAAAGGTGTCTCTTCCTTCCAGCTTCCAACCAGCTTCCAGAAACATCCCAGAATCCACAAAAACTACTTTCCACAGGACAACTGCTCATCCTAAGAATCTCTTAGGATAGATTGAGACTTAGTAATCATAACAGTGTGCATTTGCATACAATTTTATAAGTGCTTACTTTCTTATATTCTCACTTCCTGCAAAACCCTGAAAGCATATCGGAGGCTAGTATTTTCCTCCCCATTAGAAAGGCGGAGATTACAAAAGTTCTGAGAGTTCAGGTGACTTATCCGAGGACACACAGCTAACACACGACTGAACCAGGACTGGAGTCCATTTTCAGTGAGTGGTCCCACTGATGGAAGCTCCGGAGGCCAGGGCAAGTCCCTATTCTTTGGAACCTCTCACGTCACTAACATGGTAGTACCTAACCCATAATAGATCTTCAGTAGGTAGTGTTGACACATATTGGTAGCAGGAAGAATTTTAAAGTGCTGATGTAAAACTGGAGCAGTGTCTGCATTCTGCACAAAAGCTTGAAAGAGACCTTTATTTTGTTCCAGGAGGGACCTTTCATGAGTCCTTTCTGTCCATTGTTCTCAGGGAGAGCTAGCAGTTGAGTAATCCCAATGCTTGTGGTTCAGACTGGGATGGGTTGGTAGGTGCTGTTTGAGAATGTAATGCTGTTATTAATGTGCCTTTCAAGGATGTAAGTGAAGGGCAGGGGGTCTTCATTTGGAGAACAGCTTTTTTTCTTTCTTTCTTTCTTTCTTTCTTTCTTTCTTTCTTTCTTTCTTTCTTTCTTTCTAATTATTAGATTTGTTTCCTTTACCTGAAGGTGGTGGAGGTGGGGCAACTGAAAAGGAGGAAGTGGGCTCAGACAACACAGAGGTGGGCTGGGGGTGGGGATCTGGGGGGGGTGGTGGCGGATAGAGAACAGATGGCCCAAGGAAACCCCAACTGAAGGGTGTGGCCAATGGATGCTACTGACAGTAATAGGTAATCCAGGCTTCAGTTTCCCTTTTCTGTAAAATAGTTCCTTTGTGTTATTTTCAAGCCTTGATAAAGTTTGTTTAACATGGCCTCCGTGCTCTACAGCCTTTGAGAAATATGAGAAAGGGCTCTGCACATGGTGTAAGAGGGGAAGAGATCAGATCAGAGAGAGGGGCAAGTTGTGGAGAAATGTTTGTGAAATGGCAGAGATGAATGACAAAGAAGCCCAGAGGGTGGTGGGAGGGAGGTGAGAAGTGATGACCAGAGTGGAATGTGGAAAGGATAAGCAACCCTCACCCACCCCAAGGATACTCAGAAATAGCTGGGGAGGAAAGTGGACTTGCCTACAAGCAGGCTAGGAGCTTCAGGCCGAGCATGTACGTTTTAAATAGAAATGTTCGCACTCCTCAGTTGAAAAGCTGGAGGGCCTGGGGAGGAGTCGGGTTACTTTTGCTAAACGGATGAACTTCCATATGTCTGGAATCTTAGAAGAACAACTTGGATAACCAGAAAATGATATTGCCTCACATTAAAACTGTCACTCTGGAAGAAGGGGGTTGGTGATCGATAGTAAGTTAAGGGAAATGAAACCACAGAAGTAACAGAACTGCAGCATGAGCAAAATGATTTATGCAAGGCACATGTAAATGTGTGCCCTTTTGCAACTATGACTTTGTCCCTCTTGATAATTTTAGACACCTGAAAGGGGCCCTGTGCTATAGTCTAGAGAGATCATTGTTCCAGCCAGGGGAATTCAAATTCCGTAGACATTCCCTTTTATAAAGAATACAGCAGGTACCTTAATCATCAAAATCATCCTGTATTTATTTGCATTTGTGAAATACCCCCGTCTTAATCTTTGGTATAATCTACTATCTATGCAGGGGCACCTGGGTGGCTCAGTCAGTTGAGCATCCAACTTGGGCTCAGGTCCTGATCTTGCAGTTTTTGAGTTCCAGTCCCACATCGGGTTCGCTGTTGTCAGCACAAAGCCCATGCAAAGCCCACACAAAGCCTGCTTTGGATCCTCTGTCCTCCTCTTTCTGCCCTTCCCCTGCTTGTGCTCCCTCTCTCTCTCTCTCAAAAAAAATCTACTGTTTATGGGGCGCCTGGGTGGCGCAGTCGGTTAAGCGTCCGACTTCAGCCAGGTCACGATCTCGCGGTCTGTGAGTTCGAGCCCCGCGTCAGGCTCTGGGCTGATGGCTCAGAGCCTGGAGCCTGTTTTCGATTCTGTGTCTCCCTCTCTCTCTGCCCCTCCCCCGTTCATGCTCTGTCTCTCTCTGTCCCAAAAATAAATAAACGTTGAAAAAAAAAAATTAAAAAAAAAATCTACTGTTTATTCAAAGAAATAAAACATTAGTACACAGCACGTACATCTAGTGTCAATGAGCAGCTAGAAGTTTCTGGAAGAACCATCAGCAATGAAACAATAAAACTTTAAATATTTAAGTGATAATAATTAGACTTGGCATTGAGATGAGCTCCACACTTATTTTAGTCATGCTTCAGAGTCTACAAAAAGGGCAGTATACTGAAGGTAATCTTTACATTCTAAAAGACCTAGTTGTCATCACAATGCATTGTTTAAATACCCTGAAATCACTTTCGGTGAGACTCTTTTGGAGGAATTAATGTAGTTCAATTACTTCTTTTTTTTTTTTTTTTTTCTTCTGGGTCTTCCGGTAAAAACCGGAAAACCTGCTAGACAAATTCTAAAAGAGCTGTAACACTAGTTCAATTACTTCTAATGTGATAACAATAACTCCTGGGTATGTTTTAATGTGTGAAAAATTTAACACAAATAAAAATTATCCATTGAAATGAAATATTTCAATAATATGATCCTAATACAGATTTAAGACTTACAAACCAGGTTTCTTTCAATAATAATTTTACCATATTTTTAGAATATTGTGTAAGCTAATTTTATGTTAGAATTTTTAGCTAATGTAGGGGAGCAAAATCACCACCCTGCAATATATCTTTTTGGCAGATGGATTATTTTAGGCTGATATTTAAAAAACCAAACAAAAAAACATAAGGCTCAGTAAGAACCCTTGATCTTCCCCCTAACTGCCTGAAAGAATTTAGTTAGAGGACCTGCTTCTGGAAAGGAGCTATTGTAATGGATAACTACAGTGTATATAAAGTAGGTATGGTAGACAAGGAGAAGCTTAGCAAAGTCTGTTAAAATTCCTTTGTATGTCCAACTATTCCTGTGTGACCCAGCCAACATTTGTTTATCAAATATTTACTCTTTTTTATCTTCCTGTGAATTGTCTTCCCTTTGAGGTCCCACACCCCTACCTTTTTGTCCTTAGCTCTGGAAGTCATAGGAGCCTCCATTGTCTAACTGCTTGTGGGCCTTATATTCTTATAGAGCCTCTGTACATAAGTAATCAAATTTTATTTGCTACTGTTAATCTGTCTCATGTCAACTTAATTTTTAGACCAGCCAAAAGAACTTTGAAGGGTAATGGAAAACTTTTCCTCCTCAACACTAATACTACCTTTATTCATGAGCAAATGGTTGAAATAGAGCCTTTATAGAGGAGAAAACCCAAATTATATAATGTTATGGGTTGAATTGTGTCACCGCAAAAAGATATGTTGAAATCTTAACTCCCTGGACCTCAGAATGTGACCTTTGGAAATTAAAAATATAATTAGTTGGATTATTACTTGGCAATCAATAAGAATGAAATCTTGCCATCTGCAACAACATGGATGGAACTAGAGTATATTCTGCTAAGTGAAATAAGTCAGTCAGAGAAAGACAAATATCATATGATTTCACTCATATATGGAATTTAGGAAACACAACAGATGAACATAGAGGAAAGGAAAGAAAAATAAGATAAAAACAGCAAGAGAGGCAAACCATAAGAGACTCTTAAATAGAGAGAACAAACTGAGGGTTGTTGGTGGGGTGTTGGGTTGGGGGATGGACTCAATGGGTGATGGGCATTAAGGAGGGCACTTGTTGGGATAAGCACTGAGTGTCTATGTAAGTGATGAATCACTAAATTCTACTCCTGACACCATTATTACACTATATGTTAATTAACTTGGATTAAAATAAAATAAAATAAAATGAGTAAATTATTAAATAAATACCTAAGATGAGGTCATACTTGAGCTGGGGATCAGGGGGTCGGGGCGGGGGGGGGGAGTACTGGATCAATTCTGACTGACATCCTTATAAGAAGATGACCATTTGAAGACAAACACACACAGGGAGAATGCCATGTGACCACAGAAGAAAAAAAAGCAGAGTGATGAGCAGCTCTACACCAAGGAACACCATGGATTGCCTATGACCACAGAAGCTAAGAGAAAAGCATGGGACGGATTCTCTCCAAGAGCCTTTGAGAGAGCACAACCCTGCCAACACCTTGTATTTCTGAATTCTAGCCTCCAAAACTGTAAGAGAATGACTTTCTGTTGTTTTAAGACACCCATCTGTGGCACTTTGTTACAAAGGTCCTAGGAAATGAATACAGATTGGAATGGATGCACTCACCTATGTTACAGAATGATGAAGTGCAAAGGGCACAGACTTTGGGGTTCAGCAAAAGTGGACATGAACCCTGACCCAACCAATTCTTTCCTGTGTGACTTTATGTAAGGTAATTACTTTAGTCTGTTTCTTCAGCAATAGAAATAAGATCCTCACAAGATTGAGAGCAATTATTATTAAACATATGAAAGTTACAAAGCACATAGTAGGCTCTCAAGAAAGGCTAATTTGCAGCCTTTACATATGAGCTCATTTAAGTGGTCCATTAATATTCATCATTTTGATATTACTGTTTACATGTTCTTTCCATTATATCTGTTGACATGGGCTTTTTCTTATGTTTATTTCACGTGTTTATGAAAATTAAGAGCTCTTTCTTTCTTTTCAATGTAATTATTGAAAAAAATACTGAATTTCAATTGAATAGTGAAAAGTTATTTTAACACACACACACACACACACACACACACACACACATGTTCTAGAACTGTAAATTTCTAGTGACCTGGATGTTCAGTCACACTTTTGGCAGTAATGGTTAAAAAAAAAAATTTTTTTTTCATAACTAATGGAAAATAGGCAGTAGAAACTCTAGTTCCCTGATTGTAATTTGAAGAAAACTCAGGAAAGTGAGTGGGTGAAAATTCCCAGACAAATACAGTTTGTTCATTTAATTTTATCTTGACCGTGCTTAAAAAAGTGTTTTTTTGAGAAATAGTATGATGATGTTCTTTCACAGAATACTGAAACGTGAATTATCCAATCTAATGACCTGGTTTCAAAGTCTGAATTATTTATTAGTCTTATTAAAAGGGGATAAAACTTCTGCTTCAAGATGGAGGAATGACATATTTATGTGATCTTTTTCTTAAGACCTCATTAAAATGACAATAAAGAAATAAAGAGGTATAATTGAGGAGCAATCAAGAGATGAGGAAAGGGCCATCGGTGATCTAAATCTTTCAATAAATTTCTGGAAGACAAAGAAGAAAGTTGTAACCAGAGAAACACAGTGAAGGTAATTCCAGCCTGAAGGATGCATGGAGAGGCCATACCTGAGAAGGAAGCCAATCTGCCTACCAATCAATCCCAACATGCAAGGACTCAGAAAATTCACTTCCCACATATCTTTTCTTAGGAAGTTACTTGGCAATATGCCTCTGCAAGACACAGGAATAAGCCAAGGAAAAGCACTGGCATGCAGGAAATGGTGGTTTCCAATGAGGAAAGCAATTAAGGGAAGTCTCAGGGTGACAGCTGGGTAGCATACCTGGCCAGTAAGCAAGAGGCCGGGAGGAAATTATCTGGGGGAAAAAGGGAAGGGGCTGAGTGTCTCATACTAACTTTGTGATTTTAGGCTAATACAAAGATGCCAACAATGCAAAAATAAAAAGAAAGAAAAACAATTAGAAAGCCACATTATTCATGTGGATGGTTTGGCTCCAAACTATAGAAAAACCAATGTGGCTTAAAGAAGAAGGAATTTATTATCTGACATAACAGGGGCACTGTAGGCAGGGAAGTTTCAGGCTGACTGGTTAACCCAGTGGTTCTGGGTCTTCATCAAGCACATATGTTCTTTCCATCTTTCCTTCTGCCAGCTTTACTTTGTAAGCTTTATTCAAAAGCTGGCTCTTCTCTCAGTAGCAAGATGCCCACTGCTCTTTTTAAGGTTCACACCAACATGATAGAACCCCAGAGAAGATGCCATGTCTCTCCTGGAGAGAGGAAAACTTTCCCAGAAGCCCTCACCTGACATCTTTTCTTGTCTCATTGGCCAAAAGTGTGTCATGTGTACCTTGAAACAATTGCTGGAAAGGAGAATGGAACCACTACTGGAGAGATTAATTGCTACTTGATATTCATTCTCTTCTTCTTCCCTTTCTATAATAGAACTCCCTTGAATTTTATCTGGATACATAATCACCAAAGTAGAAGCCACCTTTCCCAGCCTCCCTTGTTCCTACATGTAGCCATGTGAGTAAGTTCTGGCCAATAGGATGTGATTGGAGATGTGTGGGCAATTTCTAGATTATTCCTTTAAAAAAGAGTTATAATCGGGGGGTGAGGCGTGACTGGCTAGCTCAGTCAGTAGAGGATGTGACTCTAGATCTCAGGGTCATGAGTTCAAGCCCCAAGTTGGGCATGGAGCCTACTTAAAAGGAAAAAAAAAAAAAAGAAAACAAGTTGTATGGGGGTGACTAGCTGGCTCAGTCGGTAGAGCATGCAACTTGATCTCAGGGTTGTGAGTTCAAGCCTCACATTTGGTATGGAGATCACTTAAAAATAAAATCTTAAAAAAAAAAAAAGTTGTATGCTCTCCACTGCCTCATGCTTTCCCTTTAGCAAGCACAAAGGTTTAGTGGTAGCGAGTCAGCTTCAAACATGAAGATGAGGGCAATTCCTAAGGAGATGACAGCAACAGACAGAAGGAACCTGGAACCAAGGTACTCTCATGAAGCTAAGCTTACACTCCTACTAGTTTAGAATTTTATGTGATAAAGAAATGAACTTCTGTCCATTAATTCTGATCACTATTAAACAGCCAGAGCAATATCCTAATTAATGCAATGACCATACTTCACTTAGACCAGTGAGTCTCAAAGTAAGGTCCCCATACTAGCAGAATTAGTATCACCTAGAACTTTGCTGGAAGTTCAAATCCTTGGGCCACACCCCAGATCTACTGAGTCAGAATATCTGTGAATGTAGCTCAGTGTGCTTTACCAAGCCTTCCAGGTCGGTCTGATGCCTATTCAAGTTTGAGAAACACTGAATAGCCCACGTGGGATCCCTTGTTTGGCTGAAAATAGAGCTGACCTCTGCTGGAAATTCTGGCTAAGTGGATGGGGGCAGACACTTGAAAAACTCAGGGTCCTGTTAGGTTCTGTCAAGTGAGGATGGGATGGATGCCAGGTGGCAAACCAAGAGCATCTGTCCTTGTTATAATATAATAAACATAGTTAACTGATTTTCAACTCTTTGAATTAATCTAAAGATTTACTTACATAGTTGACTCTGGAACAACATGGGGGTTAGGGGCACCAATCCCCATGCAGTCAAAAACCCTCGTAAAACTTTTTACTCCCCCAGAATTTAACTACTAATAGCCTACTGTTGACAGGAAGCTTTACCAGTAACATAAACAGTGGATTAAAAATGTCTTGTATGTCGTATGTATTATACACTGTATTCTTACAATAAAGTATGCTAGAGAAAAGAAAATGTTGTTAATAAATTAATAAGGAAAAGAAAGACATTTATAATACTGTACTGTATTTATTTTTTAAAAATCTGCATATGAATGGACCTGCATAGCTCAAACCCTTATTGTTCAAGAGTCAACTTTAGTTTCAGAGCAGAATGTAAAGGTCATGGTCATTGACAATATGAAAGTATATATGGCAGACTTGAGTGATGGAAATCAAGAGGAGAGGTGAAAGAAAATTGAGAGAAAAGAGATAATGTCAATAGCTGACATAACAAGAAATGAAGGTGCTCATTTAAAATGATAAATGTAGGGGGTTCCTGGCTGGCTCAGTCAGTGGAACTTTTGACTCTAGATCTCAGGGTTGTGAATTCAGGCCCCATGTTGGGTGTGGATCCAAATTTAAAAAAATTAAAATAGATAAATAATAATAACTTAAAAAATAAAATTATAAATGTAACTGAGAGGAACTCAAAATAAAACACAAATTGGAAGCAGTCCACCTGTCCACTGGCTGATAAATGGATAAAGAAGATGTGGTATAGGGGCACCTGGGTGGCTCAGGTGGTTAAGTGTCCAACTTTGCCTCCGGTCATGATCTCATGGTTCATGGATTCAAGCTCCGCATCAAGCTCTGAGCTGACAGCTCAGACCCTGAAGCCTGCTTCAGATTCTGTGTCTCTCTTTCTCTCTGTCCGTCTTCTGCTTGCTCTTTCTCTGTCTCTCTCAAAAATAAATAAATAAAAATTTTAAAAATTAAAAAAAAAAAGAGGTGGTATAGATGTACAATGGAATATTATACAGCATTAAAAAGAATGAAATCTTGCCATTTGCAACAGCTTGGGTGGAGCTAGAAAGCATAATACTAAATGAAATAAGTCAATCAGAGAAAGACAAATACCATATGATTTCACTATGTGGAGTTTAAGAAACAAAACAGAGAAGCAAAGAAAAAAAGAGAGAGACAAACCCAGAAACAGAATCTTAATTATAGAGAACAAACTGATGGTTATCAGAGGAGAGAAGGAGGGGAGGAGTGTGAAATAGGTGATGGAGATTAAGGAGTGCACTTGTTGAGATGAGCACCGGGTCATGCATGATAGTGTTGAATCACTATATTGTACACCTGAAACTAATATTATACTCCATGTTAACTAATTGGAATTAAAATAAAAACTTAAAAAAAAAAAAAGAATACAAATCTATTGGGAAAGAGAGCCAAGCTAAATCTTCATCTTTTATGGTAGGAAGTCAACAAATAATTTCAGAAAATACTACATCAAGAAATAGCAATGTTAATATAGTATTTAAAGAAATGAGGCAATCACCATAAGAATAAAAATAGAAGTGACTAGAATAGTTAAAAAGAATTTTCCCTCTTGGAGGGGGGACTGCCGTTCTTTATTAACCCTTCTCTACAATTCGACTTTTATTTTTAAGTTAGGAGATGTATTTTAATAATGAAACATTTTAAAATTATGTTTTCAGAGGTGGTAGGCACAAGGTAGGACAGAGTCCTCCTACAAAGAGTTCCTTTGTGAAATTCTTTGTCCAGGAGTAGGGTCACCAAGAATGTGCGCAGAGCCCCCAAGTCTCTCCTTTCTTGTGAAGCAGCTTTATGACTGGTTGGATTGGGACAGAGTTTCTGAAAAAAGGCCTTCTCCTCATCGACATACTCCTTTGGACTACTGTATGGAGTTTGTATGTGGCCAGCCTCAATGGGAACCGGGTCAGAAGGATCTGTTGACAGTCTTGCTGCTTGTCACCTTTTGTAGAATTTCCTCTCTTGACCACCCCCACTTTCTCATTCAGTTGTAGGGCACACAGCCTTAGTGGGCAACGGATGTTTGCACCAGGAGACTTGTCCTCATTAGTCTCAGTTCTGACCGGGCAGCTGAACGCTTGCATCATGGACAGTCATGATATTTCAACAATCAATTGCCCCAAGGCACTTGAGCTGACAGCAATGGTGGTATACTATACGAGGGGTAATTTAACCATATCTATGTCTTTAAATTCAGCTGGTCTGTTTCTTCTCACCATACTGTTATTTTTGCAATTCACTCTGCGCCCCAAATTACTCGTCTCACAAGTTGATGCTGGGCTCTGTGTTCTCAACAGAGTATAGCTGGAAATGGGGGAGGCTGAAGTGGTTTGGGAGAAGCATGGTGCAGGGCGGTGGTTTTCAGATTGCTTTCAGTGAAGTCCTGGGGTGCTGCAGGGGCACCTCGGTGGAAGCACTCCAGGGAGTGGGAGGGAGTAGGCAGGACCCCGGATGCCACCTCATTCCCATTTGAATCAGAATGGCTGATCCAATCCTGTCTTATGTGTTGAGAGGAAGAAGTTTCCAGAAATAACTTCCTGGAAATCACTGATGCTGAACACTGGACTAGCACGCACAAGGCCCGGGTTTGCACATTATTTCTCTTATTTACATGATGGTTCTACAACCATGAGCAATCCTATGACTTCTTTGACGATTTCCTGATTTGTAAAATGGAGATAATGGTACCTTTCCCCCTATGTCACAAGATTAACTCTATGCATCAGATAGAAAAGGTAAATTCTAGACCATTATAAAAACACAAAGGCTTATTACCTAGAAGAGAGAAGGACACAGTCTCAGAAGAGTTCATTTAATTAGGTTAAATATTGATGGAGGATTACACAGATGTATTTTTTATAGATTGACCAGGAAAGCTATGGTCAATTATCATGAGGCAGTAACTTTATTTTTTTCCTTTTGAATAATCTCCCCCCCGCCCCCGCCCCACCCCAACATTTGTAATAAATTGCACACACAGAAGAAACCTATAAGTAACCACTGTGGTAACTGCTATTTTGCAGTAATTAATTTCTCTAGAGATAGTGATAATCATTCTGAAATCCATGAGCTGTGTGTATGCTCCTGGCTCCCAAAGGCCCAATGTATTTTAAATGCAACCTTTCAGTTCCTACAACATGGAGGAAACAGAATGCAGCAAGACTGTGAAAGTATACAACTCAGATGTGCAAAAAAAATTTCAAGTTTGTTTTCCTTTTGACTGCTCATTGGCAAGCTGACTTCCCTCTCCCACTCCGCCCTTTTCATTTCTCAGGTATCAAGAGGAAAGCTTGATTTTAGTTCTTTACAATATTTCCATTTCTTCCCAATTATGCAGGTTTGTTTCAGTGTAAACAATTGGTCCATTCAAAGTTCAGCTTCCCATAAGGGCTGATAAAAATCTTTATCTGGTTAAGTAAATTCTCTCTCTCTCTCTCTCTCTCTCTTTTAAAGTTTATTTATTTCTTTAGAGAGGGGAGAGGGGCAGAGAGAAAGGAAGAGAGAGAACCTGAAGCAGGCTCCATGCTGTCCCAACCCATGAGCAACGTGAGATCATGACCTGAGGGGAAATCAGGAGTCCCAGGCCTAACGGACTCAGCCACCCAGGCGTCCCTAAAATACTCATATCTCTTAAATGTAGTCTCATCCACCTTTTCTTCTTCTGGGGAAATCGGCAGGACTTACATATTTTCTTGATGTCTTCCAGATAAAAGGTTCTTGTACGGTGCAGTGTCCAGGCCTCCTCTGACCTCAGAGACAATGTCCCATGCGTGCTCTGTAAAGTCTGCTGCTAGTCAAGTGCCCAGGGGCTCTCTCCCCTACAGTCACATCCTCTGCACCTACACGTAAGCCCCTCCCCAGCGGGTCCTCCCAAGTTTGCCCCCTTGGGATCCGCCTACGGGAGGGTCTGGCCCTGGTGACCCTTCTTGAGAACCAACAGCAGCCTGGGAACCCATATTCCATTCTCCTCTGTCCCCACCACAGTGTGTGACCTCGGCTCAGCCCAGAAAGAAAATCGCAACAAGCCTAAACATGCACTGCAATACGTCTCCCTTCTGCAATGACCCTAGGAAAAAGGGCAGGCTTTGCCCCTCCTCTTCCTGTCTGACAGAACATTCCCCTTCATCATATCCTCTTTCTTCCGGAGGTGACTCTCGCCCTTGCCCCAGGGTGGAAAGGGTTCAGGAAACAGAAACCAGCTTATCGTAAGGAAACAAAGGCCAGGAATCGTTCAAAAACATTTTATCTGTTACAAGGAGGAAAGAAGTCTCTAGGACAGCAAGGATTTGCCTCAGCAGGGAAAGGCCAGGACCTGGTGGAAGAGACCGCCCTTCACGGAGGGAGCTAGGTGCCCAGGTCGCTGCCCAGGGGGCTCACCCTGCCCTTGTCCACAGGGGTAGGAGGAGCCTGGGTCAAGAAGGACCCAGGTGTGCGAGGTCTGCATCCGCAGTATCAGGCACGGGGTCTGGCTCATTAGATTTACGGAGAAAGTTATAGTCAATGGAGTGTAGGAATTCTGGCCTTTGCCAGCGACTCACTCTTTGGCATGGTCAAGCTTTATTGGGTGAGTATCTGTTTTTCTGTCTATAAAGTAGAGCTGATAATAAATAAACCCTACCTCACAAGGTTTTTTCCAGTGTGAAAGAGAAATGGCATTGAATGTCACTTGGTGAGCACAGAAATGTAGGGATAAAAGATTCTTAATTCTTCAATACCCCCAGATAGCAAGAAGGTAGTGACTAAAAAGAAATGTTTATTTTCTCATTGGCATTTTTTAATAGGGTAGGAAGAATAAGAGATTTTTTTTTTTTCATTGAATCAATGTAACTATTTTCATGTTGATAGAGAAAAATGTGGCTGGCTGAGTTCCTAGAGCATTCCACCCCTGATATGGGGTTGTAAGTTCGAGCCCCATGTTGGGTGTAGAGATTACTTAAAAATAAAAATCTTGGGGCGCCTGGGTGGCGCAGTCGGTTAAGCTTCCGACTGCAGCCAGGTCACGATCTCGCGGTCCGTGAGTTTGAGCCCCGCGTCAGGCTCTGGGCTGATGGCTCGGAGCCTGGAGCCTGTTTGCGATTCTGTGTCTCCCTCTCTCTCTGCCCCTCCCCCGTCCATGCTCTGTCTCTCTCTGTCCCAAAAATAAATAAACGTTGAAAAAATAAAAATAAATAAAAATAAAAATCTTAAAAAAGGGAGAGAGAGAGGGAGGGAGAAAGAGTATAATGTAGCAAGTGAACATTTTTATCCTTTGCAACCTGGGTCTTAATGCAATCAAGTTTGCGAATTACTGCCCCAGACTCATCTTGTTTGCCACTCATTCCAACAAAGAGATTAGAATCATTAGGGTAAAATTCTGTCCCCAAACTTGAATTGAAAAATTTTAAGTAGGCTCCCTGCCCAGCATGGAGCCCAACATGGGGCTTGAACTCACAACCCTGAGATCAAGACCTGAGCTGAGATCAACAGTCAGATGCTGCCACCCAGGTGCCCCTTTTAAATTGAGATTTGACTGGGATTTTGTTAAATCCGACATTTTATAATACTGAGCTTTCTCATTCAGGAAGATGGTGGTTTCATTCACTTACTCAGATTATTATTTTGCTCTGAGTACATTTTGGAATTTTCTTCATAGAGTCTAGTATGTTTTACATAAAGAATTTTATAAGGTTTTTTTTTCATACTATAAAAAGAGACTTTTCTCTCCATCACAGTTTAGCTGTTTATAGATGATATACAAGAAAGTTACTATCCTACTAAAAATTTGTCCTTTATAGTTGCCATAATAAAAATAACAATAAGAAGTGATAAAATTATAGTAGCACTGAACAGCTGCCAGATGGCAGGCACTATATTCTGTGTTTACATGTATTTTCCTGTTGAATCTTCACAGTAATCCTCTAGTTATTTATCACTGTTATCCTAATTTATAAATGAAAAAACTGAAGTTCAGTGAGATGAAGTAACATGCCTAAGGTCACACAGTTCATTCCTGAGCACTCACTAATTCCCTTAGGTTTTCTAGATACACAATCATATCGTTTATACAAAATGAGATTTGTCTACTCCTTTCTGAGGGTTATGTCTCCTATGTTTGTTTCATGCTTCACTGAATTGGTCATAATTATATAGTAAAATATTAAATAGTTATCATCTCTTAAATGTTCCCGAACCCTCATACCTTCGGTGGACATGAGTATATGATGCTTAGTCAGTTGCAGTAATGATAACAATAATCCCTAACGCTTATTGTGCAGCTAGACAGTCTGAGTCTAGAATTGATGCTCTCAACCACACTACTAATTCAGGAACTACTCTCACTTGTTCTAGCATGTTCCATACCACTCTAACATGATCCTCATGCTTCAAACCTTCTCCTCTCCCCTCTCCCCTAAGTTTCCTGGCTTTGTAGCTAAGCTTCATCTCCAAGTCTAGCCCCAGTTGGACTAGTGGTCCTGTTTACCATGGATTTTATTTGGTTCTTCCTTGTGATACTGCTTGTAGTGGTCTCTTGGCTCTATCAATGAAATTAAATAAAGAGGTGGCCCATCTCTGTGTCTTCTTTAGGCCTCAACACCCATTCTATGTAGGCCCACAATTTCCTTTTACCAACATACACCATTGAAGTCTCTCCCAACTTCCCTTTAAAATATCTTTGAAAACAACAACAAAAAAAGAGGAATTGCTAATTAAAAACTCACCATACCTAATGTCAGAAAGGCCAAAGAGAAGTGATACTCTTCTAACTACACTTCCATATTCTTTCTAAAGGGAAATTTGACAGTGCATGTAAAAAACAAAAAAAAAAATATCATAGAATTTTCCATATTCCTTGACTGAGAAATCTCACTTGTTGGAATTTATCCCAAGTCATCATGGATGAACACAAGTATATTTCTACAAAAGTCTTTATTTCAATATTATTTAAGATGGCTAAAAATTTATAGAATCTAGATGTCTAATGATGAATGTTTTGTTAAATAAATTATACTACATCGAGAGGAATATTTCATAACATGGAGAAGTTCATGATATACACTATCAGGTGCAAAAAAGTATATCACAATTCAACATATGGAGTAAAATCCCATTTTTGTTGTATATAGATATATTCATTTCCCTATAACTATGTGACTATAAATATCGATTGTCTATATATTTATGTTATCACTTTAGAAATCACCACAGCAAACAGAAATATACACCCCCAAATATTCAATTTTGTAATAATTGTGTCTGTGTAATTATGAAGAAGTGGAAATGTGTATTTCTTCTTTTCACTCAAAGGTTTCTTTTTTTTACATTTTAATTTTCAGTATATATTTGTTTACTGGTTTCTGAATTTTCTACAATTGATATACATTACATTTGGAATAGGAAAAAAAGTTATTCTTAAAACCATTTGTTAATTAGGTTATAAGCAAAGAGACACAAACTATAGGGCTCAAATAAGATGCAAGAGTTTTTAAATCTCCCCAAACTGTCTCAAGGTGAAAGGTCCAGTGTTATGATGAAGCTGTATTCCACAGTTATTTAGGGAGACAGATTGCTTTCACCTCGTGCTGCTATTATCTGGGTTAATATCCTTTCCATTTGGTAGAAGCTGGCTAACCTCCATATCCCTATTCTAGCCCACAGGAGAGTCCAGAACAAGTACATTTGTCTCTAAGGAGATGACCAGGAAGTTGCACACTTCATTTCCATTCTCTATGGGCTTCATCCTGGTCACACACCACACCAGTCTATGATCAAGGCAGGCTGTGATCTGTATCTGCCAGCCATAGATACATGTTTAGCTAAAATTGAGGGTGAAGGAATTATTACTAAAACTCAGAAGGAATCAATTAATAGATGCTCCCTCAGATATTATAAAGCTACAATAGTTGAAATACTGTAATACTGTGGTACAAGAATAATGGAGTAGACTGGGTATACCAAAAGCAGGCTCAAATTCATATAAGATTTAAGCATATAAAAAAAGGTAGCTTTTCAAGTTAGGATGGTTGACAGAATGAATTATTCAGTCAGTGATGTTGAGAACTGGATAACCATTTGGAAAACAACAAAATTAGATTAAATAACAAAATGTATTCCAGATGTCTTAAATACTTAAAGTGCTATAGGGAAATATTGATGAAAATGGTGACCAGATTGTAACTTCTGCTTTAGTTGGTTCCCCATTCCACAGATCTCTGGGCCTTATTGAGCTTAATTATCTCTTCATTGACCTTTGGCAACCAGAACTGCCATATACCAGATGTAGAGGGCCATGGTTGTGTTAGATCAGAAGAGTGCTTTCTATTTTGTTTTTTTGTTGGTTTGTTTATATCCTTTCTATGATCCTTTTTTCTTTGTGTTGATCTTATGTGTTGCTAAATACAATGCATAAGACTAGTAATCCACCTGAGACTACCCTAAACATGCATCTGATTGTATGTGCTGCATATAAAAAGTAGTTTCCAACTCAACAACAATAAACTCGATTAAAAAAATGGGTGAATGACCTGAATAGACATTTCTCTAACGATGATATGCAAATGGCCAACAAACATATGAAAAGATGCTTAATATCACTAATCATTAGAGAGTGCAGGGGGACCTGGCTGGCTCATTCAGTACAGCATGTGACTCTTAATCTCAGGGACCTGATTTTAAGCCCCACATGGGCATAGAGCCTACCTACAAAAGAAAAAACAAATGGAAATCAAAATCACAGTGAGAGATACCACATCATGTCATGTTCTACCCACTGATAGGAGGATGGCTACTATTAAACATTAAAAAAACAGAACATTAAAGTATTGGTAAGGATGTGGAGAGATTGGAACCCTTGTACACTGTCAGTGGTAATGCAGCTGCTATGGGAAAAAGTGTGGCTGTTCCACAAAAAATTAATAAAAGTAGAACTACCATATGATCGAGCAGTCCCATTTCTGGGACACATATGTTTTGATTCCATTTATATGAGGTATCTACAGTAGACAAATTCATAGAAACAGGAAGCAGAATGGTCATTACCAGGGGTTGGGGGAAGAGGGAAATGGAGAGCTGTTTAATGGGTATAAAGTTTCAGTTTTCCAACATGAAAAGAGGCCTGGAGATTGATGGCCCAACAATGTTAGTATACAGAACACCACTGAAGTGTACATTTAAAATGGTTAAGACAGTACATTTTGTATTATATGTTTTTGACTATAATTAAATTATAATTAAATTATATGTTTTGACTATATGTTTTTGACTATAATTTTGACTAAATTAAACATATATTATATGTTTTTGACTATAATATAAAAAAATTAATCTTGGGGCAGGCACCTGGGTGGCTCAGTCAGTTAAGCATCCAACTTCGGCTCAGGTCATGATCTCATAGCCTGTGACTTCAAGCCCCATGTCGGGCTCGGTACTGACAGCTTGGAGCCTGGAGCCTGCTTCAGATTCTGTGTCTCCCTCTCTCTCTGTCCCTTCCCCACTTGCACCCTGTCACTCTCTCTCTCTCAAAAATAAATAAACATTAAAAACTCTTTAATAAAAAAATTAATCTTGGGGTGCCTGGGTGGCTCAGTCAGTTAAGCATCTGACTCTTGATTTTGGCTCAGGTCACAATCTCACGATTTGTGAGATGGAGCCCCGTGTTGGGCTTCACCCTGACAGTGCTCTGCACAGCTTGGGATTCTCTTGGGAGCCTGCCTGGGATTCTCTCTGTTCCTCTGTCTCTGCCCCTCCCCCCACTTATGCTTGCTCGCTCTCTCTCTCTCTCTCTCTCTCTCTCCAAAATAAGTAAATAAACTTTAAAAAAATAAATAAAAATCTCATCACAGAGTTTGTGGTTTCAGATTGCAAGAATCAGAAATAGAGATTTCTGGGGCACCTGGGTGGCTCAGTTGGTTAAGCACCTGACTTTGGCTTAGGTCACGATCTCATGGTTCATGAGTTCGAGCCCTGCATTGGGCTCTGTGCTGACAGCCTCAGAGCCTGGAGCCTGGTTCAGATTCTGTGTCTCACACTCTCTCTCTCTGCCCTTTCCCACTCATGCTCTCTGTTTCTCCCTCTCTAAATTAAATAATAATTTAAAAAAACATTAAAAAAATAAAAAAGAAAAGAAAGAAATAGAGATTTCTTATAACCAAGCTGTTCAGTATGGTAGCCTCTAGCCACATGTGGCCATGGAGCACTTAAAATGACATTCCTACTTGAGATGTGCTATTAGTTAATAATATACACTGAAGGGATCCTAGGCTAGCTTAGTTGGAGGAGCATGTGACTCTTGATCTCAGGGTTGTGAGTTTAAGCCCCATGTTGGGTGTAGAGATTGCTTAAAAATGAAATCTTAAAATCATCATCATCATAACCCATACCGAGGTTCAAAGAATTAGTGAAAAAAAAATTAAATAAAATTAAATAATGATTTTTATATTGGTTATATGCTGAATAGTAATGTTTTAGATATATTAGGCTAAGTAAAAATATATTATTAAAATTAATTTTACCTGTTTCTTTTTACTTTTTTTTTTTTTTTTTAATGTAGCTACTAGATTTCACAGAGATTCTGAAATTATCAGACCAGGAATTTAAAATAACTATGAATAATATGTCAAGAGGTCTCATACAGAAGGGAGACAACTTAAGAACAGATAAGAGCAGAGAGATGGAAACTCAAAGAAAGAATCAAAACAAAATATTAGAAATCAAAACCACTGCGGCAGAAATGAAGAATGAAGAATGCCTTTGATGGGCTCATCAATAGACTACACACGAAAAAAGAAATCAGTGAACTTGAAGATATGTGAATGGAAACTTCCCAGACTGAAAAGCAAAGAGAAGAAAAGAATCAAAAAGATGTAACAGGATATCCAAGTATTATGGGACAATTACAAAAGGTATCACATATAGTGATTGCAGTACCCAAAGGAAGGAAAAAACAGAAGTAAGACTTAAACTATTCAAACTGCAGAAAATTTGAGACAGGGAGCAAATCTTTTTTTATTAAAAAAAATTTTTTTTAATGTTTATTTTTGGGAGAGAGAGAGAGACACAGCATGAGCGGGGGAGGGGCAGAGAGAGAGGGAGACGCAGAATCGGAACCAGGCTCCAGGCTCTGAGCTGTCAGCACAGAGCCTGACGTGGGGCTCCAACTCACGAACTGCGAGATCATGACCTGAACTGAAGTCAGACGCTCAACTGACTGAGCCACCCAGGTGCCCCAACCCCTAAAATAGTCTTTTTAAGAACTATAATTGATACACTATGAGAGGAGAGAAAAACTGAATCATATAAAATGCTCAATTAAAATCAGAGAAGGCTGTGATGCCTGGCTGGCTCAGTCAGTGGAGCATACTAGACTCTTGATCTCAGGGTCATGAGCTAGAGTCTTATGTTGGGTGTAGACACCAAAAAACCAAACCAAAACAAAGAACCAAACCCCACCCCTGCCCCCACATGAAAATAAAGAACAAGAGAACAATGAATAAAAAACAGTTATACCGGGGCGCCTGGGTGGCGCAGTCGGTTAAGCGTCCGACTTCAGCCAGGTCACGATCTCGCGGTCCGTGAGTTTGAGCCCCGCGTCAGGCTCTGGGCTGGTGGCTCAGAGCCTGGAGCCTGTTTCCCATTCTGTGTCTCCCTCTCGCTCTGCCCCTCCCCCGTTCATGCTCTGTCTCTCTCTGTCCCAAAAATAAATAAACGTTGAAGAAAAAAAAAAAACAGTTATAAATATGGCATATATTAATTCAACTATATCAATAATCACTTTAGGGGTGCCTGGGTGGCTCAGTTGGTTAAGTGTCTGACTTCAGCTCAGGTCATGATCTCATGGTTCATGAGTTCAAGCCGTGTGTCAGGCTCTGTACTGATAGCTTGGAGCCTGAGGCTGCTTTGGATTCTGTATCTCCCTCTCTCTCTGCCCGTCCCTGCTCACACTCTCTCTCTGTCTCAAAAATAAATAAAACATTATTTAAAAAAAAATAATAATCACTTTAAATGTGAATGATCTAAAAATACCAATTAAAAGAGAGACTGTCAGAGTGGATAAAGTAACAAGACCTAGCAATATGTTGTCTATAAGATTAAATATAAAGACAGATTAAAAGTGAAGAGATGGAGAAAGATATACCATGTTAAACCCTCCCAAAAGAAAGCAGCAGTAGCTATATTAATTTCAGACAAATTATGTCCTGCAATATCTTGGAAGGCAGTGCTCATGCCAGTCAGGCTCACAGCTCGAGGAGAAGTGTTTGAGGAAGGTCAGAATGTTTATGTATGTTGACTGCTTTCTCTGTCTTTCGCTAAGTCCTATGAGAGGGATGAGTCCAGGCAAGAGGTAGGTTTGAAAGCAGAGTGAAATGGAATACATTTCTAAGGAGGGAGGTTTGGTGAAACCTTTCTCATGTGCTCTTTACCAGTCAACAGGAGCCAGCCAGATTAATAAAGTTTGGTTGCTTCCCAATCTAAGCCAGTTGCTTCACATAGCATCAGGTTATCCATCATATTTTGAGTGCGGGTGTGAGCCATGTGTGTAAAAGAGGAGACTCTTCGGGCTTTCCAGACATGATGTGTGGTTGTGGTTACTTGACCATGGAGTTGAATGGAAGGAAATATACCAGAAATGTATGAAGAATCCACAAGACTGGCCCTCAAGAACTAGTAATTCTTCAACCCCTAAAGCAATCCCCAGGGCTCCCACAACTGAACCTACACAAGAGCATTACCCTTCAATACCACTTCAGATGTGGCTATGAAGCATGATTGATGGAAGAACCTTTCAAAGGCAAAGCTGAAGGCCACAGTGGGCAATAAAGAAGGAGATTGTCTGGCAGAGCTCGAGTCTAATGGAGAAACATACTTAATTGCCAGTGCAGGGAGCCTTTCGCCTTAGCAAGCATTACACCATTGCCGTTCAATGCTTGCTGTTTCCTTCCCTTTCTTTGTTTTTCCAAAAGAAGATTCTTATGATCCCATTCCTAATTCATCACTCTTTTTGGTGAGTGGAGGTGGGGAGGACACATAATCTGTTTTTCAGAAGATGCTCACATGAAACAGTCCCAGAGAGTCCTGATGGGGGAATGCATGTCACAGAGATCCTAGATTTTGAACTGAATGCAGTGGCCAGATGGAAATTTGGGTTGTTTCACTTGAACAGGGGACAAGTGTGTTTTATATGTAGGAAGAAGGCTGAGTGTGTGTAATTGGGTTATCGTGGGTGGGTTGTGGCTGAGACTGTATGCATTTTCCCCTCTCCCTCTAGCAATAGAATTATCAAATTTTAGATTAGCATATGGTCATTCCGTCAAAGGCTATATTTCTCAACCTCCTTAGCATAGCTGGGTTTGAACATGTAACTTGCGTCTAGTTAATGGGATGTGACAAGAATTCATATATACCATATATTTTTAAGCTATTAAAAGAAATAGGCATGGCTCCCTTATTCCTTTCTCTCTTGCCAGTGGCTGAAAAGTAGCAAGAGCTGAAGTAGGCATTGTAGGTTACAAGAGAGCAGCCACGGTGGAATAACAAAATAGAAGGGGTGTGACCCTCAGCACCTCACAGTTGCCGTATTAGCCCTGGAGTGCTTATGTTCAAACTGAT
The DNA here is from genome assembly GCF_016509475.1 of Prionailurus bengalensis. Classification (NCBI taxonomy): domain Eukaryota; kingdom Metazoa; phylum Chordata; class Mammalia; order Carnivora; family Felidae; genus Prionailurus; species Prionailurus bengalensis. Next base: position 40,472,347 of record NC_057356.1, on the reverse strand, counting down.
AAAGAGAGAAATGCATCTCTTTCATGTTTATTTGGGTCTTTGTTAGAGCAAATAAAGCTTATAACCTAATTAATGCAAGCTTCTGATCAACTATCATATCTCATTGCATTGTAACTCTTTTCCTTAATTGTGATTCTTTTTATTATAAGTAGCCAATCAGCAACAATATCAGGGAATAATAATGTGTAGCAAGTTTCTACTATAATCCAATCTCTACTATAATCTACTTGGAATCCAAGTTCAACCAGCCCTTGCAGGATCTAAAATGGGAATTAGAGAAGATATCAGGAAATGAGGTTATTCTCATCTCTGCTTCTACAGACCAGTTTTCTCTGCTTTGGTTGGTATACGACCCAATGTGATTGAGTTGGCCCCAACTTTACATCATTTCCTAACAGAGACAGAATGGGACCTCTGTTCTAATTCCAGAGTTTCCAGAATAGGGAATCTGGCCCAGTTTTGACTAGGGTCTACTTAATCCAATCATCCCATAGGCTGGTATTTGAAAAGAAATTTCTTAGAAAAGGTTGGTGTCAGCTTCAGAGATAGCCTATGGGTTTAATATATCATTAATTTATGTGTCTGTCTTCTGCATTATAGTTTGTTGTGAGGTTGGGAAGAAACAGGAACTCCTATTCATTGCTGGTAGAAATGCAAATTGGTATTTGCATTGTGAACTGGAATTTGGCAATATCCAACAAAACAGACACGTATTTATTTTTGGCACAGCAATTGCACATCCAAGAAGTTGTCTTCAGCATACATCCTCAGTAACATGAAAACAAATATGCATGAGATTGTTCATTGCAAAATTATTTGTGATTACGCCCTAAATGCCCAAACATAAGAAAATAATGGAAGTATCGTACACCTATACAATGGAGTGCTCTGGAACTGTTAAAAAAAAAATAGTAAGGTTGATATCTATAAACTGATAGTGAGTGATTTCCAGAACATATTCTTTTTTTTTTTTTTTTTTTTGTTTATTTATTTATTTTGAGAGAGAGCTTGTGTGAGCAGGGGAAGGGCAGAGAGAGAAGGAGAGAGAATCCCAAACAGGCTCCATGCTGTCAGCACAGAGCCTGATGTGGGGATGTGGGGCTCGATCCCACGAACCGTGAGATCATGACCTGAGTGAGTCAGACACCTAACTGACTGAGCCACCCAGGCACCCCTAAAGTGATTATTGATATAGTTGAATTAATATATGCCATATTTATAACTGTTGTGTTATAAATCATTCATCATAGTGAGTCATTCATCACTATTGTGTTTAGAGTAGTATCAGAGGACATGAACAATATTTGAAAACACTGTTAAAAATAACTCTTCCCTTTTCCAACAACAGATCTGTTTGAGGCTAGGTTTTCTTTATATGCTTCTACCTAAACAATATACTGCAAGAGATCACTTAAAGAAGCAGAGAATCCAGCTGTATTCTATTAACCCAGACATTAGAGAGATTTGCAAAAAAATATAAAACAATGCCATCTTCTGTTTTTTTTATTTGAGAAAGTGGCATCATTTTTCACAAAAATATGATATATTTACATTTTAGGAGCTTATTACTGTTAATTTTAGTTGAACTAGTAAATGGTTTTACAGTTTCTCAATTTTAACTTCTAATGCAGTAAATATAATGGATATCACCCACATAAACAAAAGCTCTTTGTTTCTTCAATAATTTTTAATAGTGTGAAGAGACCCTGAGGCTAAAAAGTTTGAAAATTGCTGATCTGTAGTGTACTATCTATTGTATAATAAAGAAATATACATATATCTAATTATTTTTTTGCAAAAATAAACACAGGAAAGACTAGAAACCAATAATCTGGGTTAACCTAGTGGGGTTACCTACATGGTAGGAGGAACCTGCAGGACTGACCCTTCTCTAGGTAAACTTTTCACTTAGTATTGATTTTGGAACCATGCTAATGTTTCATATACAAAAAAAAAAAAAATGATGATAAAGTCAAAAGAATGTGGGGCAACCATAAAATAGAATATGAATTTCAAAAATAAACCTAAATGTATTTCAAAAGAATAACAGTCATGTTAAAGAGGGTTGAATAGAGAACTAACTCAAACTTTTGAATGCAGTATTTTGACCTTATACCCTCAGACTAAAATAGATAAATAAATAAATAAATAAAATTGAATTATAATATTAGGTTTGGGGGTGCCTGGATGGCATCGGACTCTTGATTTTGGCTCAGGTCATAATCTCAGTTTGTGAGATAGAGCCCTATGTTGGGCTCTGTGCTGACAGAGCCTGCTTGGGATTCTCTCTCTCCCTCTCTCTCTGTCCCTGCCCTGCTTGTGCTCTCTCTCTCTCTCTCTCTCCCCCAAAATGGATGAATGAACTTAAAAAAGAAATAATAGTAGGTTTGTTCTTCACAGAGGTGTGGCTGATGTATTCCAGAATTGAACATGTGCTAATTGCCTTGAGAGCAAGGGGATACAGTTTTCTCCCTGTCGGAGAAGAGCATAAAACTGTGAATACCAGGAGGACTGAAATGAGTCCTGTGGTGTTGGATTGAAATTGAAGGTATCAGTATGAATTCATGGTTTTCTGTATGTGGATATGGGTGTGTATATGTATGGGTGTGTGTGTGAGTGTGGATGTGTGCATGCACATCTCTGTGTGCATTCTATCTCTGCCTCCTCTCATAGGTCTTAAAAGTAATGACACTCCAGTAGTTCTAAGCACACTTAGAGCCCAGGTCTTGGTTTCTAAATACTTTCTCTACTGAAAATGACTAGCATTTCTCGGAGAAATGATTGATTCCAGGGCCAGGTCACTGAAAATCAATATGGGTCCCATACCAGAAAACAAGAAAGTCCTAAAAAAAAGACAGTGTCAAGTCAAAAGGATAAGGGAGTCAGTTTGAGGAGCTCCCACTGGCCAAATAGGAGACAATCTGATCATCAAAATAAGTAACAGTGATCAGTTATAACCCACCGAATAGAAGGATTCCACAAATCTATATTGATATAAATAAACAAGCAAGCAAAAAAAATGGGGAAAGGAAAAGTTCTTAGTAGAATGCCAACAATAGTAGAATGCCAACAAATAAATGTAAAATAAATTATGGTGTGAGAATTGATAAATATGACAGTAATATTTGATTCAAGCTAGAATCATAATGGATTAGACATCACCTTAACCAAATAATTAAAGCTAACATTACAAGTCAGCATTGAAATCAAGTGCCACCTAATATGATGTACTGAGCAGGACATAATGTCACTTTTTGTGATACATCTGTCAAAAATGCCCAGGCTCAACTATCCACAATAACCAAAGTATGGAGAGAGTCTAAATGTCCATTGACTGACAAATGGATAAAGAAGATGTGGTAAATATATACAATGGAATATAACTCTGCAATCAAAGAGAATGAAATCTTGCCATTTGTAACAACATGGACGGAACTAGAGTGTATTAGGCTAAGTGAAATAAGTCAGTCAGAGAAAGACAGATACATGATTTCACTCGCATGGAATTTAAGAAATACAACAGATGAACATATGGGAAGAGAAGGACAAATAAGATAAAAAGAGAGAGGCAGACAAACCGTAAGAGACTCTTAAATACAGAGAACAAACTGAGGGGTGTTGGGTAGGGGGATGGGCTAAATGGGTGAGGGGCATTAAGGAGGGCACTTGTTGGGATGAGCACTGGGTGTTATATGTAAGTGATGAGTCAGTAGATTCTATTACTGAGATCATTAGTACACTATATGTTAACTAACTTGGATTTAAATAAATTTTTTTAAATGCCCAGCCTCAATTTAATTATGAGGAAACATAAGAAAATGCCAAAGTGAGTGTGCTGCTGGAAAATAAGAGGCTTTTACTCTTCAAAAATGCCAAGGTCATGAATGACAAAGACAGTCTGTTCCAGATGAATGGAGACTGAAGAGATATACTGACTATATAACATGTGATTCTAGATTGGGTCTTAAGTCTAGAAATTTTTGCTTTCTTATGAAAAACATTTTTTGACAACTAGCAAAATATGAATTTGGTCCATATTTTAGGTAATAGCATTGTATCAACGTTAGTTTCCTAATGTTATAACTGTATTCTGTAAGAGGAAGTCCTTGTTCTTAGGAAATACACACCGAAGTATTTTGTGCTCAAGGGGTAACATATCTGCAACCTATTCTCAAATCATTCAAGGAAAATGGATATATATGTGGGAAATGATTGTGTATGTGTGAACAATGAACCAAATCTAAAGAATCTGGGTGGTGAAGAGTATATGAGAGTGTTTTGTACTATTCTTTTTTAAAAATTAAAAAAAAATTAATGTTTATTTATTTTTGAGAGAGAGAGAGAGAGAGAGAGAGAGCAGGGAAGGGGCAGAAAGAGAGGGAGACACAGAATCCGAAGCAGGTTCCAGCCTCTGAGCTGTCAGCACAGAGCCCGAATCAGGGCTCGAACTCAAAAACCACGAGATCATGACCTGAGTTGAAGTCAGATGCTTAACCAACTGAGCCACCCAGGCGCCCCTGCTTTGTACTATTCTTACTACTTTTTTTTTTTTTTTGATAAGGCTGAAAGTATATTAAAATAAAAAATCACAAAACAAAAGTAAATGAGAAAATAATGAAATTCAGACACGTGTTCTAACATGGGTGGACCTTAAAGACATTATACTAAGTGGACTAAGCCAGACTCAAAAGCACAAATACTATATGATTGACTTATACCCTCATATAAGTAGTAAAGTAGTAAAGTCATACAGATAGAAAGTGGAATAGAGGTTGCTAGGGGCTGGGGAGGGGGCAAATGGGGGTTAGTGTTCAGTGGGTATGGACTTTCAGCTTAGTATCAAGGAAAATGTTCTGTGCTGGTTGCAACACTGTGAATGTACTTAATGCCGCTGAATTGTACACTTAAAAAATGCTTAAAATGGTCATTTTTACATTATGTGCATTTTACCACACATACAAAAAAAGGGAATGAGGGTTGACAGCCCCAGATTTATATTTTAACCCCACAACACCAGCGCTCCTTCCCCAGAACTGATTACAAACTGCAGGTTCATTCAACAAAACATTTAAGGAACAGCCTCCTTCCGGACCAGAGATCTCGTAACATCTTGCCAATCACAGTAAGAAACAGCCTATTTAAATAATAGTTACGAGCTGGCTCAGGAAGTAATCTCAGTCACTACAGTAATGAGCCAACAGCCTGCTTACTGCCATCCCAAGGATGGTGACCCTGAGAAATCAAGCATCTTGCAAGCCTTTCCCTGTTGCACCCTTTGACCTCTGCAGTGTGAACAGGAAAATTAAAGCAAAGTAAAATAGCCGACTTAGGCAGTCTGAATTCTGGCACCAGCCTGGCCTGAAGTAGGCTCGTGTTCTCATCTAGGTTACTCATTTTTTTTTTTTTATAGTATAAACAATGGTAAAGTGTCTTCTATGCTTTAAGTGTTTATAGTAACACTGTACAGCATCAAATATCAAGGCACAATAAATCTTGTCTTATTTTTTAGAAACTTCAAGTGCCAAGTGAAAAAATCATTTCCCCTTTCACAGCCACAGTGTAATGTCAGGCCTTCAATTTTTTAAAAGCCTAATAACCAGACTCTTTGCCTCTGATTCATTCTGGAGACAACTGTGAACTTCGTCTTCCAGAAGTGTTGCCAAAAGGTCTTCATTTCCTACAGAATGAGGCCCCGTACCCCCACCTCAGTCTAGCAGTTTGACCTCAATATACCTTTCAAAGCTTACCTTCCACGAACCTGCTTTCTGTATCTGCCAAATTAGACCACTGAACCTTAGAATAAATCCCCCGAAGAGTGCACCCATTTGTAAGACTTCAGACATACATTGGTGAGCTGTTCTCTCACCAGCTTTGAACAAAAGGCCTCCTTTTCCTCAAATCCTTGCCAATCCTACTTTCTTCCACTTTTGAAATTCACTTCACTACTCCTCTTTTCTCCTCCTTTGAACTCCCAAGCACATTATCTATTGTTCTTCACTTGCTTAGCTTTCATATCAACCAGCTTAACACTTTACACATAGTGAGCAATCAAGAATATTTGCCATTTTTTGCCAATGTTTGCCAAGTGACGAATACCACTATTTCAGTTTCCATGCAGAACCTCTCATTGTACCTAGAACCTGATACCGAGGTCTTTAACTTAAAAAAATAACACCTACTGGTTTTTATGATGATAAAAGTAAGTCCAAGCTCACTGCAGTAAACTGCAAGAGAGAGGGCGGCATAATCTCACAGCGTGGGTATAGGCATTATTTACATTTAGGGTGACAAACAGACTTGATATAACAAATGAAGCTGAATCCTAAAAGTACCCAATTTTATTTTTGATTTGTTTCTATGCCATTGGGATAATGTCTGGAGTGGATGGTTAGAGTGTAGCTCTAATGGCCCCGAGGTAAAAGAAAATAAATCTTCAATTTTATTAATGTGGAAGAGAGAGTACAAACTCCTGAATGTCCCCCAATCCTTCTAGGCTTTGTTTCTCAAGAGCAATCTGTAGCTGGGATGACTGCTCCGTGTGATTGGAGGTGGGGTGGCGGGGGGAGGCTTCTATCCTACAACTCATGGGCTAATACATGAGGAATGAATGTCAACTTCCCCTGCCAAGATTGTAAGTTTTTTTCCTAGCTTAGACCACATGTTACCAGATAAAGATTCCTTAACAATAACTTCGTGAAATTTTCTTTACCCAACTTGAAGTCTAACAAACTAAATTCGCGTGATTTTTTTTTTCCTGGATTAGAGGGTGAGTTTTGTTGGTTTTTGTTTTGTGTGTGTGTGTGGGGGGGGGTTTTTTTTGCATTTTTCATGCAAGTTACAATTTACAAAATAAGATACGTATTTTGGGAGGTGCAAGAGGGAGAAATGGGAAAAACAAATGTACGTTTAAGTTCTGTCAGAAAGGAAATTTTCCTAAACAATATCATTAGTATGAAAAAAACGGGGGCTTTATTTTGTGAATTGGATTTCCAAAGCTACACAGAAGGGCTTGTATCTCAGACTGGGGGTTGGGGGGGGGGTGTCTCAAGAATTCTTGGAGGCTCCGCAAAATGTCAACAGAAGGCAAAGCGCACTGGTTACGGAATAATTAATCCATTTGAAAAATGCACTTTGCAATGCGACAAATAAGAAGCGACCAGTGACTAATGAAGTAGAAGTTTGTGTAGGATTTTTCTATACTCCTTCCCATAAAGAAGCTGGTAGATGAACATAGGACTTTATTAGATGAAAATAAAGTGAACCTAATTCATGAAATCTGGAACATTTTTTGAAATGGTTGCTTTGTTTAATTTTTAAAACTAAATGGGATTCTTGCAAAGTACAAAATATTTAGAACAAATCACAGATTGCTGGTTTCCAATGAGGGATAATGTGTCCAAGAATGGTGAGAGAGAGAGAGAGACAGGCAGACAGACAGACAGAGACAGAGAGACAGAAAGAGAAGGAAGGGAGGGAGGAAGAAAGTAAAAACAGCTCAGCTATCTGAAATACTACTGTTTTCAAATCTAATGGTCAGAATGTTATGTTTCTACATTGTGGAATAAGGCCCATGTGTGTTTTCATGTTACCATCTGGCTGTCCTGGCTGAAAACACCTCCACACTAGATGTATCAAAGCTTTCTAGACTTTACTCCCCCATCTCCCTATTCTTGTCACACACACACACACACACACACACACACACACAGTACCCAAAGAGGAAATAATTGGCCCTAAAATCATTTGTAGACATTAATTTTTTAAAGTAATTCATTTCTTTAGGGTCAGTAAATAAAACAGTATTTCTAGAGGACATGTTGCCTGAACCAAAAAAAGTCAGGACACACAGTCTGACTGTTCAAATAGGAGAAATGGAAATAAGTATTTGAGGGTAGGACTGTCCAAAAAAGAAAATTTACCTCAGTTATTGGTCTAAAAGAGGCTAGTAGAGCTAAAAGCCTTAAAATACTATCTATGGATAAAACGTAATTGTTCTCCCTGGCAAGAAGAGAACGTTTAACCATAGGAACAGAAATAGCTAGAAAGGAAAATACAATAGGGCATAATTCTGGGACTTCTTAGTCCCATTAGTAAACAAACCATTTAAACTAGGGAATAAGGAGTTGCCAGCCAGAACATTAACTGTAAGAGCTTATCCAGAGATGATATGATGTCTGGTATTTGCTTCAAAATAATACAGGAGAGAAGGGAGTATGTGAGGACACAGATGAAGCAAGAGTGTGGCCTTGGGTTGATAATTGTTGCATCTAGGTGATGGGTATGTGGGGATTCTTTACACTGGGATCTCCATATGAGACATATTTCAATTTTCCATAATAGAAAGTAAAAAAAGCAAAACAACGACATTCTAGGCATGACAAAGTCTTTGTTTCTGAGGTCACCTGGCTATTTTTCAGGTCTTTTAAAAATTTTTATTCAGGACTAGTAGACACATGTGTGCACTGTTACCAAGCACAAGCAGAAGGGAAGAGAAAAATAGGGACTGAGTTTTTTTTTAATGTTTATTTTTGAGAGAGAGAGAGAAAAAGCATGAGTGGGGAAGGGGCAGAGAGCGAGAGACAGACAGACAGACAGACACAATCCAAATCAGGCTCCAGGCTCTGAGATGTCAGCACAGAGCCCGACACGGGGCTCAAACTCTGACCCACAAGATCATGACCTAAGCCTAAGTTAGAAGCTCAACCGACTGAGGCACCCAGGCGCCCCCAAATAGGGAATGATTTATACATTTCTTTCACTCTGGAAGAGGAGCCCTGCTAATCTACTCTGTAAATGTGTTGTTGAGGCAGCTTCCAACGGGTTGGAAAAATAAAATATATCTAAGTTTAAAAAATAAAGTATATCTAAGCAGCGTGGACATGAATATGTTTTCCTGCCTTTTAAGGTAATATGGAAGAATTGTTTTCGCTTTTTCATGACATCCTGTGGAGGCCTGCTGAAACACTTCAGGAGATAACAGATTGTTCCCTTTTACAAATATGCCAGTAGAAGAGAAAGCCTTTACTTAAACGTTCCATGCCTTTCAGGGGATATGCTGACTCTATTCGTACACCGATAGCATGTATTAATTTGGTTTGTGGAAAAGCATCTTGCCCTGTTTTTACATTTACATTACATGCTGTAATGCTTGGCCAAATTTTCTGTAAAAATTACCTGCATCAGGATTAATCTTTCTAATTTTGCAGATTTGGTCATCCAGTTCAGCAATGTAAATGGTTTGACAGCCTTTGTTATTATGTCCTGTAAAAGGCAATGAATAATGAGCTCCCAGGGTGTCACTGGGGGTTATTCACACTTGCTAATGATTAACTACCCATGGCTCCTGGACCAAAGAGCCAGACTTAAAGGCCCCAAATACAACTTCAGTCTGCTACTTTAGATCCCTGCTTATTTCTATACAGGATCTTCAAAAATCCCCTCTACCTCAAACCAGAACAAAACCTAAATGTCCAATATAGGAGGATTGGTACATAAATGATTTCTACAGTTACAATGGACTATTATTTAGTCATTAAAAATGATGATGGTAGACCTGCCTTGCAAGGAATGTTAAAAGAAGTTCTTAAGAGAAAAAGAAAGTACAGGTGAGAAATGCAGACATACATAAAGAAAGGAAGAGTGCTGAAGAAGGAGTAAGTGAAGGTAAAATAAAATGATGTAGGCCTTCTGCACCAGTCAATGATTGGATGCTTGCCTCTCTAACTCAATCTTACTTTTCTCTCTCTCTTCTCAGGCTTGTACAAAAAAAGCACAAGATGGGGGCGCCTGGGTGGCGCAGTCGGTTAAGCGTCTGACTTCAGCCAGGTCACAATCTCGCGGTCCGTGAGTTCGAGCCCCGCGTCGGGCTCTGGGCTGATGGCTCAGAGCCTGGAGCCTGCTTCCGATTCTGTGTCTCCCTCTCTCTCTGCCCGTCCCCCGTTCATGCTCTGTCTCTCTCTGTCCCAAAAATAAATAAATGTTGAAAAAAAAAATTTTTTTTTAAATTAAAAAAAAAAAAAATAAATAAATAAATAAAATTTAAAAAAAAAGCACAAGATGAAAAAAAGTAATAGCCCCCTTATGATGCATAATATTCCCTTCCCTTTCTTCCTCCAAAAGTAGCCGTTGTGAATACTTTCTTAATATTTGAGTTTCATTCCAAAATATATGGGCATGAAATACTTTATACAAAAGGAATAATTGTTTTGTATTGCTAAAAAAAAAAAAAACCCTTATCAATATATTTTATTAATCTTTCCATATCAACTCAATCTAACTTACTTCATTGTTGTAATGACTTCCACATAAAATCTTCTTCTTTTTTTTTGGAATACCTTTTTCTGATGAACTGCCTATCTACAGACTTTGCCCAACTTTTTAAAAACAGGGTTCTTGGGGCACCTGGGTGGCTCACTCAGTTAAACGTCTGACTTTGGCTCGGGTCATGATCTCACGGTTCGTGGGTTCAAGCCCCGCATCGGGCTCTGTACTGATAGCTTGGAGCCTGGAGCCCCGAGCCCGGAGCCCCGAGCCCGGAGCCCGGAGCCCGGAGCCCGGAGCCCGGAGCACAGAGCCTGCTTTTGATTCTGTGTCTCCCTCTCTCTCTGCCCCTCCCCTGTTTGCACTGTCTCTCTCAAATAAATAAACGTTAAAAAAATAAAAAAGAAAAGAAAAGCAGGGTTCTTTCTTCTTTCCTACAGTTTGTATGAGTTCTTCATAAATTAGGTAAATTGGTCATATGCTTGACATGAGCTGCAAGCATTGTTTCCCATTTTCTTTGTTTTTGGAAAATGTATGGAATTTTTCCTGAAACTTAAGTTTATTTATGTTTATATCTTTTATTGTTTCTTGATGTTACAGCCTGACTAAAAAGGCCTCTCTCACTCCGAGATCATATTTATGTCTTCTTCTAAAACAGGTTGTGTCAACCTGGGCACTGTGGGCAGGGGAGTTTTTGCTGTGGTCTGTCCTAGGCGGGGAGGGTGCCTAGCAGCATCCCTGGCCTCTTTCCACTGGATGCCAGTAGCATCCCCTGCTCTCTGGTTGTGCTCACCAAAAATGTTTCCAGACACTGTCAAATGTCCCCTGGGAGGAAAAATTGCCACCCACACTATGCCTGGAGAACCACTGTTCTAGAACATGTGTAGGTGCCTTTTTAATTACTGTAACATTTTAATCTTTGATTCCGGTGAATTTTATTTTTGTTAAAGAAGGTGAGATGGAAGATTCAACTTTATTTTTTTTTTATTTTTATTTTTTTGATTCAGCTTTATTTCTAACTGACGGTATTCAGTTGCCCTCATTCAATTTATCCCTGATCTGAAAAGACCCCTTTGCCGAAATCTAAATCTCTGTATATGTTCTAATCTGTCTCATGATTCTTTATTTTCTTTTTTTTTATTCTCAGTACAAAACTTTTACATTTTAATTATTATGAACTTCTAAACATACTTTAGGGGCGCCTGGGTGGCTCAGTGGGTTAAGCGTCCGACTCCTGGTTTCGGCTGAGGTCAAGATCTCACCGTTTGTGAGTTCAAGCCCCATGTCCGGCTCTGCACTCATGGTGCAGAGCCTGCTTGGGATTCTCTTTCTCTCCCTCTCTCTCTGACCCTCCCCAGCTTGTGCTGTCTCTGTTTCTCTCAAAATAAATAAACTTTAAAAATACATACATACATAAATAAATAAATAAATAAATAAATAAATAAATAAATAAAATACTTTATTTGGAGGGGCTTCCATCTCTATTTTTCTCTTTCAGCATTTCCCTGGCTATTGTGAGCTGTTTAATTTTGGTTTTTTTTTATTTTATTAAAAATTTTTTTTTAACATTTAATCATTTTTTGAGAGACAGAGAGAGACAGAGCATGAGTGGGGCAGGGACAGAGACAGAGGGAGACACAGAATCCGAGGCAGTCTCCAGGCTCTGAGCTGTCAGCACAGAGCCCGACGCGGGCTCGAACTCACGAACTGTGAGATCATGACCTGAGCCTAAGTCGAACCCTTAACCAAGGGTTAAGGCACCCAGGCGCCCCATGAGCTATTTTATTTTGATGAAGTGTGGCAGTTTTTAAAAATCCTCTTGGTATTTTAATGGAAATTGCTTTAAATTTAAAGATTGATTTGGGGAAAATAAACATCTTTATACCTTCACTATTGAATCTTGCTAGAAAGAATAAATTATATCTTTTATTTTACTGAAGGCTTCCTTTATGTCCCTCAGTAGGGTTTTAAAGTTTCCTTCATAAAACTTGCACATATTTCTTGTTAAATTTATTCCTAGATATTTCATCATTTTATTGCTATTATAAATGGGTCCTCCACAGTGTTGGGAAGAGGTAATGGTGATAAAATGGAAACACGTGAATAGATTAACCCTTTCGATGGAAAGGGGAGAAACGGAATATGTTAAAAACAGATATGATATTCCTGAACTCCTATTCTTACTGCATAAATATGGTACTTATTCCAAACAACATATATATTTTTTAAAAACAGACATGCTGGGGCGCCTGGATGGCTCAGTCGGTTAGGCGTCCGACTTCGGCTCAGGTCACGATCTCATAGCTTGTGAGTTCGGGCCCCGCATCGGGCTCTGTGCTGGCAGCTCGGAGCCTGGAGCCTCCTTCAGATCCTGTGTCTCCCTCTCTCTCTGCCCCTCCCCCGTTCATGCTCTGTCTCTCTCTGTCTCAAAAATAAATAAACATTAAAAAAAAAAAAAAAAACAGACATGCTGCCTCCCTTCATTATTGTTTCACCTAACCTTGTTCCCTCAACATTAACTCACTCTTTTTAGATGAGCTTTAAAGCTAACCCCAAAACAGACTGCTTCTTAAAAAAGAAGAAAAAAGAACGTAAAAATAACCAATACAATAGAATATTTGACACAAGTCATAAATAGGGAAAAAGAAGACATAAAAATGGCCAATAAATACACAAAAATGTGCTCACTTTCTCAAAGAAATGTAAACCTTATAAAAATTAGGTGCCATTTATTTGCCTAGGTGATTGACAAATATGAAATTGATTAATAATATGCAGTGTTAGTGAGGGCATAAAGAAAAGTTTTCTCACATCCCTTTGGTGGGATTTTAAATAGGGAAGATGATTTGGAGGGATAATTTGGCAATATCTATGAAAATTTTGAATGCACATACCTTTGAGCCAGCCATACCACCTCCCAGGGACTCCTACAAAGGGACTCAAGCCCCAAAAGATCTGTACACAAGCTGACATTCTGCTGAGACACAGGAGTTTACAATCAGGAGGAGTTCCTTCGAATTGGATGATGCACATGTTCTCTCAATTGCTAAATATTTCAAATATAATTGGACTACCTTTTTATAGCTTTTATATTTCAAATATAATTTGACTAACTAGTCACAAATTAGAAATTATTTAAATACTCATCACTAAACAAATTGTTACATAAATGAAAAAAACATTGCAGAATATCATTATTGTTTGGATCATTGACCGGGGGTCAGAATGACAGGACAAATTATGTCATTTCCCCAGACTCCAACAACTTCCTCTGTCAGATGGGGTAATAACAAGGAATACGTCTTAAGATTGTTTTCAGTAATAAATAAGACTAAATAGGTGAAGTGCTTGCATATTCCCTGGCATGCTATATATAATAAATGATTGTATTCTTTTTATTAATGATTCTTACAGTCTCAATTTTTTTCTTTTTCCTTCCTTCCTTCCTTGAACTCACTACCCTGAGATCAGGAGTCACATGCTCTACTGACTGAGCCAGCCAGGTGCACCCCCTTAGAGCCTCATTTTCATGCATTATTTTGTTTAATAAATATTTATTGGGTACCTATGATGTGTGAAGCATTGTGCTCAGTGCATGAAGATTTAATAATAAGCATAGGGGAATCAGAGGAAAATAAACAAGTTAATAGTCAAATAAGCAAAATAATTAAAAATTGTGGCTATGCAAGAAACAAAGAAACAGTTGAGCGTAGATCTGTGGTGTGGTTCTCAACCGGCGGCAATCCCTGCCTCCTCCCTTCCTCCACACCATTTCCATCCCCTCTAGAGGACATCTGGCAATGTCTAGAGATGTTTTTATTTGTCACAACTTGGTGCGGAGGGTGTTACAGGCAAGTGTTGGTTAGCAGCCAGGGATGCTGCTTAACAATGCACAGGACAGCCCCCACAACAAAGAATTATCCAACCCCAAATATTAATAGGGCTGTGGTTGAGAAACCCTGAACTAGATGGTGGGGGTAGGGGGGAACCTAAATTCAGGTCAAGCGGTCACAGAAGACTTCTCTGAGGTGACATTTAAGCCAAATTTTGACTGGTGAAAAACAGCGAGACTTATGGCAGAGTGGAGTGGGCCCAGGCACAGCGGAGGGGACTTGAAAACAAAAAGTAACAGTGTGCGCACCACACATGTGTGCCTAGGGGAAGTGAAGGGGACAAGTAAGAGAGCTTTCATGTTTCACTTTGTATGGCTTTCTTACTGAATTTTTGAGAATAACTTTTTTTTTTTTTTAATTTAAAAATGGGGAAAGGGGAAGAAAAGTACAAAAAGCAGGCAGGTTGGAAGACAGCCACTTGCAAAACTACAGATAGATTTCAGAGAAGAGGGGGATTTTAGAGCCACCCCCCCCACCACCACTACCCCCTCCCCACCCCCATTCAGGAGGCCCTGGTGTGTAATCTGTGGTTAGTCAGTCTCTGCTTTTCACCCCTCCAAAGAATGACAGAGATCACCTGATTTAAAGCCAAATAATCTATGTCCAACAGTTGGTTTTATACCTTTCAGTTCTGTTATATTGTTACTTGACTTTAAGGGGTAAAAAATAACCCACTTAGAGTTCACGTATTAAGCGAGATAATTTAAATAAGTGTTCTGGGGTACCTGGGTGGCTCAGCCGGTTGAGTGTCCCATTCTTGGTTTCGGTTCAGGTCATGATCTAGCAGTTCATGAGTTCGAGCCCCACATCAGGCTCTGTGCTGACAGTGCAGAGCCTGCTTGAGATTCTCTCTCTCCCTCTCTCTCTCTCTGTCCCTCCCCAGCTCGCTCTCTCTCTCTCTCAAAAAATAAACTTAAAAAAAAAAAGTGTTTCATAAACTGGAAAGCACAATACAGATCCATGCTGTTGAGAATAAAGGGGGGGGGAAGCTGTGTTCCACAAATAATCTTTTTGCTCTGCCCCCTTGATTCCAAACCCCCTGTAGGTAGTGAGCAATGAGGACTGGACTAGAGAGGGGAAAAGACTGAGAAAGGAAGTGCCCGGGAGAAAAGTGATTACAAACAAAAGTAGTAGCACAGTTTTACATTATTCATGTAACTGAGGCGAGGAGAGAAATCCTGATAGATAAAATCACCACAAGATGGTTGTAACCCAGGGCCTTGAAAAGACAATGGCCAACTTCTCCCTAAGCAGCCCAAGACCCTCTGACCTGAGATGTGAAAAGATGATTATAGCGTGGTGTTTGGAGCCCTGCAGTGTGCATACTTCATAAAAGTATCTGCTCCCCAGAGACTAGAAGCAAAAGGGGTCCAGCAACTGTGAGACGCCATTCTTGCTGGAGGGAAACTGTGCTCCATCAATGGCTGTTCAGTAGATGAATGAAGTAAATACTTCTCTGATAGCTTGATAGACCTCGTATGGATATAAAAATTAACTGCACACATTGACACACTTTCCTGGCTTATTTACCTTTCTAAGTTTCTGAGTTTTTGCCTTTGAAGGGTTTGCAGGCTGTGAAGAGTAACTTAACTTACACAATTCTGTGTCTTTTCTTGGCCTTGAGGCAGCTTCAAAAGATGACACCAAATGGAACTATGTGTGCCTGGAGGGAAAAAAATAAATAATGGTGAAAAATGTTTATCGGCAGCCTTCTCCAGCACGAAAGCACTTTCTCACTTTTACTCACATAATTTTCCAATTTAACATGAATATGAATTCAGCAAATAATAGGCAGCAAAAGCGAATCCATATCATTTCTTTTAGCACTGAAAAGAAACTCAAAAGTCATTGGAACAGTTTTATGGAGAGGCCCTGCCTGGGACATAAAGGGACTGACAGAGCCAGAATTGAAACTTGTTTTTCCACCTTGAGAAAAGCAAATAAACAAAAAATATCCTAAGCAATTGCTGGTTTTTCCGAGCCCACTTTTTTGGGCTGTTTTTCTTCCCTGTGTTATGCAGACTCCAGGCACTTTCTTCCCAGAATGCAACAACAATCCAAAGCCCCAAACAAGTTTGAGACAGGCCATGGGGGTGGGGTTGGGGGTGGGGATGGAGGTCGGAGAATCCACTGGAGAGCCCTCACACGGAATGGTGCCCGTGTTCCTCTTGGGGGCATCTCTCCAGATTTAATAACAGTTTTGATAGGATTCGTTCGAGCAAAAGGTGAGCATTGGCCGGATCAAGCCGGACCTCCAGCAAGAGAGTTTAAAGTTCGGCTTTTTTTTCCTCTTCGCAATTTGAAAGAGGCTTTTAATTCTCCCCGCCCCTCCCCCTCCCCCTGTAAAGTCTGCTTTCTACCTATAAAGTCGCTTCAACTCTCGGTTTCCATCCCGGTTGCCTGAGAATCGCAGTAATTAGCCAAGTTCACTTCGACGAGGAAAAAGATACCTTTGTGTACCTAATGAGAGCCACCGCGTGGCCAAGGATAAGCACGCAGACGGAAACATTTTTGTGCCGGGCTTCTGTAAGCGGGCAGGGGGAGGGTTAAGCCGACCCGAAGGCGTGTTTTGTTGAGTGGCTTCGAAAGCCGCCGAGGCAGCCGAAGCAGCTTTCGAAGTTAGCAAACAAAGCGTCTCCCCAGTAACCGCCCGCTTCCAGACGAGGCTCCTGCCACTCAGACCGCGGAGTCGCAGCGTCGGCCGGCCCCCGACTCCTCCTCCCTGCGTCTCTCCTCCCTCCTCTCCAGTTCACCAACGGATCCGAGCCACCAATCCCAGCAACAAACAATCCTTCAAATGCTAGGACGCCGCGGCCCTCTAACGGGCGGCCTCCCGCTCGCTCCCCGCCCCACATCTGTCCCGCACTCGGGCGCAGCAGCTGATTCATCTCCAGCCAGGCCCAGGGAAGGAACTGCGCTCCAGCAAGTTGCAGACTAGCTTCCAGGCTGGTGGTTTCCCCTAGGACCATGTTTCCCCCCCCTCTGCCGTTTTAGATGTGTGTTCTCATAGGTGCTGAGCAGTCGGCAAACCACAGAAGAAAAAAAAAAAAGTCATAAGGTTGCTGCCTTCTTAGAATGACGCTTTTTTCCTTGTTTATTCATTTTAAGTCCTGTAATTGGTAAAACCACCCAAGCTTTGTAAACTCTGGCCTTAATTCACTCTCGAGGCGGGGGTGTCTTTTTTTTGGGAGGGCGAGTGGGTGGGAGGCTGGCTTTAATTTTCAGTGTGATCCTGAAACAGAGGCTCCAAAGTCTAGTTAGTCATCGTTTGGCCGCCTCAGCCCTTCTCGGGTTTAACCTTATTTCCACGGAGCTTTTCCTGCCGGCTTCTCCATCGAGGTTACAAAACAAAAACAGCACAGAGCCGAAACTGGAGGCAGACTCAGGCGCTGACGTCTCTACTAGGTTTATTTACGGTTTGGGTGTTTGTTGTTTTTTTTTTTAAGTGATGGGGAAAGTCTTAGAGAGGCATGCGACAGTTCGTTTACTTCAAAACAACGGGACACACACGCGAAAACTAGACCCAGTGGAGAGGGCGGGGAGGGGGCAGGCGTTTCTTGAAATCAGCCAAACAGCATCTGGTCTTTTAAAAGGGTAATCTCATCAAGGAACTCCTGTTGGAGTCCTAACTCTCAACCAAAATAAACTAACAGGAACATGTGTTTGCTCAATGGCTAGTTTCTGTTTGAAATTACCCGAGGGGAGAAAGGGTCCCCTAACAGGGTTTAAGTCCTAAAAGTAGACTGTTTACCGAAACATATGAGCAGCCCCAGTGTGGTCGCCCCCTTCCCTTAAAGGCGGCACTGCCGGGGTCGGAGGGTGGGGGTTTCAGGCCGATTTGCAGCCAGGCGGGCGCGCGCCCGGGCAGTCCCCAGGCTGAGACTTTTAAAGAGCATGTGAGCATGACAAGTGTCTGTCCGCAACGTGTTAGGTTTTGAAACTGCCTTGCAATCCATTCCGGAACTCGCAGCTTTAGCCCGGGGTAACAGACATTCGCCTGGGGTGTCTGTGTCTCACTCTCCTCCCCCACCCCGCCGTCGCTGTTGGAGGAAGAGCCCCGGGAGGAGCAGGGTGCGACGCGCCGCGCCCGCGTGTCAATGGCAGCCGCGCATTCTGGAAGAAGTTGGTTCTTGTCCTGAATACTTTTCCTACGGTGCCCCGCCCCTTGAATCAGAAGCAGCTGTCTTCTCCTTGCGGCTAGAGAGGGACGGTGGAGTTTGGGGCAGCTGTCAAAAACGAGAGGGAAGGCTTTTCTTCCCTGGGGTGGAGGAGGGGGCAGCATTTTTCCATCTGTTGCAATTTCCTAACCAAACGCACCCTCGCCAGCCCAAGGAAGAAAGGCCCAAAGGAGAAACCCGGGCATTAGGCTGGTGCAGCCGCCGCCGCCGAGCGAGGGATGCGGGCGGCGTGCGCGCGGCAGGGAGGAAGGATCGGGTTTCTGGGCTCAGCAGCCCCCACGAGGGACGGGTGACAGCGGCTAGCCAGGCGCGGAGTGAGGCAGCGCGGCCGGGGCGCTCGGTGCCGGCCTCCCTGCCTGGAAGGTGCGGGGGAGGGGCGGAGGAGCAGCGGGGCGGGCGGGGGACGGGGCGGGCGGCTGGGGGCGGAGGCAGGACCTCCTGTACCTTCCCTCTTTGCCTTTCTCACTCTGACAGCGCCGAGGTACGCCGAGCAGGAGCGGGGAACAAAGGAGACGAGTGGGGAGGGGAGCGAGTTGGGCGAAGGAGAGCCCCCGGACGACTGCCAGAAGATCCCGGCAGGAGGAAGCCCAAGTGTCACTTGAATTCCACCCAAGGAGCGAGCGCCTGGGATCCGAGCGCCTTGATTAGCAATAACGGCTGAGCGCGTCCTATAAGTTAGGGGAGAGTCTGCGGGGAAGGAGGACAATCGCTTGCCCCCTCCACCCCCGCTCTTGGCCCCTCGAGACCCCAGCATCGCCTAGCGCTGGAAGGGAAGCTCCAGAATGAAAAGCAAGAAAGGTAAGACTCCACGGGCTGTGCGCGCCACGGGCGCGGGTCCGGGGAAACGTGCTCGCGGGGCCCCGCCAGGCTTGGGGCGAGAGTGACTTGGTGGACTTTTCAGCCCGGGGCTCTCAGGCAGAAACCGCGGCCGTTCTCTTTGTTGAGGCTGCGTCTGAAATGGCAGTTGCTGTTTTCCTTCTAGACACAACACGAGGGGCTGTTGTGGGGAGACGGGCCTCTCCACGCTGCTGGCACGTTGTCAAGAAACACGCTCAGCGCCTTGTTTGTGCGCCTCCCAAGTTTCATTGTCTCAGCCGCCACCCCACGCTCCGCGGAGCAGCCGCGTGGCTTCTCGCTGGCTCTTGCGAGCGGGGCTGTGGGCCCAGGTCGGGGGGACCCCCGCCCCGATTCTCCCGGGCTGGACCCGGGGCGGTCGGGACCACCGAGCGGCGGCGCCTTTGTCTGAAAGTTGGGCTCCCGGGCCCCCACTCCCTCCCAGCTGGGCCCCGGCACAATCTTCGCTGGGGATGGGGTGTTTTCACAATCGAAAGAATGCGCCTCTGGCCCCCAAACCGCCCTCGGGTATCGGTAGCTTTGGAAAGCTAGACTTGTAAAAACTCCCAGCCTCTAAAAGTTTTCCCACGATGAATTTGGGGCGAGATGAAGAGTTAGGACTGAGGGCAAACAGCTTAAAGCGCCGTGTGGTCAGAACGAGTCCAAGTGTGACAAGCAGGCTTGGTTGTAAGTGCACAGAGTGAGTCTGTCATTGTTTCCACGAAGCGTCCTGGAAGCGTTACAACTAAAACTTGCCGTCAGTCTGGTTTAAAAACAAAATACACAGAAAGAAAGAAAAAAAACAACCCACCGCCCCGAAAGGTCAAAGAATGTTAACTCCCCTTTGAAGTTAACTTTTGGGTCCCTGGCTGGGAGGTACCCCGAACGTTCCGTGGTGAGCCAGAGTTGGCTTTTCTGTTGTGATTTATGTGGAGTGGTTCAAAACAGAAGTTAATCGCTCAGGGAAGCCAGCGCGGGGGTGGGTTGGGGGGGGGGGGGCGCTGCTGCGCATGCCCAGTAGCGTCCCCGAGTTTTTGTAACTCCACATTCTTTCAGACCAGTCCAGCGGATATAGTGAAAACCCGGTATTGTTGATGGGGCGGCCTTCAACCCGGGAGGGTGCCCTCAGCCACGTTTTCATCTTGGTGTTGTGTACCTTTCATGCTGGGCCGGTGGCTTCCCAACGCGCGGAGCTTCCCAACCCGTGCGCTCCCAGCGAGAGTAAAAGCGAAGGTCACAACCCAGGGCAGTCAGTATTTGGGGGTAGGACACCCAGCGTCCCCTCTCCGGGGGACAGTGAGAACGTGGGGGCTTAGAGGCTCGGACGTTTAACCGGGCTCGGTGAGAAACGCGTGCGGGGAGCGCCCAAAGTGGTGTCTGGAAGGCTGTGTCACCTCAACAAGGACTGACGGGTCTAGATCCCTATTGGAAGGCGTTCTCCCTCTCCCAGTGGAACTGACGGGAGTCACTTGGGGGTTTTGTTTTGGAAAAGTCGTTCTTGTGAGCCGAAAGCAAAGCTGGGCTTCCGCCGGGGGCGGGCTCCCCCCATTGTTCGGGCTCGGGTGGGGAAGGTATTCAGCAGCCTGGCGGGTCCTCCCCGGGGCGCCCCCTCGGGTACTCTGCCCCCGCGCTCCTCGTCCCCCCACCCCCGGAGCCCCCTTCGGATGCCTCCGGGTCTTCCCCCCTCCCCCCGCCCCCCAGCAGATAAACGAGGCTGGGACTCTCCGGCCGCGGGCTGGGAATATTAGGGGTCAGCGGTCCCGGGGGCGCACGGTCCTGCTCCTGAGCGCCGGCTCACGGAAACAATGAAAGGTGACGTGTTGGAGGGGAAACTTTGCGACTGGTTCCGAGCTCGTGCGGGGGAGCCGAGACTGCTGAGATTGCCCGGTTTCTTTCCCTTTTTAGGTTTTCCCGGCAAACCCTAGGGGGGGCGGGCAGACCCCTCAGAATGTTGGGGTTCACGGCCGCGCTTCTAAGTTTCTTCTTGTAATCTGAAACTCCTGAAGCCCTCAGGTTGTACAGTTGGAGGGGCCGATTTCAGCTGGGGCTGCGGAACTCGCAAGAACAAAAGCTCCCTGGCTATCCTCCCTCCCGGCTCCTCCCTCTCCTCTGGTCCTCCTCCGTCCTGCCTCCCCGCCCCCTTCCTAAAACGACCTCGGAGGGGGCCCGCGTTCCCGGTCTGCTCAGCCAGGACCCGGGAAGAAATCTGCCCCGCCTGGCTCGTGGAGTTGGACTGCAGTCTTTTAGAAAAGTCTGTGAAAATCTTTTCAAGTTTTCTTGAAAACAAAAGCACCTTAAACTCCATCGCAGAGCCGGGGATTTCGTCCTGGTTGGTGATAATAGTATCTCGTCTTTAGAAAGCTGAGGGTGCCAGAAAGATCTTCTCACCCAGCAAATAGCTTTAGAACAAGCAAAGGCGATTCCGTGAGGAAAATCCCCGACGTCTTTTTGCACCTGGTTCCTGACAATTTGGAATTTTTGCTTTAGAATTGCTTACTGCTGGCTGGGTCCAGCCTAGCGCACCTTGGAGTCTGTGCCTGGGGTGTTAACCACGATTGCTGCGGCATCTCCTGAGATACTCTGATCAGGAAACTTGTTAGGTTAGGTTTCCTTTTTCTAATTGTTCGCTTGAACTTCTCCTTCAATTATTCCTATTTGTAGATTCTTCTCTAGCCTCTTCTAGATATTTTTAAAAGTCCAACTTCACAACCACTGTGTCTCTGGCCTTCCCTCGCCACCCCCCACCCCCAGTTCCTAATAAGAAAAGATTGATTTTTAGAGCTGTGGGATCCATAGGCCATCTTGTGGCTTTCTAAACATTTCCTTGTATGTGGATGGAGTAAAAGAGGCTTGTGATCTCCCTCCCCCACCACCACATTTTTTAAAGTGTAAGCAGAGCAGGACCTTTGGAAACAGGCGGTAACCGGGAAACTTTTCAAAAGCTCTGTTACAATAGGAAATGAGTAACGTGGAAAAGTCTTTTTGTTTTTCCAAGCTGAGCCACAATCCGGAGGGAGAGTTTTAATGAAAACAGTCCTGACAGCAGCAAACGTGGTTTGTTGCCGTGAAATATCAGCTGGTGTGGCCAAGGAGCTGAAGTCTTAACTTCCTGTTACTTCAGCTTTTGTGCACATATTGGAAATATTTGTTAAGAGGTCCAGAGGCCTGGCATTCATTTATTTAAATGAACTGAGAACAGAGTAAAGTTGCACTGCAGTTTAGCGTTGCTTAACTGAAACCTGCTTTTGTGTGTCACTAACCTATTCTGAAAGATCAGGCTTCTTGTCAAACTAAACAAGCAGATCAAAGGGCAGGCTTCAGGGTTTTTTTTTGTTTGTTTGTCTCAAACTCTTTGTTATTACCAATTTACAGTTGGGAATTCACCACTGTTCAATGAGCAAATTTTCACACTTTTTCTAGTTTAAAAGCGGAGGAGGGGGATTATAGCCTCCAGAAGAATGTCTGGCTTTTCAGACGTTGAAGAGTTTAAACAAATTGCTTTATTTAAATTTGCCTTAGTCATTCAATTACTTGACACATTTTTAAAAAGTTAGATTGCTTTATTTATCAAAGTAAATGTAAAACAGGAACTCATTTATAATTTCTTAAGGTTTTTTTCTTATTAGTAGCTCTTTACCCAAATTTCAATAAAGCGTTTAAAAGTCTCTCATCTTCACAGTGAAAGCAGTTTCAGTTTTAAATGTGCCTCTTTTTTTTTTTTGTAAACCTTTTTTTTTTTTTTTTAAGCAGTTTCTTCTTCTGGGAAGGGGAACATCAAATACCCTGCGGTTAAAATTTAGGATTCTTGTGTGTTTTATTGATAGCCGTTTGTTAAGCCTTGAGCTAAAGTGAATTTGCAAGATCATCCTACTCTTTTGTTAGAACTTGCTTTACTTTGTCTTTGGAAGGTTCCTGCGTTTTCTGTGGATACTCCCTGCAGTACGGTCTGCCCCCTGCAGTCCAAAACTAAAAATGTGTCACCAAGTCAGACTCAATTAACTGTGCGCCAGCTCATAAACAAATCTTTGAATGAGTAGCTTTTTGAGTGTTCAAATGTTTTAAAAGGATGGGTTAAAAAATTTTTTTATAATGCATCAAGTGGGTTATCACTATGGGGAACATTGTTTTTATTTTTTATCAGGGCAAACCACTCTTGAGTTGCCTCTACAAAGTCAAGAATGCGTACCTTTCCATTTCGTGTTATTTTAATTTTCTTTATATAGAAATACTGGTATTTCCAAGCATGGTATGCTTTTACATTTTAAAAATTCTAGATTGTTTTCAAAACAGAGTTCTCAGTCATTCAGAATTGCCAGTTGTGGTTTTGAAGTTCAAAATTATGTTTAAATGTTAAGGGCCAGATCTGAATTTTTGTTGACCCCAGTCTATCATATGTGATGCAAATATTCTCTATGGCTTGTGAATTCTTAAAATTTCTGGTAGGATTAAAGTACTTACAAAGGGAGTTTCCTCTGGGGATTACGTATTCCAGTTTCTTTGTCATGTAATAATTTAAGACTGAACTCTACTTATTGGTATCTAGTATTCTAGATTCCGATTAAACTGCCAGTTGAAATTTATAGGAATTTAAAAGTGTAATCAGTCTGAGGTATCTTTTGACCTCTTACTCAAGTACTAGTAGTAGAAAAATATTTTTGTGTAACGAAACTGAAAACTTCAGTGATTGGTTGTATTTAGTAAAAGGTTGACCAATGCTGTCCATGAAAAGTAGGTGCCTAAGTTTTGAAGAAATGTAGGTAGCAATGAAAAAGAAATGACCATGGAGTTTGCAGAAAATGTTAAATGTATTTTGCCTTTAGAATACCAACTGGGTTGTGTGTGATTTTTTTTTTTTTCCCCTCATAGGCATGGAAAAAATGCATGACTCTGCCTTTTTATTTCAAATCTTCAATGGACGAAGGAGGAAGAATAGCATTTAAAATGTACATTAGGACACTTGGATTGTTTTTCCTAAGTTAGCAATGACCTCAGAGAAGGTGGCTAGACACATTCCATCTGCTCTAACACCTTTCCTGTTTCGTGTGTGACAGACTATTCACTTTGAGCGCAGCTCTGTCTCTGCTGCACTAGACTTTTCTGAGCATCATTCCAAAGGAATGTAAAAAGTTAAATTCTACAGGAAAGTGCGTATGAAAGGGCATCTAACAATTGGTGGAGAATCTGTAATGTGCCACTAGTCAAATTACGCTTGAGGCTTTGCCATGTGCTCAGAAATTTCCAGACGGAAGACACTGGTCCTGTACTTGGCTCTTGGCAGCTGAGAAAACATGGTTACGCACTCAATGGTCAAGAGATAAGCTTTTGCCGTAGGTGCTCCCCCCAGAAAAGCGGTTGATGGCTGACCTTTATCCTTTACCAGGTGTTGTGGTAGCGTCCGGCAGTGAGACGGAGGATGATGACAACATGGACATCCCCCTGGACCTTTCTTCTTCTGCTGGTGCAGGCAAGAGAAGGCGCAGAGGCAACCTGCCCAAAGAGTCTGTTCAGATTCTCCGTGATTGGCTGTATGAGCACCGATACAACGCCTATCCCTCGGAGCAAGAAAAAGCATTACTGTCCCAACAAACACACCTGTCTACACTACAGGTAAGGAAAAAAGAACAGGAAGTGTATGCACATGGGTTGTCTCTTTTCCTTTCCAAAGGCATTTTATTTAAAAAAAAATTTTTTTTTTTAACGTTTATTTATTTTTGAGACAGAGAGAGACAGAGCATGAATGGGGGAGGGTCAGAGAGAGGGAGACACAGAATCTGAAACAGGCTCCAGGCTCTGAGCTGTCAGCACAGAGCCCGACGTGGGGCTCGAACTCACGGACCGTGAGATCGTGACCTGAGCTGAAGTCGGACGCTTAACCGACTGAGCCACCCAGGCGCCCCTCCAAAGGCATTTTATAGCATTCCTGTATATCAAATCATGAAATGCCTCCCCACTGAAAAAGAAAAAAAAAAAAAGGAAGGAATATCTTTTTTCTTATAAACTTTATAGTGCTGAAAGCTAATAACTGGCTATTTAGAGAAACAGAAACCACTTGACAGTCATCTGTCAAACAACATTTCCTTTAATGCCTAAAAGAGCCTTCTTTTATGCAGCAAACATAAAGAGGAGGTTAAATCTGCCTCTATTGCCCAGGAAACTGGTTTGATATTTAAACAAGGACAGACTTCAGTGAGGTAATTCATGTTATGCCTGTTGACACAGTCATTTGAACTGGGAAAAATCAGTAACTGGGAGGAGTGGCTCTTTTCATACAGGAAAAGTTTTCCTGTAGTTGATTAACTTAAATGCTGGGGCAGTAGGTAATAGGTTAGTTCTGGGGGAGCGTTAAAGGGTAAGCTTCTCTCCCTAAAATCATTTTCAGACATTTGAGAATTTTTATCCTTTTCTTCCTCCTGAAAAGGCTTAAGGATGATGAGATGAAAAAGGGAATTTGTATTAGAAAAGGAAGAGGTTTATGGCAGGAAGCAGCTCTCTTTCTTGGCTGAGCTCAAATACCTTGAAGTAACTTTGGAAGTTCCGATTTAAGCCTTTTCACGCCTTCTTTAATGCAAAGAGAGAGATCAATTAGGCATCCCGCAGAAGGTTCTCAGAACACGTTTGCTGAGTGTTAAAGCGTACCTGTATGATTTCAGGTCTGTAACTGGTTCATCAACGCCCGCCGCAGGCTCCTCCCAGACATGCTGAGGAAAGATGGCAAAGATCCAAATCAGTTCACAATTTCCCGCCGTGGGGCCAAGATTTCTGAAGCGAGCTCTGTGGAGTCAGCAATGGGCATCAAAAACTTCATACCAGCTCTAGAGGAGAGCCCGTTTCATTCCTGTTCAGCTGGACCAAACCCAGCCCTGGGGAGACCACTGTCCCCCAAGTCATCATCCCCAGGATCAATATTGGCTCGCCCATCAGTGATTTGTCATACCACTGTGACTGCATTGAAGGACGTGCCTTTCTCTCTCTGCCAGCCAGTTGGTGTGGGACAAAACACAGATATACAGCAGATAGCAGCCAGCAGCTTTACAGACACCTCCCTCATGTACCCAGAGGACACGTGTAAATCTGGACCAAGTACAAATACACAGAGTGGTCTTTTCAACACTCCTCCCCCTACTCCACCGGACCTCAACCAGGATTTTAGCGGATTTCAGCTTCTAGTGGATGTTGCACTCAAACGGGCTGCAGAGATGGAGCTTCAGGCTAAACTTACAGCTTAACCCTTTTTCAAGCAAAACAATTTTCACAAATGTTATGATTGTCGGGGTGATGGCAAGAGATGAACTGCATTATTTTATATATTTTTTTATTAATATTTGCACATGGGATTGCTAAAGTGAAGCTTCCTGTTACTGAGATGTCTTCAATGGAATACAGTCATTCCAAGAACTATAAACTCAAAGCTACTGTAGAAACAAAGGGTTTTCTTTTTTAAATGTTTCTTGGTAGATTATTCATAATGTGAGATGGTTCCCAAGATCATGTGATTTTTCCCTCTCTCTCTCTCTCTCTCTTTCCCCCCTTCCCTTTTTTTGTTGGTTTTTTTTTTCCCCAGACTGTGCAATACTTAGAGAACCTATAGCATCTTCTCATTCCCACGAGGAACAGGATGCCCACATACTGTCTAATTAATAAATCTTCAGTTTTTTTCAAACAAGTATGAATCTAGTTGATTGACACCTTTTTTTCATGACATAATAAAATATTTTCTTTAAAATTTACTGTAATGCAGAGTATTTTATTGAGGAGGCACTTAAAAAGGAATAGGAATGTAGCACCCAATGAGCAGGAAGTTGGGGGTAGGGTGGAGTGTGACTTAGGGGGTGTCACCAGCTCTTTGAAGAACCGTGGACAACAAGCTAGTATGTATAAACAGGATGTGTGATATTTACTCTTGATAGGAGCTATAAGCAGGCCCTTAAATCTTTACTTAAAACTGAATGACAAATTGAAATGAATCATTCCATCGGTGCTTAGCTAACCACTAAATCCCTTGGTGATCTGTCCTGCATATTTTAGGACATGGCCAGTGTTGAAACAAGGTCTCGAAGCACCTGATTATGGCTTAAGTTTTCAGAAGCAAACAACCCAAGCAGTCCCTCAGCATTCCCCTCTTTCACATTACCCTTTAAATTAATGTTTATTAACTGGTACGGGTAGGTTAGTCTCTACATTCAAATATAGCCTTAATTTGTACTGAAATCACCTTTGAAAACCTAAAGCATTTTCTTAAGTGATTAAAACAGTGGGGTTCTGTCTTCCACGGGATTGTTAGTGTATGAGGTTTGTTTTGTAAGGTCACAGTTGGTGAAAACTGGTGCCATACACAAGTGGAGTTTGTTGGGTTAGACAATTACTTACGAGGCCAGGATAGCCAGAAGGGAATTGGTGGTGTTCCTTTCACTTACATGGTTGACCAGAGTTGTCACATGCCACAAAACCATTCTTTGGAGTCATGCTTAGTATGAGGTTTCTTTGTTATTATAGTCATGGACTTTCCAGCCCTGCTCCAGCTATGAATTGTCTAACTTTGAGAGAACGTCACAGCCTCTGTACTGTTGAGAGAAAGTGGAAAAACTTCCAAATTTAAGTTTGTCTAATTTTGTAAACCTATTAAGGAAGTCCCTACTGTAGAAAGAGCTAAACTCAAAGGCTTGTGAGTAGGAAAGAAACACGAATCGGGAAAACTAAGAGGTGTAAAAAAATAAGTGAGCTGAAGGTGTGGTGATGTAGCCTGTGCTGAGCCATCAGTGGGCTGGTGCCAGCTATCTCAGGGTCACAGAAATAGATATAAACCAAAAAAAAAAAAAAAAAAAAAAGAAAAGAAAGAAAGGAAGAATAGTAAAGTAAATAAAAGGAAGGTATAAAATAAAAATGAACAAAGAAAACTAAGACTCATTACCTGCTCTAACAGCTAGATCAAAGGCTGAAATTCTTTGAGTACAGATAAGGGAGACCAGCAAATCCTGAAAGACTTCCCTGGTTAAGATGTTTCATTAATCATAGTAGCAGGGGGAGAGAAGGAACCCTGGGAGTGATTTAAAAGAAAAATGTCAAGGGTCAGATGAAGCCCAAAGGTTTACAAAAAAAAAAAAAAAAAAGTCCTCCCAAACTGCCTGTTTTATTTGAAAATTTTTTTCCCTCGTGAGGTTGATATATATCCTGGTTGATAATAACTGGTGTGTAATAAATGTAAACCATTAAAAAAACCAAAACAGGTAAATGTAACTGGAATGCCAAGTGTAAAAGGCCACATAACTGTTGAAGCCAAATAGAAATGAATTTTGTGCTTAGTATTTACATGATCTTTTTTCATTTACTTACTTTTAAGCTATTTGTGTTTTGTGTTTAAAGTGCATCCCTTTTAGATAGGATACTGTTGAGTTTTGCTTTTTTTAAATCTAGCTAGCAATCTCTGCCTTTTACTTGGTGTGTATACTTGATTTATTTTTAATTTTTTGTTTCCTTTTTTAAGTTTTCATTTTAATTCCAGTTAGGTAACATACAGTGTTACATATATTTAATATAATTTTTGATATGTTTGGATTTACTTTCCATTTAGGTTTTTTCTCCCTCTGTTTCTCTTTTCCTGCCTTCTTTCAGGTTAATTGAATATTTCTAGTATTTCCTTTTAATTTTTCTATTGGCTTATAAACTATACTCTTTTTTAATGGTTGTTCTGGGGATTACAATATACATCTTTAAATTATCACAATCTATTTAGGGCTTATATTATATACCCTCATATAAAATATAGCACTTACAACAGTATAATTCATTCAGTCCTTTTGTTTTATATGTATATTATAGCTAGATACATAATCTGACAGTAAAATGGTCTAATTTTTGTTTTAAACAAGCCCACGTTTCTTTGAAAATTAAAGGAAAAGGGAATGTGTACAGATTTTTATATTTGTTAAATATTGATCATTTCTGGTGCTCTTCCTGTGAATCCAAAAGACATGTTATCATTTCTCTTCAGCTTAAAGAATTTCCTTGAGAACTGTGCAGGCCTGCTTGTGACAAATTGTTTTTGTTCATTGAAAATGACTTTTATTTTACTTTCATCTTTGAAGGACAGTTGCACTAAAGATAGAATTCTGGGTTGATGGTTATTGCTTTTTGTTTTGTTTTGTTTTGTTTTTTTTTCCCATCACTTTAAAGGCGTTTGTTTTCTGGTTTCCATTGTTTGGGATGATACATCAATTTGTCACTTGTATCATTATTTTCTTGTATGTAATGTCTTTCTCTGGCTCTTTTTGTATTTTAGCAGTTTGATTATGATGTGCTTAGGTGTGGTTTTGTTTGTGCTGCTTGGGGTTTGTTGAACTTATTGAAACTGTAGGTTGATGCTTTGTTTTATTTTGTTTTTTACCAAATTTGAGAAATTTTGGCCATTATTTAATTTTTTTTTCTGCTTTCTTCTCTCTAGAGCTTTAGTAGATTTATATTAATCACTTAACATTGTCCTACATGTCTCCAGGCTGTTTTTCTTCATTCTTTTATTTCTTTATTTTTCAAATTGAATAATTTGTGTTAAGTTTTTTTAAAAAATGTTATTTATTAGGAGAGAGAGAGAGAGGGAGAGAGCGAGTATAAGTGGGGGAGGGGCAGAGAGAGGGAGAGAGAATCCCAAGCAAGCTCTACCCTGTAAGCACAGAGCCTGATGCAGTGGCTCTACCTCAGGAACCTTGAAGTCATGTCCTGAGCTGAAATCAAGAGTGGGATGCTTAACCAACTGAGTCACGCAGGCGCCCCATGTATGAAGGTATTTTTAGTTCAGTAATTACTGTCTCCAGTGAATTTTCATTCAGTTACTATATTTTTTGCATATATAATTTTCATTTGGTTCTTTTTTATTCTATTTCTCTGTTGAGATTTCCCCATCAGTTTATTAATTACAAGTATATTTTCTTATGAGCTATTTATAATAGGGGCTTTAAGTTTTGTTAATTAACATGTCATAATCAGAGTCGCTGACTGCCCTTTGCTTCAGGAAAGGTCACATTATTTTTTTGCTAGTCTGGTGATTTTTTACTATATGTTGGACATTATAGATGATACATTAATAAGGATTCTGGATTCTGCTACATTCCTCTAAAGAATGTTATTTTTGTTCTGGCAGGCCATTCATTTGGCTGGGCTGAAACTTCAAAATCTGTTTTTCCTGTAGTAAATAGTAGCTCAAATGTCTGATCAGTTCTTTCAGCTTCCAGCTGTTGCCTTTCAGGTGAGTGCACTGGGATCTCCCTGCACAAGCCGACTGAGGATTTGGACAGTTTAGATTCAGAGTTTGAGATTTGTTCCTTCTTTCCCCTCCTTTCCAGGATTCCTCTCCTAACTTTCCATCTGCTCTGCCAACTCCAACTCTGCCCTTAATATCTCAGGCCACCGAGGCTGCAGTTTTCTGCCACCTTCTAGCCTTTTGAAGGAGGAGGAGAGCCCTCAGGCAGCAAGCCACAGCTTGCATGTCTTATCCCCTGAAGTTCCCTTCTTGTAAAGGTAAACAACCCTTTAGTTTCTACCTGCTTTAGGTCACTCTCCAGGCCTCCAATAGCTTTCTGTTTAATTTTTTGCTCACATTTTGCTATCATTGCCTATAGGGAAGTTAGTCTGAAAAGAAAAGAAATGGCTCCACCATTACTAGAAACTAGAATTTTACTATAGTTACTTTAAAGAGTTCTCAAATTTATCTGCACATTGGAATCACCTGGAAAGCTTAAAAACCAAACAAATAAACGAAAACTTGTGGCTTGGCTTATTAGCCACTGTTTCTCTACATAAGTAGAACACTAGGAGTTGACAATTCATTCTCTATCCATACTTTAAGAAAATTACTTTTTTTCTTTTTGTTGAAATATTAGACAATTTTTGTACAAAAAATGTAATTTGATGAAGAATTATCATTTAGGTCAAGTTGGCCAATTAGAGTTTAATGTAATTTGGTATTTGACACTGGGTTCATACTATAGTATAATAAACACAGTCCATGCAACATGTAAAACTAAGCCACTAACAAATAGTCCTAATACTGCAGGAAGATGAACATGCATTTGTATCAAATGAAAAAATAAAGTTTATCTCTGGAAAATTGGCCAGAGTAAAAAGCAACGTTCCGAAATCAGGTTTAATCTCATTAAACTCATTAAGAGAAGGATATGTCGAATCTTGACCCCTAACAAAAATGGACTGCCATCTGAGATGAGTTTTATGATTCAGAGACTGAAAAAATACTCAACAGATACTTTGTGGCCGAAGAAATAGTGGCAATTTATGGTTGATGGTCACAAAAGAACAGCTAATAAATAAGGAAAGCATGATAAAGTGATGAATACAGCAATAGGTACTACAAGGATTTCATCAAATGTGAAGGAAACAGTTTTTGAGTGAAATGTTTTATGACATTAATAGAACATGCCAGCTTTGAAGCACTGTATAGTTGACTTGCAAATGAAACCAAATCCCATGCTGGGAACGTATTTGTAAATTCATTAAAAATTTTTTTTTCAATGTAATTCATTTGTGAGAGACAGCGAGTAAGTGGGGGAGGAGCACAGAGAGAGGGAAACACGGAATCTGAAGCAGGCTCCAAGCTGTCAGCACAGAGCCCAACGCGGGGCTCAAACTCACGAACCACAAGATCATGACCTGAGCTGAAGTCAGACACTTAACTGACTGAGCCACCTAGGCGCTCCGAGCACTGGGAACGTATTTATAGACAGACATTTAACTAATAGCATACAGGTAAGGAAAATGAAACCGTAGAGGGGTTTCAGAAGAAAACTGTTACCTTAGGAAGCTTTGCCAGCTTGAGTTTGTTGTTGTTTTCTAATATCTCAAAATATTTTTTTTATAAATAAAATGACTGCAACTTGAATCTAGTCACATTTGATTGGATCAGTCTATTTTATGATCTAAGGACATATTCAGCTCTTGGAAGAGCTGCATTATTTCAAATTATTGCATATATTTTTAATATAGTTTTATAAACTATATTATAAATTCTATAATTTTAATGTGAGGATAGGGCTTTCACAGACTGTAAATAGATAAGCAAAAGATAGTCATTTAACTTGTCGCATATTTTTTTTTCAAAAAAAACCTGTCTTGCTACCTTTTGACTTGTTACTCTATCTGATCATTAATGTTTCGTTGCTTAAAGTTCTTGCCAATGATTTTTGTTTTGAAATTTGATTTACTCAAATGATTCTGTGAAAAGCCAATGTGTATTACATTAGTTAACATTTCCCCCCAGCTTATGTGTATAGTAAATCCCCACAGTCTAGAACGTCACTTATCAACAGTCCTTTCAGTTGTAATGTTTTCTATAAATATATCATCTATAAACCCAATATTACAATGAAAAATGTGAGATTAATTAGGAAAGAAAAAGAACAGTATTTACTGAACACTTTATATTATTTGTTTTATTAGTATCGTAATACTTATCGGACAGTTTATATGCATATCTCATTTAGTCCTTACAACCCTGATGGGAGAAGTTATTCCCATGATGCAGCTAAGGAAACTGGGACTCACCCAAATTCAACTTGTCTGTGGTTACTAATAGAGCCTGCGTTCACTAGGTGATTCTGCAAAGCTCTCCCTCCTTCCACACACTATGCCTAAAACGAAAGAACTTGGAACTGTCCCGTTTTTATCATACTGTTGTTCAATAAAGATTTGATGGCTGCTTTGGCAGATGATCACATGCAGGTTTTATTTTCTAAGTACCTCAATTTATTTTTCTGCTGTCTTATCAAACTCCCTGCCGACACCCATTGCTTTACCCTTTGGCCATCTCTGCTTCTCAGGGAGACTTGCCGGAATTGACACATCCTCTTGATTTCCTAAATCCTAAGACTAGCCGGAGCCTGAAATAATGAACTCTCCAATGCCAAGAAATCGGTCTTATAGCTTCTCTGTGTAAGTCTTAACACCTAATCTCTGATTCAGTGCATTTCATTTCCCTTTCTAAGTATCAGCTTTCTGAGCCTGCAACCTCCGGGCTACTACTTTTTTTTAAGTACGTGTTTGTTTGGGGTGATTTTTTGTTTTTTGTTTTGTTTTTTGACTCAGAAACTTTAGACTTATTCTAGTGTCTATAGTTACTCTGTGCTGCTCCTTTCAATTTCCTCTGGACAAAAATTAAGTCTTTTAAGACTTCTCTGGGATGAAGGCATAGCTTCAAGAAGTAACAAACACTCCTTTTAAAAGGAAAGTGAAGATTTATGACAGTGCCTTTCCACTCTTCTCTCCTCCAACCCAAAAACATCACCTTTTTTGAAGCAAGGCCGCGTAAGCTGATTAGAGCCAGAGGTCTTAAATGGTACACACCAGGGGGCAAAGATCAGCTTTAAAATAAATACCTCCAAGCAAAGAAAACAAAGCAGAACATTATTTCCCTTTCAGAGAACCTAAGATATAGCAGGAAAAAACTTTGTGCAAGTTTTCTAATGGACTGCCACCTCGAAGCTCGACTAAAAAGTTGACTTTATTTGGTGAAACGTGTTGCTATTCACAGGCAGGTGTGCTCTGATTCACCAACTCCCGTGTTAACTTGAACCTGCAGAGGTACCTTTGATCAGCTCCCCGAGAGCCTCTCTGGCTTCCCGACTTGGCTCCGCAAACTTCAAAAGGACTGTAAAGCAGACTCTAATCTCAGCCTTCCTGTTTCCACATCTGCCCACTGGGTTCACATAACAGCATGTTTTCCTTGAAGGGCGTTTTCCACGATTATACTGACTGTCATACTGTTAAACCTGCATCCAGGTACAGGGATTCCTCCTTTTTGTAACTCAATCTCTGCAAATGGTTTCTTGGGCTCATTTGCAGTGACATTTATGTGATGATGCAAATCAATGACTGCTGGCCTGATGCTGGAAGTAATACTTCAGTTTAGGGGAACTCTGTTATCAGTGAAGCAGCTAGTAAGTGCGACAGATTCTGTCCATGAAGATGACACACAGACAACAGATCTGGATATTAGTTGGGACTCTGACAGTGGATTGGGAGTGTTGAGTTACAAACATAACAATGTTCCTTACCAGGGGATCCCAAGACATATTTATATTTCAAGAGCATCTCACCACCTCAAGCATGAATGGTCAGATAACATCCAGTCTTCTTTTTAAATTTTTATTTATTATTATTTTTTAAAAGTTTTTATTTAATTATTTTGAGAGAGACGAAGACAGCGTGAGTGGGGAAGAGCAGAGAGAGGGAGAGAGAGAATCCCAAGCAGGCTCTGCACAGCCAGCACAGAGCCCAACACAGGGCTCAAATCCATGAACCCACAAGATCATGACCTAAGCCGAAATCAAGAATCGTATGATCAACTGACTGAGCCACCCAGGCATTCCTGGTCTTCTTTTTTTAAGCTGATCTCTCAGCCTTTTGACACTCAGTTACAAGATAAGACTTACCCTTGGGCTTCATTGCCCTTTCAAAGCCCATACAGTTTTGGCCTCCAAGATTTTGTGCCCCTGCCTTTGGATTTTTAAAAAATGCTCTATTTTTGACATTGCATTGGGAGGTATTTTAGAACAAGTGGGGGTGTAGGTGAAAGAGAAATCGAACTTGTGAAGTCTCAAGCAAGTTACTTGGCATCGCGCAAAGCCTGGGTTTCGCCTCTACGTCCAGTCAAAATAAATACCTAAAGTGGAAACCCTGAAAAGTTTTAGAGCAAAGCAGATTGACCTACAAATACATGTTGTCAGTGCATGTTAGATAGAAGGAATCTACCTGTCCACACCCACCATTACCTGGGCCGGGTTCAGAGTCCCGGCTTCCACATTGCCTCCTGGCAGGTGAACGCTCCCATACCAGCTGCAGCCTTTGATCTGGTCCGGCCAACTCCACCCTTCCTGTTCTTCCCACCTCCTGGCTGCCTTTCTTACAATAGCTGCCGTTCAATTTCCTTCCCCCACTCTTAGTGCCGTCTTCCTTTCTTCTCTCTTGTTATTCAGGAAAAGTGGTGGGAAAGCTTCAGAAACAGGTTGTAGGCTAGAGAGAGTGGTGGCCCTGCTGAAGAAGGTATTCATCCTCTGTCTCTCAGACAAAGCGGTTTGAATTTCTACCTCGGGCACCATTCCTGCAGAGTTCAAAATAACACCAGTTCTTCCTTACTAAGGGGCTGACCATCCAGAGAGATTTGCTTTCTCTTTCCTGTGGGTTCGCTTAAGAGAAATACTCTGAAGAGACCTCATTTTGCCTTTTGTGATTTTTGTTGTTGTTGTTGTTCTGGTGAACAAAGCTAAATGTATGATGACAGTGACAGAAACAGAGGCATAATTTGCATTGTTTTCTTGGAGGTAGAAGGACTTTTCGGGGTCATTGAGAGGAGAGGAGAAAACTGGGGTCGTCTGTTAGTTAACCTTTTCAAGTTATGTGACTTCTCCCAAAGTGACTCCCCTCATCTCCTTGTTTATCCTCCAGAGAATATTTTTAATATACCACAGTTGGTCTTTTACTAGAAGCAATAACTAGTCAAATAGAACCTCATTTGTCTATTCTTTTTTTTTTTTTTAATTTTTTTTTTCAACATTTATTTATTTTTGGGACAGAGAGATACAGAGCATGAACGGGCGAGGGGCAGAGAGAGAGGGAGACACAGAATCGGAAACAGGCTCCAGGCTCTGAGCCATCAGCCCAGAGCCTGACGCGGGGCTCGAACTCCCGGACTGCGAGATCGTGACCTGGCTGAAGTCGGACGCTTAACCAACTGCGCCACCCAGGCGCCCCATGTCTATTCTTGAATGTCTTGCTTTCACTTCATTCCCTAGTTACTTGAGGACAGTGTCTCTCCTTCAACTCTTCTTTCCTTGCTCTTTGTTCTCCTTTTCTCTTTCTTTATCCCCCTGTTTAAATTTGTTTGCCAGCTTCTTATAAAATTTTTTTTTAATGTGTATGTATTTTTGAGAAAGACAGAAAGAAAGAGACACAGAGAGGCAGCGGGGGAAGGTCAGAGAGAGGGGGAAACACAGAATTTGAAGCAGGCTCCAGGTTCTGAGCTGTCAGCACAGAGCCCGACGTGGGGTTTGAACTCATGAACTGTGAGATAATAACCTGAGTTGAAGTTACATGCTTAACCAACTGAGCCACTAGGTGCCCCTTTGTCAGCTTGTTATAAAGGACAATATAAAGGATACAGATGGACAGCTAAATGAAGGGGTACATTGGGTGAGGTCCAGAAGAATCTGGAGCCGGGAGCTTCCATCCCCTTGGAGCCGCCAGGCGCCACCCCACTGGGTGCCAGTGCCTTTACCAACCCACAGGCTTCTTGCATTTTGTGACTTTGATACACAACTGAAGCTGCCCCCGGATTCAGGTGGAAGAGCACTGAGCCGGACTTCAGAGGAACTAAGTGTGGTTCTAGGCCAGCATAACACTAGCTTCTCGAAGCTGGTTTTCTCACCGGTAAAGCAGAGGGTAGGTTATATAGAGGATCTGCTCAGCCTCTGAAAGCACTAACCTTCTAAGGACATAAACAATAATACATATAGATCTGAAAACATTGTAGTTTATTTGAAATCAGTAAAAGGTCTGCAAGATATTGATCACAAGTAAAGGATTTACTGTGTGACGGAATGCAAATAAAACGTTTACGATTGGGGGGGGGGCACCTGGGTGACTCAGTTGGTTAAGCATCCGACTTCGGCTCAGGTCATGATCTCATGGGTTCGTGAGTTCGAGGCCCGCATTGGGTGAGTCAATGCCCCACTTCTCTCCCTCTCTCTCTCTCTCTCTCTCTGTCTCTCTCTCTCTCTCTGCCCCTGGTGGGATTCTGTCTCCCTCTTTCTCTGCCCATTGTTCACTCACACTCTTTCTGTCTCATAAATAAATAAATAAATAAATAAATAAATATTTTCCATTGGGGTCTCAACATGATGAAACGTTGCCTTTCTTTGGGCAAAACTATCAAGAAGGGGATTGTAACCTTCAGGGATGATGTTTCCATATAGGAAGGAGAAAATCTGTGTGAAACTATTAAATTGGAGAGGCCAAGTGTTTTGTTTTGGCATAAGTGATGTAGCAGGGTGGGGAGGGGAGGTGGGGATAGGAGGGGGGGTGCCCTGAGAGGGAGGTGGAGGTGAGAAGAGGGGTGCAGAGCACCAGGCCTGCCCTGCCAGAGACCAATGGTCACGTTTGCTCTTCACTGGAGACAGAGCCTGGAGGATCTTAAGGATTTTCTGAGGATGACAGAGCTCCAGGAAAACCTATAGTTGATTAAGAAAATGACTAATTATAAACTTAGCGAGAATCCAGGGGGACATTTGGAAACCAGATAGGAAAGAACCTTAAGACTCCAGGGAATAAAAATGTGAAGCCTCGCAAATTAGGATGTAGGGCTTTTATTTTATTTTTATTTTTAAAAAATGTTTATTTATTCTTGAGAGAGAGGTAGAGAATGAGCAGGGGAGGGGCAGAGAGAGAGGGAGACAGAATCCCAAGCAGGTTCTGTGCTGTCAGCATAAAGCCCCACAAGGGGCTCGAACTCACAAACTGCGAGATCATAACCTGATCTGAAACCAAGAGTTGGACACTTAAGTGACCGAGCCACCCAGGCACCCCAGGATGTAGGGCTTTTAAAACAGCTGTCCTTTCAGAATAGCTGGGCAAACTGTATACTTTCACGTTAAGGATGTTTGAAGCACAGTGTGAGTGTCACTTGAGAGAAAGGGAGTCTCAGCTATGCAGGTCAGACAACTTGTGTGCACAAAGAACGTTTATTTTGTGTTCAGGACTCTATGAGGCAAAGGTGGCAGGGGGTTGGGGGGGTGGTGGGGCGGGCTGGCAAGAATAGAGACCTGGGAAGCCGGGGAAAAGGACACCAGTTTCTATACTCTGGCTGTGCATTGGGATCTCCTGGTGGGAGGCCTGCAAGTACAGCTATCTGGGCTCCAGCCAGGACTGGCTCCGTAACTCATAAGGCCGAGTGCAAAGTACACATGTGGGGCCCCTTCAAAGAACAATTAAAAAATGCCATTAAAACTACTTGAAATCTAACGTGTTTTGCTTTCTGTTGTCCTGTCACGGTGTTTTCCATTTGCCATTTAATGTTATTTTAAGCAAAGAAAAACTACAATTTTAAGTTATTAGCATGAATTTTTACTGTTCATCGTTATATGGTGCAATGCCCGTTTTAAATGGAAACAGAAGAGTGTAAAACATATACAGGATCACCCAGATGACACCGTTTCTGTTTTGTAGCTTGTCACATGCACATATATCCTGTTGTA
Source organism: Prionailurus bengalensis (assembly GCF_016509475.1). Classification (NCBI taxonomy): domain Eukaryota; kingdom Metazoa; phylum Chordata; class Mammalia; order Carnivora; family Felidae; genus Prionailurus; species Prionailurus bengalensis. The sequence goes on along the minus strand of NC_057356.1, from coordinate 40,433,935 downwards.
ACTGGAAGAGTGGAAATGCTGTGTAAAAGCAGCTAATCTGTTTTTTATCTGTTTTTTTTTTTTTTTCCCCACTTCTTAATGTGCCCACATCCTACCAACATTCTCTACCTTTGGCCTACTGAACAAGAAAGGCCTGAAAGGAGAAGGAACTCTGGGTCATCCTTCCTTTCCCTTTCCTTTAATGTCACTATCTTCAAAGTAAGTGGTTGGTTAAGACAGGGAAGTAACAAGAGCAGAAAAGTACCTGATAGGGTTCCTTATTCATTCATGACTCTTCAAATACCACTGCTTTCTTTCTGGCTCGAATGGAAAACACGGCTTCTTGGGGCTGTGAGCCCTTCCTGCTACTCGGTTGTAAACCTAGCGCCTTAACCGGCACCCACTTTGGGTCTCGCTGATCTCCTGCTATCTCCAGTAGGGATCTTCGGTGAGTCCACTGGCATCCCGTGCTCCTGGGGCAGGGGACTGCTGACTACATGAGAAAGGGCCGGCAAGGACACATGCGACCCTTAACTCCTCTGCTCATTGACATCCACTGCTGTCTCATTGGACTTACAAAACACAAATTCAAAGGCATACAATCATTAAGAATTTTAAGATGGTTAAAGTAATTTTTTTAAGTTTATTTATTTATTTATTTAGAGAGAGAGTGAGCACGCGAGTGGGGGAGGGGCAGAGAGAGAGGGAGAGAGAGAGTATCCCAAGCAGGCTCCCTACTCTCAGCGAGGAGCCTCATTCAGGGCTCGAATCCGTGAACCGTGAGATCGTGATCCGAGTCGAAATCAAAAATTGTACGCTTGACCGACTGACTGAGCCACCCGGGCACCCCTAATTTTAAGGTGGTTATAAAGAGCATTAAACCAAGCACAGGGCTGTCCTGAGTATGGAGCCTTGTGCAACTGCATATGGCATGTTCATGAATAGCACCGGCTCGACTTCCGTATTTCCTACCCTAGACTTTATTTCTAACTGGAAAGTCACTTGGATTCTATGGCCAGGGCTTCTGGAACAAAGGAAAGGTGAGGGAAGTGAGGAAGAGCCAGGTTCCATCAATGCTGCTAAAGGTCTGGGTGAAACCACAGAAGGAAAGGAACTCCGGGTTACCCTTTCTTTCCCTTTCCTTCTATGTCTCACGGTCAGTGTATGTTGAAGGTTCACCACAAGTAAGCCACAGGCCAGCACGGGCAAGAGGGAGACAGAGGATCCCAAGGATCCCACGCAGGTTCTGTGTTGACAGCTTAGAGCCTGCTGTATGTTTCACACGAGATCATGACTTGAGCTGAAGCCGGACACTCAACCAACTGAGCCACCTAGGGGCTCCTACTTTACCCTGTATTCAGACCCAAATCTAGATTAGGTGGTATCCAAACTAGTTTTTGCACAACCTTTTCTGGAAATGGAAATTGAAGATAGGATTGTGGTTCGCAAAAAGAGTACTTTCAGGAGAAGCTTGCTTAAATCTATTAACGTGGGTGATAAATTGCTTTTACGGATTGAGAACCATCAAAACGAGTTGGTAGTCCAGTATTTCTCAATCCTTTCTTATCATGGCAGACATAGAAAGCGGTCACGTTGTGTAGCATATACTGCTATGCTCAGCTCAAGGCTGGAGAGCCTTTCTGGGAACCCCAGCTGCCCCTAACCTTGCCTGGGGCTCTAAGGCCTGCTGAGCACTCAGTGTACCTTACTCGGTCACTCTCTGGGCCAAAACACGCTGCCTGGGAAGTTTTGCTGTGGTAGATACTTGTTGGTTCCTCCCTGGGAGCCATTTCCCCTTTCTCCTTTCTAATGGCATAAATTTTTCATTTCCATACGATGAAGGGAAAAGTGACTATTCCCCAGCCTGTAGAGGCAAGCACAGGACTTGAGCTAAATCTCTTGGTGAACTTGTTGCTCTGACCTCAATGACTGGCTGAGGCATGGCACTTTACTGGTCTGATCAGAATGAAAGTCATGCGTGGCATGCTGGGACAAAGCCAGTCTCTCCTCTTGGACACCGCATGGGTGGAAATGAGACCACGGCTGTGTCCACTGAGCCATTGTGACAGGCAGAGGAGGCCAATGCTTGAAAGAGGGCCCAAGCAAGTGGAGCCCAGGAGCCCTGATTCTACCAGAAACCTGTAGAGAATTCTAAACCTGGGGCTTGTATAGTTTTTAAACTTGGCACTTATGGGAGCCTATGAAATTATTTTATTGTTTAAACCAGGTCTAGTTACCTTGCCTCTTAATTATAACTGGCTGCATTGTCCCAGGCTCAGATTCTCTTGCACATCTAACACTCACGTATCTCCAGCAAGCGCTTGGAGTTTCCCAGTAGCAGTAAGGGAATGTCTATCCAAATTTTTCATCCATATAGAATTGTTGCTAAGAGTATCCACTTGAGGGGTGCCTGGGTGGCGCAGTCCATTAAGCATCCGACTTTGGGTCAGGTCATGATCTCACGGTTCATGAGTTCGAGCCCCACATCAGGTGAGCTCACATCCCATTTCAGGGGAGCTCGAGTCCCACTTCGGCCTCTGTGCTGATGGTGTGGAGCCTGCATGGGATTCTCTCTCTCTCTTCCTCTCACTGACTTGCTCTCTCTCTCTCTCTCTCTCTCTCAAAAATAAAGAAATTAAAAAAAGAAAGAAAGAAAGAAAGAAAGAAAGAAAGAGAGTCTGTTTCTAGTAGTGAGAAATAAAAAGTATCCTGTTGGCCAGAGTTAGACCCACTGTCTCTGACCATAAGGTGCAGTAAAGTGAACTGGGCTATACAGAAAAACAAACCTGTGACACTGGCCAGTTGGTGAGGCTTATGAACCAACTGAGTTAAAACCACCTGTCCTGTGACACACCATAAGCCCCTGGAGATGCAGGGGTGGTTTACCACTAGGATTCTAGGAGCAGCCACGTGCTTCTAAGAGTGGATTGGCTCCCGTTTTAGAGACAGAACACTCATTGCTGACTCTGCAGTTTCCTAGCTCCATGACCTTCTCTGAGCGTCAATTCCTTCTAAGATGAGAATAACATATTCCTTCTCTGCCTCACAGAGATTTTGTAAGGGTAAATGAGGTAGTAGATGCTGATGTGCTTCCTAAACCATAAACATTGTACAAACACAGTAGATTATGGGTAGAGCATTTTTTTAAAGACCTGTAGACATTCACCAAAGAGTAATTCTTTCTTAGAGCACTTAGTTATTATGTGATAACATTTCATTCTTTTGGGAATTGTTGTAGAATACATATAACATAAAATTTACCATCTTAACCGCTTTTACATGTACAGTTCTGTGGCAATAAACACGCTCATGTTGTTGCTCAATCATCACCATCATCCATCTCCAGAACTCATCTTGCAAAACTGACACTCTGTACCTATTAAGCAATAGCTTCCCATTCCCCCTGCCTCTAGCCCTTTTTAACCAGCATTTCTACTTTCTGTCTCCATGAATTTGACTCAAGTCTCTCATTGAAGCGGGATCATACAGTATTTGGCCTGATTGTGACCGGCCTATTTCACTTAGCATAATGGCTTCAAGGCCATTATGTCAGAATTTATGTCAGAATAGCCTGTGTCAGAATTTCCTTCCTTTTTTAAAAGGTTGAATGATATTCCATTGTATGTATCTACCACATTTTGTTTATTCCTTTGTGTGTCGATGGACATGGGGTTGCTTCTACCTGTTCGTTATTTTGAATAATGCTTCTTTGAACAGGGCTGTACAAATATCTCCTTGAGACACCATTTTCCATTCTCTGTGTATTCTTTCTGGGTATTTCCCAGAAGAGAAATTGCTGTATCATATGGTAATTCTATTTTTAACTTTTTGAAGGTCTACCATACTGTTTTCCATAGTGGCTACAGCATTCCACATTCTCATCTGTAATGCACAAGAGTTTCAGTTTCTTCTCCATCCTTAGCAACATTTGTTAATTTCTGTTTTCTGATAGTAGCCACTCTAATGGGCACAAGTGGTGTCTTTGTGGTTTTGACTTGCATTTTCTAATGATTAGTGATGATGAGTGCCATTTAATGTGCTTATTGGCCATTTGCATATCTTTGGAGAAATGTCTATTCAAGGCCTTTGCTCATTTTTATTTTTTTTAAATTTTTTTTTAACGTTTTATTTATTTTTGAGACAGGGAGAGACATAGCATGAACAGGGGAGGGTCAGAGAGAGGGAGACACAGAATCTGAAACAGGCTCCAGGCTCTGAGCTGTCAGCACAGAGCCCGATGCAGGGCTCAAACTCACGGACCGCGAGATCATGACCTGAGCTGAAGTCGGCCGCTTAACCGACTGAGCCCCCTAGGCGCCCTCTTTTGCTCATTTTTAAATTAGGTTATTCATTTTTGGTTGTGGCTAAGTTGTGGGAGTTCTTTATATATACTGGATATTAACCTCTTATTAGATACATGATTTGAAATACATGGCATTTTTCATTTATAATTTTTTAAAACTTATCATCTTTATCTAATGTATTTTCAACCAAGTTTGCATTAGTTTTTTCTGCGAGGCACTAATTTACAGCCAATGGAAAGATGAACCAATCGTTTCCTATATTTACAATACATTGGTTTTAGCTCAGGCTGCTATAACAAAATAGCATAGACAGTGTCTTAAATAAAATAAATTTAGCTCTTACAGTTCTGGAGGCTGAGGGGTCCAAAATCAGGATGCCACTGTAGTCAGGTTCTGGTGAGACCTCTCTTCCCAGCTTGCAGATGGCCACCTTATTACTGTGTCTTCCCATGGGAGAGAGAACAAACATGGTCTCTGGTGTCTCTTCTTATAAGGGCACTCATCCAATCATGACCTCTTCTAATCCCAGTTACCTCCCAAAGGCCCCATGTTCAAATACCATCACACTGGAGGTAAGGAGTTCAACAGACACATTTTTGGGGAGACACAATTCAGTCCATGACACCACCTAGAAGTATCCAAGCTGGACTTCAAACAGTCAAATGATGCAATTAAAACAAATATGAAATAACACTACACATCTATTAAAATGGCAAAAATCTGGAACAGTGATATCACCGAGTGCTGCAAGGATGTGGAGCAATAGAACTCTTATCATTGTTGGTGGCAAATGCAATATGGTACAGCCACTTTGGAAGCTCCTCAAAGTGCCTTCATATGTAAATGGAGACAACAACATTTATCTGTGTAAAAAAAAAAAAGAAGAAGAAGAAGACTCTATGTGTTTTTCTCCTTCACACTTTTTTGTGTGGCTTCTTCTGGGTTTAGCCTGAAACATCCACAGGGCTTGAGGACCATGAGGCGTGTGACGGCAGAAGTGCAAAGAAACACACGTACATTTTGTTCATTGGTTTTACCGTCAAGGTACACTTTTGAGAATCAAAAGAGAGAGAGAGGAACAGGGAGGCTTGGGTTTATGCCCTAACAGTAGCTGAAAGCAGAAGAGTCTGGCGGGTGGGGTAAGATGAGGCAGTGAGGTGAGGTGCCATCATAGCTGCCATGGGGAGGGGAAGACACGGTGGCCTGGGGGAGGGGGGTTGGGAGGGAGCTGGCGGTGAGAGGTGTTAACAAGGAGGTAGAAGAGAAAGGGTCAGGCAGTTGGAAATCTCCAAGCCAAGGCCAATGGCAAGTTACCATTTACACCTGATCTTGGGCTTTGTTGTGGAGAAAATCACCCTCCTGTGCTACTGAGGCCATTCCCTTCAGCTGCCAGTACACACTGTCCATGGCTCACCCTGCATACAACACTCCAAACGGGGGCGCCTGTGTGGCTTGGTCAGTTAAGCGGCCGACTTCAGCTCAGGTCATGATCTCACAGTTTGTGGGTTCGAGCCCCACATCGGGCTCTGTGCTGACAGCTCACAGCCTGGAGGGTGCTTCAGATTCTGCGTCTCCTTCTCTTTCTTCCCCTCCCCCACTCATGCTCTGTCTCTCTCAAAAAAATGAACGAACTTTAAAAAAAAATTTTTTTTAAATAAAAGAATAAAAATACAACTCCAAACAAACTGGGCCCTGCGTAGACATCCCAACTCGTGCACTCCCAAACAAGGCATGTTCAGTGGTGGTGGAGAGGCAAATCCCCCGGCTCCTGAACTAGGGCCGGACTGATGAACGGTGAAACCGATCGATGCTTGTGACGTACCTTATAAATGCCTGGCTCACTCTGATCTTGCGAGTTTGAGCTTCATGTTACATAAAAATCAAATATTAAAAAATAAGATCAGTGTGTGTGGGAAATGCTCTATAATTTCTAAGGTGTTGACAAATATAATTTAATAGATAGGCTTTTCCTGGATTATAAAACTTTCACACAAATTCAATTTTATGCAAATTTCTCCTCGGAGCACATAGTAACATTTCAGATTCGTGGGAAAGTTTGCTTTCAGGCTTGTGATGTTTCTATTATCCTGTGAATTCTCAGTACTCTGGGTATTGGAGTGTGTCCCCCTTTTTGCACAACCTCAAATTGCAAGTTGTCCTGCCTCCTGTGTTTAGTCACTCTTTTTTCAAAAAAGCTTTTTAAAAGTACTATAGCCCCGGCCTGGCTGGCTCAGTCAGTAGGACATGCGACTCTTGATCTCAGGGTCATGAGTTCAAGCCCCACGCTGTGCGTGGAGCCTACTTAAAATAAAAATTAAAACAAATAAATAAAAAAGTACTATAACCCCATCTCATCTGATGGGGTTATTCATACTTGCTCTAACCAATATTTCTCAGGATTTCAGGAAAGAGGAGCCAGGGGCTTACATACTCATTGTCACGTTTTCTCTGAGTTATTAATTTTGCCAAAATGCCACCTGCCTCTTATAATTAGTGCCCTCTCCCCATCCCGGGTCCATGCCCTTGGGATTTCATTCCTCTTTATCTAAACTAGCAGGGAAACACAATGCAATAGCAACTGACAACAGCAACAACTTTTTACAGAAACGATGAGAATAATGTATAATAAATATTACAGAAAAATGTATTACAGATTATTACAGAATAGGCAAGAAATAGCTTCAAATGCCACCCATTCCACTAATATTTATTGAGCACCTTCTATATGACAGGCATTGTTTGACTGCTTGGAAATATAGAAAGGAATAAAACAGACAAAAAAGTCCCTATTGTCCTGGGGTTTACATTCTACTTGGGACAAAGAAAGAAGACATATTTTATTTATGCATCTTGTTGATTGTCTATTGTAGGATAGATAGTGAGAAGGGGTATAGGGGGTGCCAGGAAGCTGGTCCACAGGCTTCCATGGAAATAAGATGCCTGAAGGATGCTTTGAGAATCCTGCTATTCTTCAAGAACCATTTTATGCCCTCCATTTTTTGGTGCTTTTGACACTCACTTTTGCCTCCTCACGGTCCACATCCTGAATTCATAAAGCCTTTTGGATTGTGGGTGTGTGTATGGGTATGGAAAAGGAAAAAGGGACTGACTTTGAGGCTGATTCAATATGGTTTTAAATGTAAGCATTGTATCTGTAAGCAGGAACCCAAAGGCTAAAAAGGCCACAGACTTTCAACCCTTTCTTTAGAATTAATAGACATCTAGGGCCATTACTTTGGACTTTCACAGGTAGGGGATTGGGGTGGGGAGGAGGTGGATAGCTCAAAATAATTTCTGGGGCCATGGAAAGCCGATATAATCACTGATATTTATATATGCACAATTCCACATGTACATTCCTAAATGACCAACAGGCCTCCTAGAGCTCTTTTAAAAGCAAGGAGGGACAGAGAGGATGACTCTGGAGGCCCATTAGATTTGAAAATTATAATCCATGGAAACATCTGCAGAGATTTCTGGATGGGGGAGGAATAACAATGATTTGATGAAGGTAAGAACAGTGTTTTTCTGAACCATATTAAGGCACTTGGTCTGACGAAGGACTTTTTCTCCCCCTGATCTGTATATACATCAATGTCAACACCTATAGACAAAATCTATAACATCTAAATTGTCCTGGGAAGTTCAGGATCTGTGGTTTCCTTCCTTATACAGTTGGCTTTTGAACAACGTGACGGTTGGGGTGCCAACCCTCCATACAATTGAAAATCCACATAGAACTTTTGACTCCTCAAAACTTAGTTACAAATAGTCTACAGTTGACCTGAAGCCTTAGTGATAACATAATCCATTAACTCATATTTTACATGTCCTATGTATCGTATACAGTGTCTCTACGATAAAGTTAACTAGAGAAAAGAAAATATTATTAAGAAAATCATAAGGAAAATACACATATAGTACTGTATTTATCAAAATAACTCTATGTGCAAGTGGACCCGTGCAGTTCAAACCTGTGTGGTTCAAGGGGCAACCATAGTTCAAATTTCATTCTTCTATGAGATGTCCAGAGAGAAATGTCAAATCTGACTGTCCAGGAAATTCATTGTTGCGAAGGTTGATTGAAATAGGGAGTTTTTCATAAACCAGAGCTTGAGGATATTTTTATGACACAAATTGTCACTTTTTTTTGCTGTGTAGGATTTGACTTCTCAGACTTTAAGCCTCTATAGGAGAAGAGCAATGATTACTATGTAAATAATTGAGTATACATGGCCAATATTCTCTAGATTCTGGGGCTATGCAACAGCGGGAAGCTGGTTGCTAGAGACTCAATGTTTGTGTCATCCACCAGCTCCTGCCAAATTCATACATTGAAACCTAATCCCCAAAGCCATGGTATTTAGAAGTGGGCCATTTGGGAGGTGATCAGGTTCTAAAGGTGGAGCCCTCATGAATGGGATTAGTCCCCTTAAGAAACAGATCCCAGGGGCGCCTGGGTGGCTCAGTTGGTTGAGTGCCTGACTTCAGCTCACGTCATGATCTCATGGTTCCTGAGTTTGAGCCCCACATCCGGCTCCGCACTGACAGTGTGGAGCCTGCTTGGGATTCTCTCTCTCCCTCTCTCCCTCTCACCCCCTCTCTCTGCCCCTCCTCCACTCATGCTTTCTCTCTTTCTTTCAAAAATAAATAAATCATTAAAAAGAGAAAAAAAAGTGTTTCAAAAATAAATAAATAAATAAATAAATAAATAAATACAACAGACCCCAGAGAGCTCCTTCACGTCTTCTGCCTTGTAAAGAAACACTGAACTTTCACCAGACACTGAACTTACTGGCCTTGATCTGGACCTTCTCACCCTCCAGAACCGTAAGCAATGTTTGTTGTTTGACCCAAACGGTAACGTGGATACTCTATGGTATTTTGTTCTAGAAGCACAGAAGGCTAAGGCAATGGTAGATGAGAAAACTATCCGTTTAGGCAATTTTGTTTTTTTGTGTTTTTTTTTTGCTTTTAGATTAAAAAAACTTTTTTTCAATAATCTCCACACTCAACATGGGGCTCAAATGTACAACCCCAATATCAAGAGTTGTGTGCTCTACCAACCAAGCCATCAGGAGCCCCTTGGTGATTCTTTCTTACACTGATTCTGCTACATGATTATGCAAAAAAGTCTCAGGTGTGCAGTAATTGCTTCACATTTTATTGTAAAGTATGTTTTTGAAAATAAACTGATGCAAGCTAGTCAATTCACGGGAGTATGCTGTATGATGTTGAACTTCCTGCCTTCTGTGTTCTAATTCTCAGAATGAGTGCTGAAAAGCCAGACTGGCAAAGATACTTAACCTCAGTGGAAAACCTCGCACTTGACTGATATCCTTATGCTCCAGACAAACGCTCCATAGATACAAATGGAGACATTGTGTTCCACTAGTAAGCAGGTCATAAAATTCCTAGTAATGCTTCCGGTAAGGACAGATTTTTTTTTTCCCCTTGTGCAAAGTACACTAGTTCTTGTTTGTCCTTGCCCTGGCAAATGAGTTAAAATCCAGTCCCCAACATACACCTGTCATTCTAGCCATACCTAATTACCTGCGATTGATTCCTTAGACATCCCCTGCTCTGACCCTCCTCCATGCCTTTGCTCAACCCGTTCTTTTTGCTTAAAATGCCTCTGCAGTAAGGGTTCTCAACCTTGGCTTTACCCAGACATGCATGCTTTGGTCCTTCCCTGCCCGCCGCCCCCCCCCTCTCCCGCCCCATCCCATTCTGATGTAAGTGATCTCCCGTGAAGATTTCTTAAAGCTTCCCAGGTTGAAGACCGAAGTTGGACAACAGTTTCTCCGAGGGGGGCCCATGAACTCTGGCATTAGACTCACAGGGTGACTTTGTTAGAAATGCAGAATTGGCTCTCAAAGCAGACCTCCAGCGTTAGGATCTGCTTTGAGGGTTGGGGTAGCTAAGTGATCCCTAAGTGATTCTTAGGCACATTGAAGTTTGAGAACCATTGTCCTGGGGGCTGTTAAAAGCCTGCAAGTCAAGCCCCACCTTCCATAAATCTTTGCCTCCTTCCCTGCAGTTAATCAATCACTTGATGCATTTTGTAAAAGGCAGAATGCTTTGGTCTATCTTCAGGTTACTGTTAGGTTTTCTTCTTCTGCATCTGCAGTATGTGTCTTCTTCTCTTCCCTTCTCCCTCCATCCCCAAATGATAGAATGTGGCTGAGTGGAGGGACAGCTCAGCCCAGTGTATTACACTTAATAAAGAAGTGGTTGTTTAAATTCAGTGTCAAAGCATAATCTTCCCAGGACTGGGCCTGAAATATTAACCGGACCTTAGAACCCTAGCTGCTGTGTGAAGTCCTCTGTGGCTTTCCCACACTGATGAAGAGTCCTCTGTTCTAATGTGTGTTAAAAGGCACAGAGCTGTTTGCCTAAATGCAGCTGAAAGTGCCCTCCGGGTCACAGCGTGAACACCGGTGTTAGGTGGTGACAGCCCCGAGGGACAGCAGCGACTTCCGCCCGGCAAGAGCGGCCAAGCCTGCTGGGAAGAAAGGGTTGCAACCTTTAGCGAGACAAAGGGATGCTTTTGGGAAATGAAGAGTTCCTGCTCATGGACAAATAGGTCTTGAAAGTCACACGCTCTGATATGGGCCCGTCTGAACAGGAAAAGGAGGACTTCTTATTTGTCAGGAGGTCTGCTTGAAAAGAAAAGAAAAGAAAAAAAAAAAAAAAAGCACCCACTGAAATATTGCTTACTTCCCAGAGGGAAGGACATATTCTTGGACTGAACTCCAAAGGATGTCGGTCTCAACAAGGATGTCAGAACTGACTCTGTCTTATGGGACGATTTGTTTGCCAAGAACCAGAAGTCACTCAAACCAGTTAAGTCACAGAGGGCTGATTTTAAAGACGCAGTGGTTGTACTTCCTTCTATGTGGCTATTTGTCGGTGCTGTGATTAGCAAGGCAGTTGTATTGACACACTATGTTGCAACAGATGCAAAATCATTTTGGTAGTTCTTTGAGGACAGAAGAAACTTTTAAAGTTGTGGAGTCCCCAGACTGAATGAAGACGAACTTTAAAATGCTGACCACTTTGCCGTGGCTAGCAGGAAGCCCGGAAAGAAATTTAGTATTCGTTTGAGGCCACCCAGGACCCTGGGGACATGAGAGCTTGGTGAAGTCATCCGCCAACTTTTCCTGTCTTCCTTTCATTGTTTGGAGTTTTAAGTTTTGTCTCTGTAAATCATCTTAAAGCCTTTTTAAAGAAGAGGAGTTTCACTTTTAAAAAAACTAAAGAGGAAAGAAACTTCATGGGTAGTAGATGATATCCCGTGGTATAAACCTACTAATCATCCAAGTTCTCTGCTCCAATGCAGACATAGACCCCTAGTGAGCTTAGATCCTGCTGCCAGAGGCTGTTAGGTTCTTAGGCAGTGTAAGGTGTATGCAAATAGAGCCAGTTCCCAGATGAGTTCACACCCCAGGGCTGACACCGTGATTACTTTTTCCCTCAGTTCTGGCAGTTATATGTTCTGGGAGTTATATGAAAGATTACATTGGAACCACCTCCACATTTCCAGACTTTTTTTCCCTTCCTTGTTGAAAGCCCATTGGAAATTCCTGGGTTTGTTGTTGTTATTTTAAGCATTTCTCTGAATTTACGTTTTGAATGATTTGTTTCCTTGTTTACAAAGGTAGGTGCTACAACTCACACGTGTTTGGTGAACTGAAAATCAAGGTAGCCTTTTTGGAAAGTCAATTAGCAATATTTAAAAACAAAATGCGTGGGGGCGCCTGGGTGACTCAGTCGGTTAAGGGTCCAACTTTGGCTCAGGTCATGATCTTGCGGTTCGTGAGTTCAGGCCCTGCATTGGGCTCTGTGCTGACAGCTCAGAGCCTGAAGCCTGTTTCAGATTCTGTCTCCCTCTCTCTGACCCTCCCCCATTCATGCTCTGTCTCTCTCTGTCTCAAAAATAAATAAATGTTAAAAAAAAAAAACCAAAATGCATGTCCAGTTTTCTAGGAATATGACCTGTAGATACACCTCCACATGTATGGAAGATGCACTGTGAAACGATTTTCACTGCAGATTTTGTTTGTCATAACCAGCTGTGGAAATGGCCTAAATGTCCATCAATTGGGGGACTGCATAGTGTAATGTGGCTCGCCCATGAAATAGAATGCTACGGAGCCATTAAAGAGAATAGGTGGATCATAATGTTCTGAAACGAAGCAAGGGGCGCCTGGGTGGCTCAGACGTTTAAGTGAAATGAGGCAACAACACATCACTAGGTGGAAAAAAGTGAACAATAAAGGAATGTGTACCTTATGCTTCATGTTTGTGGGAAAATAAAAAATCTATATGCTTGAGTATGTGTAGATAGATTTTAAAAGGGTACACAAAAAAAACGGCTCAAGGATGTTGTATGTGGCAGGAAAGAACTGGAACAAAAAGTAGGCTTATTTTCGATGTATACCCCTTCGCTCTTTGTTGAAATTGTTGTATGTGTACCTTTTCCACCAGTGAAACACTGAAAGATAAATGTCTTTGCTTGCATGAAGAATCTAGACTTAGATTGGATTGAGACATGAGCTCTGTTACTCACCAGGGACCTCGGGATGCTCCCTGATCTAACTTACTTGTCGTGACTATCTCTCACAAAGGTTACTGTTAAGATTAAGTTCTGAATTGCATAGAAAACAGTACAACCAGGACACAAGGCACTTCCCTAGTAAATGTAAGTGTGTCATAATAATGGTGATGATGGGGCGCCTGGGTGGCTCAGTCAGTTAAGTGTCTGACTTGGGTTCAGGTCATGATCTCACGGACCGTGAGTTTGAGCCCCACATCGGGCTCTGAGCTCTCAGGGCAGAGCCCACTTGGGATCCTCTGTCTCCCCCTCCCCTGCTTGCTCTCTCTCTAAAAAATAAATAGACATTAAAAAAATAATAATGGTGATGTTGATGATAATGAGAGTGAACATTTACTGAGTGCTTACCATTTGCCAAGCACTGTATTAAGAGCTTTCCATGTGTTGATTTATTTAATCCTTAGAACAATCTTATGAGGTAGGTACTGGTTTTATCCTGATTGTACAGATGGGAAAACTGAGGTACAGAGAGACTACGTAACTTGCCCCAAAAGACTCAGCTAGTAAATAGTAGAGTTTATCAAGTTTATCAATAGAGATTTATCAATAGAGTTTCAATATTCAAACTTCAATCAAGTTTATCAATAGAGATTCAAACACAGGTGATCTGGCCATAACCTGAGCTCTTTCCCATTTGCAGGATGGCCCTATGCCTGCTGGACAAACTGGACACTCTTGGCACAATGTTGAAGCTAATGAGTCAGTCCTGTTTTTAAGAGAAATGCTGGAAATATTTGTAAGCATATGACAGTGCTTTCCTACCCAACCCCAAGTCAGAATATTATAATCAAAATGGCACATGGGTCTTTCCCCTGGAGTGTGTGGGGACCCCAAGTGGATCCTCTCTGTTTGTGAATCTGGAGTCACTGACGGAAACCCTGCTCAGAAATTACTACTTTCGGCTGAAGCCAACAGGGATTATGGGGTGTGGCGAGGGTGAGAGACCTCTCTTCTCTGCATTTATTATCTAATAAATCTAAGTACTTAGAACCATGGGGGCACTTGTCCTGTTTCATGAGGATCACTAAGGTAACACCATTGGCAGAATGACTTCTCTCAGGAAGATACACCCCATTTCTTAGGGTAGTTAAGACCTCGTACTTCTTCAGGGAAGCATTTCCTTCATACTTAACCCAAGTTCTCTCAGTTGAATAGTTAGCCCAGTTCTAATGTGTTGCCTTTGCTGGAAGAATGGCTAGTCTTTGGCCTTCTTTTAACCCATCTTAAAATGAACTGCCCTTGAGAACAATTACATGATGCATTCAGCCACTGACAGATCCTTAATATTCTAACACTGAAACATCTCAGGCTCACTCTGGTAGGGTGCTTTGTTTTCTTTCCTTGTCTCTGGAATTACTCACAATTATCTGAATAACTATTCCTCACTTCACCTCTATTTACAAAGCTCTTTAACACTCACTCACGCTCAGTTGACAAACTCCCATTTTCCGGTGCCAGAATCTCTCCCCTGTTCTAATTTTCCAAACTATTGATCAGTTTTTTTCCATTCTCTGTAAGATTTCATTTTGAACAGTCTGCCAGCCAAGGGATCCTTGGTGTATCAACTCAAGACTAGATGCAAAGACACCAGCTCTTTTGAAAGGGTCCTCCTTTAATCATTCCAGACTCATTGCCTTGCTTGATTGACTTAAGAAACAATTCAGGAGCCCCTGAGTTGCTCTTTCATGTTTGACAAGCTCAACCTTGGAAGTGCTAGGCTCACTAAGACCTCCCAGGTATTACTCTGGCCAGGTGCCATGCTGTAGAGGAGAGAAAATCCCTTCACTGAATGTGCTGGGGAGAGGGGAGGCTCTTGATCAATGTGTTAAATTAAACCAAACTGGAAATGATTCTAAGAGTAAACTATTTAACCTCTCTCCTGCTTATCTTTGTTTACGTTCTGACTTTAAGGTCTGCTTCTTCTCACACTTGGGAATTACAAACAGACATTGTATTGGCCAAGGTTGCAAAGTACACTAGGACTTACTCTAGAAAGGAAATGATGGGATGAAGCTGTTATTTAAAAAAATGTAATTCACAGGGCACCTGGCTGGCTCAGATGGAGAGGGATGAGACTGTTGATCTTGGGGTCGTGAGTTTCAGTCCCATGTTGGGTGTAGAGATTACTTAAATTTTTTTTTTTTTTTTAATTTACAGGAGTAAACATTATTGGTAGCAAGAGGTTATTGCTTAGGACCCCAAATCCTTTCAAATGGAGCCTCTTTTAAAGTTAGTAAAATGCTTATATCTTAAGCTGGAGAGATGTTTCTTCCAATATACTTTATGGGGCCATCCATATATTATTATCTAACTTCCTAGATGTTTCTCCTCATTTTTCATAATAGAAAATGCTTGCAGGCATTGGACTTGAAATGCCTCCCAAGAAGAAGGAAGGATTCATCAACTGATGGTTATGTGGGTAAATCTCAGAAGGCTAGCTACACAGGAGCATTGACCTTCAGAAGCAGCAAACGCACAAGGCTTTAGACTACAAAACCTGTAATTGTTGTCTGTCACCTTCTTTAGTGTCAATAGGGAGAGTGCATCATCCCCTTTGTAACAGAAGAGAAAACTAAGACAATTTGCTTCCCTTTCCCTCTTTCCAAAGTGAAAAGGTGAATTTTTCTATGGAAAAATCTCTTTGTTGTGATCTCTATGGAAGCTCCCCATGACAATGATTTACTTAGCAAGTAATCTTCCTCCTCCCAGAAGGAAAACTAGAAGCGTGAAGAGGAAAGAACAGCAATCTTCAAAAGCACTAGTGAAAACGTTTGGTGCCAGGAACAGCAAAACAGTTCCATCAGCTACATGGCAGGGCTTGACCTCTGGTGTTTATCAGAACGCTTTTCTGATTTCAGCCATTTGCTATAAATTTAGGCTCGTGCTCATTTACATAGAAATGCACTGAAATCATCCATTGGCAGGCTAAATAGAGACTCAGGAATCAGGAATCACCGGTCCTGGGGTTTTGCACATTCCTGTGATTGGCGATGCCTCCCTAGGCCCGCAGTAAGCCTGCAGGGAAGCATATAGACCAGGAACAGCACACTATTTCCTCTCCCTGCTTTAGGGGAGATAATGAGTGACTTACAGAGCAATTTGAGACCTAGTCTGTGAACTTACAGTAAATGAGTTAGGACCCAGAGAAGGTTTTCAGACAGGGTCACCAGTTACTGTTTGCAAAAGGAGTTGATCTGATCTTGGTTTAGTGGCTAAAAGTCAAAGAGCCTATTGAGCAAACTTGAGGTAAATTTCAGACCCTTTAGTATCACTGGCATTTGAGAATGAACACATTCAGACACTATGATTTTTAAATGCCATTTATTTAAACCAAAGTCGATTTGTATTTTCAAGGGGTGGCTTTCAAAGATATATAAAAAAACTCACGTTCAGAGCAAACAATTTTGTTCAATTTCCATAAGAAACAAAATTACATTTTTGGGAGGGAGTGGACCCTGTAACATGGGCAATTGAAATTTGCTTCACTGAAATTCAAATTTTTACATGCAAAAACAAACTCACTTTGCTTTGGGATTGGCCGAAATGTTTAAGAAGCCCCAGTGAAATATAAGGATTAATCTGGTAAAAGGCAAGAAGTATAACTGCAGTTCACACTACAGGAATAGTCAGTGCACGAACCCAGGTAATGAGATCTTTGCAGCCTTACAAGCGATGAGCCACTTGATCGATCCTCTTTTCAAACAGTTTCAGAAGTATATCATGTTATTTTGGTAATTGGTAAAGGTCTTGCTTACGTACAAAAATCAGAAAAAGGGACGCCTGGGTGGCGCAGTCGGTTAAGCGCCCACTTCAGCCCGGGTCACGATCTCGCGGTCCGTGAGTTTGAGCCCTGCCTGGGGCTCTGGGCTGATGGCTCGGAGCCTGGAGCCTGTGTCCAATTCTGTGTCTCTCTCTCTCTCTCTCTCTCTGCCCCTCCCCCGTTCATGCTCTGTCTCTCTCTGTCCCGAAAATAAATAAACGTTGAAAAAAAAATTAAAAAAAAAATCAGAAAAAGAGGCTTAGCTGCTTAATTTCCATGTTTGTTACATATGGATGGATGGGTTTGCCCAAGTACTTGTGGGGAGAAAATACTGTGTAGACTTTGGCATTTTCAGAGAAGTTCAAGTCCACTTCATAAAATGTTCTAATTTACCTTTATGGGGGCGGGAGGTAAATCTGTATTTTTGTGTATAAAGTAGGGTTTATGGGGTGCCCGGGTGGCTCAGTCAGTTAAGCATCAGACTTCAGCTCAGGTCATGATCTCAGGGCTCGTGAGTTCAAGCCCTGCGATGGCTCTGTGCTGACAGCTCAGAGCCTAGAGCCTGCTTCAGATTCTGTACCTTAGTCTCTCTCCCCCTTCCCCACTCACGCTCTGTCTCTCCCTGTCAAAATTAAATGTTAAAAAATTTTTTTCAAGTAAGGTTTATGAATATGACTGAGATGAAGATCAGCGGAAACAGACAGTGGCAAATAATTATCCATTTTAAATGTGGGAAGAATGATAGAGACCCTACTGAAGAGGAAGCTGAACAAAGTTTCAGATTTTTGGATTCAAATCTGTCACTTAATAGTAGTGTCCCATTGGACAAGTGACTAAGCCTCAGTGAGCACAGTTTTTCATTACTTCGGGGATGAAATTAAAACCACAAAGCATTATTCTGATTTCCCCTATCTCCTCCAGGGTAGGAACCGTGTAGGAAACAAAACTGATGAAATGTTTGCGAAGAAATCCAGGTGGATAAAATCTGTACAGATTTGCACGTTTGAGAGGCCGGTAACTTCTTTCACAAATATACAGCTCTCATCTGAAACTTTCATATGTGCGTGATCGTGTATGGTAAAAGGCCTTTTGGTTTTCAGTATTTTGATCCTTTACGTAGGACACGAAGTCTACCCACCTGCTCACCAGCAGCTAACCTAAATGTGTATTTTATTGTATTCTAACAATAAAAGTTAGAATGATATACTTCTTCATTGCTTAATTATTCCCTCCAAAGACAATTACTTGTATTTTGGAAGAAGCAGGGCTTTGTAGTGAAAACACACAGACCTGAAAGCAGTGCATTAATTATTTTATTAATTTCTTCTTTTTACATTATGGGAAACATTCATCTATTTACAGTTTGTTTGTTTGTTTGTTTTTGTCCACACACAATCTAGGTAAATAAGCCTATGAAATTCCACTTCATAAAGCCATAAAAATGTTCCCCACCCCTCCATCTGAAGGCTTTCAAATGAATCTTTTTTTTCCAAACCAAAATAATTTTTAAAAATTACATTGGGAATTCAGATATGCTAGTGATTTACATTCCAGTTATTTAAAATATGCATCTAGACATGTTTTAAAAAAGAAATGGTAAATTCACAAGGATAAGGCTTAAATTAAAGTGGTAATGCACAGTAAAACATTAAGGAAACATCTATAAATAACAGAAATATATTACAAATAAATTAGTTCTATTTACCATTTCAAATATTAAAAATCTTTAATCCATTTCTTCATCTCTCTTTACAAAAAGGTTATGTGAATTGTATGGAAACATCTGCAAAAAATATAATAAATACTTAATTTCTTTGAACGTTTTTTGATGTGGGAGACAAACTTCTTTTGTAGTTCCCCCCCTCCCCAAGAAAATGCCCAAACAGCTTTATACCAAAGTTAAACAAAATAAGTAATTTTTCAGGGTACATACATTTTCCATTATGAACTAAAAAACATATCTACAAATTACATCAAAAAGAACAATGTGACAAAGGTTATGCTCATGGATGTCAGCTTAAGGGGGCAAGTGGTTAACAAGCAGCTTTATGTGGGGTCGTGTTTTAAGATCAATAATTAGCTTTTTATAAAGTGTTTGTACAATTTGTGTTTTAAGGAAGGCAAGGGTCATGATGCCTGTAGGCATTCAGCTAAAAGATTTAAAATCCTTACCAAAAATAGCTTATGAATATACAAATACCATTCACATGGACAAGATAAATAGGCCTTCTCTTGTCTCTCTTTAAAATATCCTGGGCTAAACCGGTTTCCAAAGAAAATACTGTAGGATGATCTTGAGTCGTATTAGAAATCGATTTCTTAATCCCAATCTTCTCTCTACCTCAGGGCACGGAGCTGTAGTTGGGAACATGGGTCTTCCGACGGATGTCGCTTCCTTCACGTCAATCTATGAGTTCCAAGTCATTTTCAGGATTGAATGGGACTATAGGCTACCCAAGGTGGCAGATGGCCTTACTGGCTGCAAACTTTGTGTGACCTTCCGTTGCTGCTACAAACTGAAGAAAAGGTGTATTCTTTTTAAAACAAGCGAACCCTTGAAGTTCAAAATCTCTGTCGGCTCCAATTTTGCAAAGCACTCAAGGTGCTTTGTCCACCCTAGTTAAAAGTTGGTTGGTTGGTTTTTAAATAGGTTAGTAGCCCTTTTCTTGTAAACCACAGCAGTAAACATTTGTGCCCTGTTTATAAAGATAGCTCAAAGCATCAGTGGCTCTGAGAGGTAGCGAATTCCCTAGTGGTTTTAGAATGTGACCATGAAAATAGTTGTTGCCAGAACCCATCACTTCTCTTAATTTCATAAATAAATTAGCACCTGGCTACGAGAGTATATTTTTTAAAAAAAGTTCTGGTGCAAGCTTATTTGATGTGTGTTTTTAGTCTGTCATTTTTCAAGGGTAATTTTCTAATGCTTTAGAGTGGGAGCTGGACGTAAAATGTCAGTGATACTTTAAGATCACCACATCCTAAATGTTTAAACTGCTACGAGTAAGGGCGTTTAAAGATAACTTCAGCTAGATGCTTAGCGCACACTGCCCATCCGTCAGGACTAAAAGTGTAAATTCACATTCTGTGCCAAAAGCCTGGGTTTCTTTCAGTGCTTATGAATCACGACTTTCCCCCCTTCCTCGTGACTGCTGAACTGCTGAGGTCAAATTTCTTCTCTCACCACCTGGGACCTCAAGATGAGGGGCAGCTCTTTGGAACGAGGCCGCGTGTCTACTTGGGTAGAGAATTTATTTTATCGGTGTGACATAGGACGAAATCCTTATGCTGGGGACTGGTAGGACTCTGGGTAGGAGTGAGAGAAGACCAAAGGCGAAAATATGTCTGCATTACAAACTACCGGGTTACAACAGATGGATGTGTAGCATTCAAAGGGATGACAGGAAAATCCAAACTTCTCTCCGAAAACACCCTTGCTGCCACTTACAGCACTTCTTGACCAGGTGTGTACTTATATGCGTAGTAGGTAGGCCCCCCAGGATGGACACTAACACGTTAAGAGGACCAACGCTTTCCCCTTTAAAGACCCCCCACCATCACAACAATATAATACACATAGTACAGTAAAAGTTGATAAAACATTTCAGGTCTAAATTTTCTTAATAATAGGACAAAAAAAAAAAATCCCTTATGTAGTATATCTTAAACTAGCAGTGCTTCCTTGCCTTTCTTCATTTTATTGCCTTTCAGAATAGATTAATTTCCCTGAAAGATCGAATTTACAATCTTCTGCTGATGGAAACATTTGAAGCAGTGATGGATGGAGTAACAGTGAGGCAGTTTGTGCAGCTGTGAGTGAAGCAGGTAAGCCCCAGCACCTGCAGAGTTTGCTCCTCCCTTCCCCACTACATATCCAGCCCCACTTCGTCCCCTCTAGGATTGTCACTCATCGATTCCGGTGAGATGGTGTGATTTCTGAGGTTGGAAATAAAGTGCTCCATCTGCTTGACAAAATAATAACCGTTTAGGGGAAATAAAGGGAATCGGAGCCCTAGTTTCCTTCACGTGGAAGACGGTTAAGTCCCAAAGGCTCACCCTGTGCTACTGGATTTCTGAAATACCCTATGGTTTTATATTGCTGAGCTCTAGGGACAGACTAGCTTGGGAGAACTGAGGATGGTGGGCGACCTAAAGGGGCCATTTCTACACAGGTGGGTTTGGTTCTGCCGAGAAAAGAAAGGCCGGCTCTCCGGATGAGGCAGGTGGGTGACGCGTCCGTACGGGTGGCGAAGCTCGGTGGAGAACGTGGGCAAACCGGTCCGGGCGGCTGGGGCTACTGGGGGGAGGGGGGCGGCTCCTGCAAGACCGACAACTACACCGCGACAGTGGAAGTCACTGAGCTCCGGGACGGACGGGCTCGGAGGGCGGGGAGGGGGCGGAGGGAGGACGGAGCGCGGAGGCGGCGCGGCGGGGCGCGCGGGGCGCTCAGAGCCGGGTCTGCGCCTCGGGGATGTAGATCTCGATGCTCTCGGCGCTCTCGGTGGCCGAGTTCTGGCGGACGGACGCGGCGCGCTTGGCGGCCATCAGGCGCTTGCGGGCCTCCTGGCGCTGCGAGCTCTCCAGCGAGCGCTCCCGGATCAGCGGCGCGGGGCCCTTCGCCGGCTTCTTTGGCACTGGAGGAGGGGCCCTTCTCTCCTGATCAAAGCAGAAGGTTCAGGACATTACACAGCTTCTCAGGACAAGCTTGGGAAAAACTGGGATAGGTCAGTAGTTAGAACACGCACACTTTTTTTGATTTTGGTTTTGGGTATTTTTGTTTGTTTGTTTTTTAAACCTAAAGGTGGTTAGTTCTGATCTGCACTCTGTATACATACATATATATATATACACACACATATATATATTTTTTATATGTACATATAAAAATGTACATATATATATTTCTTTATTATTCTGGCTTGGGTCTTCAAAAGATGCAGGGGGAAAAAAAAGGAATACCGGCAAGCTTAAGGCCAAGGGTAAGGCCGAATTGCAGAACTAGTCTCTCCAAGGGAAGGATGTGGGTATTTAAAATGCCCTCTGCTGAAAGGCTGCGGCTCCCGGCATATTTAGTGTGGTTCTCTCTGGAGGCTCCAGACTCTTCCGGGTGCCAGGGATGAGTTAGGGTGGCTGCGGCAGCAGCAGCCTCTGGGGACCCTGCGTCCCCTCTAAGGAGGCGAGGCTGCGGGTGCAAGCTCGGCTCAGAGTTTAAAAACATCCCCGCCCTCTCTCCCCGGGCCCACCCATCCAAACCTAAAAGGCCAAATGAGGAAGAAGAGATGATAAGACTGTGTTCTTTAGCTTTGTCGATGCCACTGTGAGTTATACCCGTCTGCACATCACACACAAACGCACGGCAATAGACTTTCCGGGGTCACCCTGGAGGGAGGACACTGATGGTTCCTCCACTCGGTGGGGGAGGGGGGTCGGGGGGCGGGTGGAATCCGTTCCCAGATAGGCTCCTAAAACATCCCGCTGGGATGTCACTCCTTAGGGGCCTCAGGACGGTTGTGGTGGCCCAGAAGGCAATTCCAATCACAGGAACAGACATTGTGCTTTGAAAATTTAACCCAGGACTGAAAGAGGTCTTCCTCCTCTCAGCATCAGCAAACTATGAAATGGTTGGATATTTTAAAATGCCACTGCAAAAATAAAGGCCATTCAACACTTGGGTCACAGAAAAAACGAAAATGCAGTGGGCAAGCTGCGAATCTAAACCACGAAGGAATTTAAAGAAAAGGATAATGAGTTTTCAGACTCTCCGAAAAGGTCCATATGAATCTGCTGTTTTCATTTTTAGTAAGATACCTTCAATTCTCATGACACGGATGTGACAGTTATCTTAAAATAGGGATTTTAGGATTCTCCAAAGGGGTATATACTCTTTGTATCTTCACACTTAAACTCATTGCAGCAAATCCTCCTTGCTTGCCTGGGTGAAGTGCCTAGATAAATTTATTCCATTGGAATTGCCCGCAGGCTGATTAAGGTGGAGTCTGTGTGGACAGAAAAGGGAAGTCCAGAGTGCAAACAGCATTTGGCCAACTCTGATTGTGCTCATTTGTTTCCTCCCCTCAAGTTCACGGGGTGCTGAAAAGCTCTGGTCATAGACAAAGTGTATAAAAATTTAGAAATCAAGTTCACTAATGACTCACTGTGTACGTGTCGACAGGTTACATATGTCAATTCTTAGCATCACAAATTTTGGACATTTTAAATCTTCACTGTTGGGTAACTTGGTGATATTTGGAAAAGTATGAATATTGGAAACTTTTTAGCCATATCTTCCTTTCCTTGTACTTAAAAAAAATAATATTTAAAAAAAACCAATGAGTGAGAATTAGATGGATCAGCTCTAAAAACTAAATTACCAGTATGTGTGTACATCTGTCGTGTTTTCTTAAAATAAGAACAATTTAAAGGCTTATTTAGTATATAGTTTTAAACACAGATTAAAGAAAACTAGATTGAGTGCGGATGTTTGGCTTCCCACATAAGAGGCCACACATATATCAATGGTACTTTGATGCTTAACACTAAAACCCCTGGTCAATGGCGATAGAACTGGAGATGAGGGACAGTGACACTGACCCTCTCGCTGATTATGAATCGGCCCTTGGGACTGGCTTTCTTCTGGGAGTCCACTGACTGTATGAACCTGGATACCATGATGGAGAGCAGCAAAATGGACTGGATTACTGTTCGCTCTCTGACAGGCAAGGAGATCTGAAAAGGGCAGGCTACCGGAGCTTCATGGGAACACACAAGCCTCATGTTTAGAGGCTGAATCTCTTGGAACTATTCAACCTCAGGCCATTGGAAAGCAAAGAGTTAAAAAAGTCATGCATGACAGGCCAACCTAGGGAGGTGGATATTGGATACCTGTGTGAGCCTGGTGGAACCACCATAATCAAATGTGAAAATTGCAGTTTATTAATTAAAGTAAAATAACTTGAACCTTTATTTCTAAACTGTTGAATGAGAAACCCAGTGAGCAATATTCCCCAAGTCAAGTCAACCAAAAGTAAAACTCTTAAAAAAAAAAAATCCCAACATTTATGATTACTGTGAACCTTTATGGTGTATATTTTTAACCTTGAACAACAGCGGTTTCTTTATTACTATATTTATGAAATGATTATCAAAGTCGGTTAGTTTTCAGGGCTTCCTATTTTTCTCAGAAACACATCCTAGGGTGTAAGGAAGTTGAACTCTTGATCTATATAATCATGCACTGAAGATGTCATTTATTTTAGTTTAAAAAGCAAAATGGAGGCAGTTCCTTCCAGTGACTAAAATGGTTTAACTTAAAGTTTAATTAACAAAAAAGCCACATTCCCATTTTCCAATTCACAAAGACAGGTTTTTCTTTAAAAATATGCCTGAAACATATTACAGATAATATCCCAAATGATTACTATGTAAACATTGTCATTACAATGAGATTAATATGATATCAGCTCCATTTCACATTGTAAACAGCAAGACTGAATGCAGAAGCCTATTTAGACTGTCCAGTGTTTGTGCAGGTTTTTAAATGAACCATACAAAATCTACATTGTTCTACCTTCTTGTCAAGAGGATCCATCTGTTTCCAATTATTGGCCTTTAACTGATGAAGTTCATCAAATTTCATACTAATATTTTCTATGGACAACTGCAGCATGTCCCAGAACCCCGCCAGATCCTGGGAAGTGGGCCTTGGATGAGCATTGGGATTCTGTACAAGAGAAAGAAAAACATTCGTGCTTTAGAGGCAATCGATGACAACAAGCACAGGACCAAAGGGGCATTTTCAAATATTTCAAACAACATAAGGGGGATGAGTTCCTTTTGGCTTTCAAATAGGAGATAAAAGTGAGGCTACAGATGGTAATTCTTCCTTTTTCTTCTTTTCTTTCTTTCTTTCTCTCTTTCTTTATCATCTATTATCTATTATCTATCTATCTATCTATCATCTCTATCTATCATCTATCTATAAAAATTTATTATGGAATAATTGAAACATACAATTGTAAGATATTTAAAGTGTACAACATGAAGATTTGATATATGTACACACTGTATACAGATTCCTCCCATAAAATTAATAAACACATCCATCACATCACATACTTATCTTTGTGTGTGTGTGTGTGTGAGAACATTTAAGTTCTACTCTTAGCAATTTCAGTTATACAATACACTGTTATCACCTATAGTCACCATGTTGTACATTAAATTCTCAGACCTTATTCATCTTATAACCAAAAGTTGGTACCCTTTCAACCAATGTCTTCCCTTTCCCCCACCCTCCAAGCCCCTGGCAACCACTTTTCTCCTCTTTCTTTCTATGGGTTTGACTCTTCTTAAAAGATTTCATTTCAAATGGTAATTTTATACACTCATCTGAGTCAGTGATTCTCAAATGCCAAGGTTGTAAAACTCTTCTTTTGTAATACAACATCTATCAATGTGGTATGAGGAGAGAATCCAAACTTTTCAAAAAACTATGACAAGATGCATTAAAACATATTTAAATGAAGACACCATCTTCCGCGGGGGTGGGGGGTGGGAGGGTGGGGGTGGGGAGGATAATGGAGCTGGAATCTGACTTCATGTCATCCAACTTATTCAGAGAACAGATAAGAAATCTAAAATAAGACTTGTTTTAACAGTCATGTTGAGGGAAACGATAGGGTAAACAAACGATGAGTAAGAAAATAATTGCATTTTTAATATTTTGTAATGTTTATTTTATTTTTGAGAGCGAGTGCAAGTGGGGGAGGGGCATAGAGAGAGGGGGACAGAGGATCTGAAGCAACTCTGTGCTGACAGCAAAGAGCCTGATGCAGGGCTCGAACTCACGAGCCTCGAGATCTTGACCTGAGCTGAAGTTGAATGCTTAACCTACTGAGCCACCTAGGTGCCCCCCAAATAACTGCACTTTTAATGTACCATGTGTTTAACAATTAAGATATTACTAATATAGGAAGTCATTTTATCATACAAGGACTTTTTTTTTTTTTAATGTTTATTTATTTTTGAGACAATGCGAGAGAGAGAATGCAAGCAGCAGAGGGGCAGACAGAGGGAGACACAGAATCTGAAGCCAGCTCCAGGCTCTGGGCTGTCAGCCCAGAGCCGGATGTGGGGCTCGAACTCACAAACCGTGAGATCATGACCTGAGCCGACGTCGGATGCCTAACTGACTCAGCCACTCAGGCGCTCACAAGGACTTTTACTAAATCTTTGGGAAATGAATTGGTTTTAAATCAACCATAACATAAAATAGCAAATGCGAGAACACATATCTATACATTACACATAGATGTCTGTAATGACCCACTTTCTAGATAATATTAAACAGTCTTCAGTGTTTAAGGATTGACATTTTTTTTTGCCCCATCCCTATACCCCTGACAGGTACTAGAAAGTATGAACCATGAATTTATATGATGTAAAACAGAAAAAACATAACTAGGAGACTGAAGGTGTCATGCCCAATATTAATCACTACTGCCAATGGTAGCTAAAGGGATTCATGGTTATGGGGGTGGGAGCTTCCAGATGTCAGAGGCTTACATCTGGGTCAGTTTGGGTTACCTGTGGGTATTAAAGCCAATTGGATATACTGTGAAACCTCATGCCATATAATAACCTGAGGCCATTTTGTACTTTTTTTTTTAAATGTTTTATTTATTTTTTGAGAGAGTGCGAGTGGGGAAGGGGCACAGAGAGGGGGACAGAGAGGATCCAAAGTGGTCTCTGGGCTGACAGCAGAGAGCTGGATGTGGGGCTCAAACTCACAAATTGTGAGATCATGACCTGAGCCGAAGTCAGAAACTCAACCGCGTGAGCCGTCCAGGTGCCCCCATTTTGTACTTTAAAAACCAACTTTCAGGAGCACCTGGTGGGTCAGTCGGTTGAGCATCTGACTTTGGCTCAGGTCATGATCTCACAGTTCATGAGCTCAAGTCCCACATCAGGCTCTGTGCTGATAGCTCAGAGCCTGGAGCCTGCTTCAGATTCTGTCCTCTTTCTCTGCACCTCCCCTGCTTGTGCTCTCTCTCAAATATAAATAAATAAACTTAGAAAAAAAAAAAACTTTCAGGAAGTGCAAGGTCAGTGCTCATCAAAGTTAATAGGTTGGAAAAGTTAACAGGTTGGAAAGAACTTTTTAGCCCTTTGACGTACTAGCATTATTGGTCTGCCTTCAAAATAAATACAAGTTAAAATGTATTTATAAACTTATACTTCTAAAACTGTCCATAGTTCTAGAATTCACTGAAGACGTAAATTCTAAAGTTTGTCAGTATTTGGTTCAGTATTAAACCCTAGTCTAGTGACACCTGAATTAAAGAGTTTCTCTGCAGCATTTTCATTTAGTAAGTTAAAAAATTTTTGTTAACATCTAGGTTCAGAACAGACAGATAATAGCTTTAACAAAGTACATTGCAAATGGAGTTTTATGGTCTTCCTCATCTCACTGGTAACTAAGAACCAAATTGCTCATATTTTGGAGTTGACTACAGTCTCTTAGGTCACAAGCCTATCGGCTAAATTGGTTCAGTGCAGCAGTGATGAAATGATTGTTTGGTAGGCCCAAAGAGTTTGTTTAATTCTGTATGATGGGCGATTTGGTCCCTCCTCACCAAGAATCACTGCCCCTGTGTCGTCAGGGGGACAGATGGGGAAGCAGACAGAAAGAGAAACTGTGGGTCATGTGACATCCCATGCATAGAGAGTTGCAGC
Organism: Prionailurus bengalensis; assembly: GCF_016509475.1. Classification (NCBI taxonomy): domain Eukaryota; kingdom Metazoa; phylum Chordata; class Mammalia; order Carnivora; family Felidae; genus Prionailurus; species Prionailurus bengalensis. The sequence goes on along the minus strand of NC_057356.1, from coordinate 40,406,541 downwards.
CCTCGCCTTAGTCTGAACCAGGCCACTTGGAGGTTAGAGGTGATGGAGGGTGTGGAGGGATGAGGGGGGGCTGGGTTCCTGAGTTTAGTTTTGTTGGAAAAAGTAATGCTCATCCATTTATTCTATGCCTGAAAGTCAAGTCTGGGATAATATTCAGGTGTTTTCAAGTGTTCTCCTCCTCAGAGTAAGAACTCAAGAAAGGAGAGCTGGGTCTGGTTGTGCCCAATCTTAGGGACGCTTTTGTGCAGCTTTATAGACCTAAGAAATGCCACCACCAGGCCACCACGCTTCCTGCTGCAGGGAAGGTGGGGCTGACTGATCGGCCCATGTCCCTCTAGGAGGGTGTGGACTAGAACTCAAATCTTTGGGGCCGGTGGTGGGGATGTCAAACAGGCACTGAGGTCAGATAGACTGGGATTTGAATCTTGGGCTCTGCCTCTTACCAGCTGACCCTGGCCAAGTTACTGATTGATTGATTTTTAGTTTTTGTTTTTCATTCCTGACCAAGTTATTTACCTTTTCCATGCCCATTTTCCTCAACTGTAAAGTTGTCATAAAAATAATGTCACTGTCTGCTCCATAGGGTCACTCTGAGGATTTAACCAGATCATATATCCTAAAGCTCTTGCCATGGCTTCTGGCACATACTGGGCTTTGAACCTTCCCTTCTGAGGCACGATTTGACCAGCCATCCATGGCCCTCCCCACCCGAGGCGCAGTCCCACTTCCTGCCTCTAACATGCTGCCCACATTTCCAACTAAGTTCCTCTCGCTGCTCAGGCACGTGAGCCTATCAGGAACCAGGAAACGTCAAAAGCTGGCTTTAACAAACCTTTCCTAGAAGTCTGCGAAACTTTCAAAATGTTTTGTCTGCAATTTCATCATCCAAGCTTTGCACAGTGTTTGTGTTCTACTTCATAACATACCTGCTTATTATATAATTCCGTGAAAAAGTGTGCTGTTGGCCCTATAGGGCGTACGTATTGGCTTCCATGTATCTTTTAGGCAGTTTGAGAAATACAGCTTTCTATGAACTTTCATACATTTGAAGAGCACAGAACCATGTTAATGAGGATCTGTGACACATTAGCAAGTTTACAAATTAGCAGGAATTCTGTTCGTGGCACTGAGTGAAACTCAGTAAAATATTTGTCGAATTCACTTATCAATACATTTACTAACCTATGTTATCCCATAATCCAGAACAGAATTTCTGGGAAGGTGGAAGGATTTTTGCTGAGGGAGAGGAAAACAAACTACAGAGGTGGGGGGTGGGTGTGAGGAGGAGGTGAAGGACAGCCCCAAAGGGGGGTTTCAGAAAGAAAAGTCTGGTGAAGAGGGACCGAGAACACCAACTTTTGCAGGCTTTCCACTTTCTCTTGATTGAACCCTGTCTTGATAAATCCCCTCCAGTCTATATTTGTCCTTGTTAACAAGATGTGGTTAAAACTCTAAAATCATAGTCAATGAGATTGCAAATAACCATGTTTTTACTTTCCACAAGATGAACAAGTGGCTTTTCATTTTATATTAGAGCAAGCGTGACCAACAACTGACCAATAAAAGCTATTGTGGAAGGACACTTGCAGAGAATAGTAGCAGTTTCTTTAAAAAGACATACGTGAGGAAGCTCTTGCCTTTGTCTTTTGTAGTCCCTTTAAAAAAAATGTTGTTGATGCTAGTGGTGTTTCTTGGTTTTTGTACGTCCAACAAGGATGAATTACTCATTTGCCTCAAGGAGATCAAATCTACACTTTGTGATGCCATCCACCTCTGGCCTTAAATTAAAATCAAAAACCCTGATGATGAGATAGGCACTGATGGCTATTTCAGAAGGAACATCATTATCCAAAATGGTTTTCGGTAATATCATTTTTGGTAAGAATACTGAAATCAGGGCTGCCCTGGGAAAGCCAGGAAATTGGAAACATTTCAGTTACCAAAAAAAAAAAAAAAAGGCAGGAAATGGAGTTTTAACTTGATTGGATTTTTTCTTTTAAGATTATTTAAGTATAAAATAAATATTTCTAATTTTTTTTAATTAAAAAAAATTTTTTTAACACTTATTTGTTGTTGAGAGACAGAGAGTGAGCGGGGGAGGGGCGGAGAGAGAAGGAAACACAGAATTTGAAGCAGGCTCCAGGCTCTGAACCATCAGCACAGAGCCCAATGTGGGGCTCGAACCCACAAACCATGAGATCATGACCTGAGCTGAAGTAAGATGCTCAACCGACTGAGCCACCCAGGCGCCCCTAAATACTTCTAATTTTAAGAAAAGCAGGAAATTAGATTCCTCAGAAAATTCTATTTCAGGCGAGAGAGTGTTCAAAATTAGTTGTGGCAGCCTTGACAACATGATCTTCTCCTGACTAGCTGGGAAGTGGTAGTGATGGGGAATGTTACCTACCAGGTTTTCTTCACACAGTTCTCTGAACTGGTAGAATTTCTGGGCCATGAGAAGTTGGGCACTGCCCACTGCAGTTCGGATTTTCCCTAGAACTGAAAAAAGCAAACATACAAGAAGTTTACACATTATGTCTCACTGTGGAGATTTAGTCTGGTAAAGCAAAGAGGAAGTTATGCTGCAATAATTAGGAAAAACTGCACACATACAGCACGTGAACACACACACACACACACACACACACACACACTCAGCCCAGCTGCTGTTGGGCTGCTAGTCTATGGAACAGAGGCTAGGTGAAAGTATAAAATCGACTTGGACAAAAACACATGCTCATCACACATATTTCTTAGGAATAGCGGAGTTTTCCATCACAGCACTGGAGCTTACCAAGAGGCAAATAGGTTTTTCTTCCCTCCCGCCTTTTATTGCAAGGATAAGTTTCAAGTGTTTTTCAGTATAGTTATGGATTTATTTGTGTCAGCAATCATGGTCTGCGAGCTCGTTTTTCTAATCCAACTCCAAACATAAGAAAAGCAATCCTGACTTGAAGGGGCGCTCTCTTGGCACTCACCATCTCCTATCCATAACCTTCATTATTTTTCCGGAGCTCAGCCACAGGGACTGTCAGGAAAGCGCCATGGCCAGTTGAAAGATTTTCTAAGGAATGAACATTTGCAGCCTGTTGCCTAGGGAACGCCAGCACCGTTCCAGCTTTTCCACTCCACAGACCAATTTTATTGTTAATATAGGTTTAATTCCCTATGCACTGTGCTGAAAATCTCCTTTGCAAGCTACTTCTTGTCTTCCGTGCAGACTAAGGCGAGAACCTTTCAACTGAGGGCATGCTGAGACGGGCAGAACCGCTCTGCACAGAGCTGTCCTGAGGTCTGCATTGTCCCAAGGCCCTCCCTCCACCCGGTGGGGACCGGGGGCACAGCTGCACTGCTGGAGCTCTGCCACCAGGCAGTTCTCAACATGCCCTCCCTGTCGGGGAGGAAGGGGAGAAGGCGCCCTGCTCCCCCTTCCTGGCCCCCGCATAGACAAGGAGACTCCTCAGAAGGGCACTTGCTCCGTGGTGAAATCTGCATCTCTGCGGGGAGGTGGAGTAAAGGATCGAAGCAGTGTGAGTGCCGCGGTTTTGCTGTGGATTTACAAAGCCTGAGACCCAGGGTGGAATGAGGTCTCTCTTTCTTGACCTCAGTCCCCACAAGGTCTGAGAAGAAGACAAAAGAAAAAAAAACTTTATTGTGACAGGGTTTTCTAGTAACTTTCTTCTCTGTTTAAAACTTCCAGGCTAGGGGCACCTGGGTGGGTCAGTCAGTTGAGCATGTGACTTCCACAAGGTCATGATCTCAAGGTTCCTGAATTTGAGCGCTGCATCAGGTTCTGTGGCGACAGTATGGAGACTGCTTGGGATTCTCTCTTCTCCTCTCTGCCCCTCCCCTGTTCGCACTCTCTCTCAAAATATTAAAACCAAACCAAATCAAACAAAAACCTGCCAGGCTAGACCATGGTTTATGATGCACACTATACTTAAGTATTATTCAAATATTCTGGCATTCCCACACACGGAACTCAGGGCATTTATGAACTCTCTGTCACCAGTCCCACCGAACAGCCCAGGTGCAGAAATCGCCTCCTCAGTGACAGCCAGGGGCTTCCCTTGATGGCCATAAGGCAGCAATTCCTCAGGCCTAAGTGTTTACTCTTTTCCAGTCTTGCTTACTTGAGGCCCTTCTCCTTTTCTCCACACCCCTGAAGCAGAAAGGAAGAAGCATGTGGAGACACAGAGCATCATAGTTGCTAAGGGTCCGGCCCTGAGCTGGCTGAGGGTTTTGGCCCCAATACTTACCAACCCCTGCCCTGGACAGGTCATTCAATCTCTGTTCTCTCCTATGTAAAGTAAGGTTAATGGTATCTATTTGTAGGGTTGTTGTGAAGGTTAAAAGCAATAATACACAGGAAATGCTTGGGACAGTGTCTGATATGTAGCAAACAACCAATAAGTGTTTGTTATCACCTAGGGCCAGGATACTACCATTCCTCTCTGGTTATGCCACCTGTGGGCCCCACACTTGCTCTGCCCAGAAGAGAAGAGGAAAAAAACAAAGTCTGGATTATTCAAAGGTAATCAGACATCCTTGGTTGCCTGGGACAGGTATGTGCTTTGGATCACCTGTCCCAGACCTGAGACAGTTCTGAGGAGGCATTTCCTAAGTGACCATGTGGCTTAGGCAAACTCTAAGGTCCCTGAAAACATCTCTGAATTATGTTGCTGATGGGTACGGCTGTGACACCAGCAAATCCTTAGAATGAATCCTGGAAGCTTAGAACTTGTACTGAGGGGTGTCCAATTTGTTGGCTTGTATGGCAGAGCCCCTGGGAACTGTCATAGAACCCCCAGCTATTCTGATATGCCTCAAAACTTTGAGCTAATGTTTCTCCATTACACCTGAAAACCTGAGTGTATAATAGATTACTATAGTGAGAGCAGCTGAGTAAGACAGTGATTCTCAGATGAGAAGAAAGCACTGCTCCAAACAATCTTTCAGGCAACACCCACCCACGTAGGTGCCAACTCAGATGGATGTCTTCTTGAAAGCAGAACAAGGGACATCCTCAGCATGGTCTGGCGAGAGCTGTAGATTTGGAGCAAAAGTAACCGGGATGAAGTTGTGGCCCTTCTGTTTTCCAGCTTTTTGCCTTGAGTGGAAATTCCCTACTGGCTCCGGGATTGTTTGCATTCCCAGTGTCTGAGTGATAATCTTTCCTGGGCCCAGGAAAAGGAGGTGCTGATGTGGGCTTTGGGAGAAGCCATTCAACAGGAGGGCTTGGGTCAAGCAGATGAAATTCCTACTTCCTTGCCCTCCACGCTTTTGTTTCTAGAGAACTAAAAACTCACTTTAATTTCTTTTTTTTTAAAGTTTAATTACTTTGAGAGAGTGACTGGGGAGGGGGAGAGAGAGAGAGAGAGAGAGAGAGAGAGAGAGAATCCCAAGCAGGCTCCACACTGCCACCATGGAGCCCGAAGTGTGGCTCGAACTCACAAACTGCATGATCATGACCTGAGCTGAAATCCACATTGAGACACTCAGCTGACTAAGTCACCCAGGCATCCCAAAACTCACTTTAATTTTGAAGAAAAAAGCTCTAATGGAGTTTGTTCCGTTTTTCCATTAGACATTCACTTAGTGTGGAGATAACTCTCTTCTTCTAAAGGTAAATTTCATATTTGTTCTGTAGTCTTTGAGGAAGAAAAAAGCTAATGAAGCAGATGTGCTCCTGGGATTGCATTTAGTTGGCTCCCTTCACACTCTGGCCCATACACCTTTTCCAGATTGTTCAACACAGATGTAGTCAATAGTTTTTATTACCCATCACCCTTCATTGAATGCATCTTCCAGAATAATGCGTCTCTACTGTATTCCTGCAGGCATGCCACTTAATGAAGATTTATACCATCTATTTGTATTCTGTATATATATATACATACATATATATATATTTAATGTTTATTTATTTTTGAGAGAGAGAGAGAGAGAGTAAGCAGGGAGGGGAGAGAGAGAGAGGGAGACAGAATCCGAAGCAGGCTGCAGGCTCTGAGTTTTCCACATAAAGCCTGATGCAGGGCTCAAACTCACAAACCATGAGATCATGACCTGAGCCGAAGTTGGATGTTTAACCGACTAAGCTACCCAGGTGCCCCTGTGTAATATTTAATCATATTATGGGCCCTGTTTTGCGGTGCTACTCTTTTTATGTGGGTAAGTCTGGTCTCCCTAGGTGTCTTATAAAACCCCTGGTAATTAGTTTTTAAGATTCCTTTCTCCCTTTCCTTTCCTCCCCAGCTGTTAGTCTGTTCCTCAGTGGAAGTGAAAAATAACAACCCAAAACACTGGTGAACTAAATTCCTTCCATTTCAGAGGTGGGCACCTCCATACTAACTCCCCCACTCATAATCTAGAAACTTCTCATCCTGCAGTAGATGGTTATGGGGAATCATAACAGAGAGCACAGGCCTGGGTTAGTTCATCACATAAAGCCAGGAAGATCTTTTGGTAAGTTATCACTGGTTTTTGCACAGATCTGTTTATTTATATTATTATCTTGTATTTATCTCTTTTTAAAGTTTATTTATTTTGAGAAAGAGAGAAAGCACTAGCAGGGAAGGGACAGACAGAGAGGGGGAGAGAGAAAATCCTAAGCATGCTTCATGCTCAGCGCAGAGCCCAATGTGGGGCTCGAACCCACGACAGCAAGATCACAACCTGAGCCGCTATCAAGAGTCAGTTAACCGAATGAACCACCCAGGCGTCCCTATTACCTTGTATTTCAAAGCACTTTCACACGTGCATCAAACCGGATCCTTTCAGGACCCCGTGAGACAGGGCAGATATCATCATTTCATTTGAGAAAATTTGGGCTCAAATTATGAAGAGCCTTCCCTGGCGGCCCTATAGTGCCTGGGACTCTGTCTTCTCCCTCCCCATCCCTTGTGCTGTGTTGAAAACTGGGTCTGAATCTACTTAAATGAAGCCATGTGAGGGTGATTTCTTTCCTTTATCAACACTTTCTAGCTAGGACCACTGGACCGGGGCGGGGTGGTGGGGTGGGGGTGGGGGGCTGTAGTTAGCTGATAGAAGAATCTGAGGCAGTTCAGCAAACTCGATCCCTGCCCACACTGAGATGGGAGAGCAAAGCACATGTACACGAATTGTTGCACAAAGACATTTCAGCTCTGAAAAGAATGGAGGAACTGGGATCACTTGAAAGGGATGCTAGTGGGCGTAAGGTTGAAGTCTGGGTTTTCCTTTTAAAGATGATACATCAGAATAAGAAGCAGAGAAAGACTATTTTGGGTGTGAGATGGGTCTCTTATGAGAACTCTAATTTTAAATCTAGCTATATACAAACAAAAGCCCAGACGTTAGGGAAGAGCACACCTCCTTCCTCCCACTGACCCCCATGGGGGATGATTTTTATTTGGGAATAAGGAGGTGATATACAAGGCACAGGGCTGAAGAGGATGACAATTTACTTTTTTAATTTAATTTTTAAAGTAATCTCTACACCCAACGCGGGGCTCGAACTCACAACCCCGAGATCCAGAGTCATGTGCTCTGCTGACTGAGCCAGCCAGGCTCCCTGAGAATAATTTCTTTCAATCTTGCAAGTGGATCCATGGTAAAGCTGCAAGCGGGCTGACCACAGTGTAAAACAAAGACCCTTTCCCTTGGGGCTATGCCAGACTTTTACCTGAGTCGGGATCAGTATCTCATATCCATAAGCATGGCTGTCTCTCCCTTTTTCTGCCATTGTGGGGCGTGCGGTTGACTGCTCCTCCCCACGTCTTCTCCCAAGACTTTCAGGGTCCAGCAATTCCCGGCCAAGAAAGAAAAGTGGAACCATCCCAGTCCCTCAGTGGATTCGGACAAAAACTGGTCATAAAATCAGATACAACTGCAACAGGAGACGCTGGAGAAGAATCAAGCCGGGTCTATCAGGATTCGCACATGAGACAGTACCCATACTTAAGCTGCATCAAGGTCACCAGCATCACCACTATCTGGACAGTTGGACATGCATTAAGGGGAAAGTGATTTTCTATGTTTCTACACTAGTAGGTGGCCTCAGTAAGATGAGAGACCTTCCATTTGAAAAAAGAAGTCCTTAAGCATAATTAATATATGTATCTTTTAATATTCCAAGAAGAACTAAGTCTCTAGAATGGAATAGGCAGAGGCAGTGGTTTCCCTGAGTGTTTCTGATTCTTACCTACTACGCCCAACTCCACAATCGTCAGGTGCCCACATCAGGCATCAGAAACAGAGAGGGATAGACATATTTCTATACCCTCAATGGATGGTGAAGCTTGCTACTCCCATCCAGTGGACATGCTGGGTCAAACGCTCCCCCAGCCCTGCCACCTACACCGTAATTCACCTAATATACTCCTTTTCCAGTCTAACTTTTCTCTCTGCATAAGATACTGGAAAGAGCATAGGTGTGGAAGTCAGGAATGCCACTTGCCAGTGGTTGATGTTGGGAGACTTTATTGTACTCTCAGACTCTGTTTTCTTTATCTGCCAAATAATCATTATGCTGTCTTCATGGGATTGCTGATTATTTAATGAAATAACAGACAAAAATGGTTAGAAGGTAGTAGACATTCTTTAGTTCCTGGGCATTTACCTGGGAAACTAAAAGGTGGCATGAGCCAAAACAGGGAATTACTTCTCCTGCTAATCTTCATACTCCAACCTTTCTTGAATGTCTTTATTTATTTATTTGTTTATTTATTTATTTGTTTATTTGGTGGATTTCATTCAGGCAGATTTAGGCAGGGGTCAATAATTTCTTTGGTCTCTGTGTATAAGGAAGTCATAACAATTATTCAGGGGCCCAGATTTTCTGGCAGAGTCTGGCAGAGTTCTCCCACCTCTAAGAGCTGGAACAGTGGCCAACTGGTTGCTGGGAGACAGAGATACAGAGAGGAGACAGAACCCTAGCCAGTGCTGGACACCCACACCACCCAGCTGGAGCCTTGTGCAGGAAGCAAACTCATGGCAAAATGAAGGGTCAGAGCCCTCCTCATGAGAAGCAGCTTTTCTTGTAAAACAAGGTCCATTTTCAGGTGCAGAGCAGGCCAGGTAAGTCCTGCTAGCCTGGAGAGCTATATTCCCATCTTGTGTTCCAGTGTTTAGTCCTGTGGCTCAGTGCCACTATGAACCCACAATTTGCAAACTCAGCTGATTTCATTGCTGTTCCTTAGTCCTCTGAGATGATCTCCGCTCCCTCCCTCTCTGACTCTCCCTTTCTGACTCTTGCTCACTTGCAACTCAACCCTGCCTCCTCATCTTCAGCGATAACTGTGCCTCCTATGAGATGAAGAAAGCTGAATCACGCAGGAATATTCTCCACATTCTGCCTCTCCTAATACTGGTCTAGTCCCCTAAACCTCTAAAGAGGGTGAGGGTTCTACATGATGGGCAGGCAGCAGACCTTTCTGGCTAGTTGGATAACAAAAGAGATGCCAGGTGCCAGGAGAAAATGACTTACATTCATTCCTAACGTCCCGTCTCCATGACTGTTAGCCGCTCCCACCAAAAAGACTTTCCTACATTCACTCCTCCCATCTGATTTGCCTGATTCCCTTCTGGCTGCTCTGAGAACGTGCTCCATAAGTCTCTCCCTGTCTTTGTGACCTATGCCTCTCTGTGCTATAGCACAACCAGGGATGCCTGTGAGTGTCCTCCAGTCTCTCCCCCCCTAAGGGGGGAAACTCCTCCCCAATCTCACGATCCCCTCCAGCTAATATAAAATTCCTCTTCTTCCTTGTCCTGGACTGCATTGTGTGCTCCCAACATTCAAATGTTGAAGTCCTAACTCCTTATTCTTCTGGGTATCTCTTCATTTGGCCCAAAGGCTCCCACATGCAGTCTTTGGCTCTGACGCTGCATTCCTTGTTCCTTAGGGCTCTCCCTCTTTACCTTGTAGATGCTGAACACAAAATTCAGTCCTGAGCCCACTTCCCTGATCCCCCTTGAAGGGGCTCATCATTCTCATGGTTTCAGCTATTTTGGAAATTTGTTTATGTGTCCCAAATTTATAACTCCAGTGTATATCAGCCCCCCCATATCTAAGTATCCACTCAATGCCTCTTGTCTCCCCAAATCCATGTTTCCCTCAGGATTCCCAAGTTGATTATCATTAGGGCTACAAGGCCATCCACAGTGTGGATGCCAGTCTTGGAGGTCTGGTTTCATTAGGGGAACTAGAGGGGCTTTTCCATGGCTCCCTATCATCCATGGGGTAAGCAGGTAACTTTCTTCAGTGGGCTTGCAGGCATGGCCCACCTGTTCAGCCTTACCTCTGCCCACCCTTTCAGTGCTCTGGGTCACCAGTTGCCCAAATTCAAAAGCTGTCTCTCTTCTCGAAGCCCTTGCTCAAGCTAAACACCAAGCTGAGGATGCCTCCTACGCTAGCCCTTCCCCCCCAGCCCCCACCCTGCTCAGGTGTACCTCCTCCAGAAAGCCCTATCCTCTTTCCCCTCTCGCTCCCCACTGCTCCTCAGATTCCCATGCAGAGAGCTGTCTCTGCCCTTCCCACATTCTTTCCAGCATGATCTATTTATATGTCTGACTCTCTAACCAGACCTCAAGCCTTCCTTTTTTTCTTTAAATGTTTTATTTATTTTTGAGAGAGCACAAGTGGGGGAGGGGCAGAGAGAGAGGGGGACAGAGGATCTGACAGCAGCATGTTCAACTGACTGAGCCACCCAGGCGCCCCAGACCTCAAGCCCTTCAAATGGCACGGACTGTGCCCATGTAATTCTTGGTGTCCTGTTCAAGGAATAAGTTTTGAAACTAATAGACTCATCTACAAAGTCTTTGTTAACTAGAAAAACAAATTAGCTGCAGCATTCCAGACCTTACACATGCTGATTCTTTAAGGTTTTGACCATGTCTGGCATCACTTTTTAAGTTACAGTCCTGACTAATTAATTAGCTAATATAGTCTTAGCTGGGCTATTATTCCTTTTGGGTTTCTGTTTACAACACTATTTGGGCCGATTTAGGCTGGAAGAGCCAAGCCATCTGGAATAAGATGAATGTGTCTGTGGATGAATTAAACCTCCTTATCCTCAACTTCTGACTTCTTTTCACTCACCTGGCTTCTCCCCCACCCCCAACGTTGTAGATTTTAGGGATGAAGAGGGAAAAGGAATTTGTAAAAAGTGGATCCACCCACTTACTTGAAATTTATGTGGCTTTGTCACACCAAATCTGTGTGATTTCAAGTTGGGATTATTCATGTAGAGACATTCTTATTTACAAATGTGTCCTCCCTGAAAAGAATTTCTCCAACCAATTGCCCAGCTGCTTCTCAAACACATTTGTGATCCAGACCTGCTGTCAACAAAAGGTCTCCATAGAAAACATGGATCTGTTTCATTCCTGGCTGACAGTGCTTGCTCGGCATTTTACAAGAATGCTTCTTTTTTTTTTTTTTTTTTTTTTTTTTTTTAAAAGGAGCCAAAACTCAGGGAATAATGAATAGAGAATTCTCAAGTAGAAATAGTCTCATAAGCTAAAAGCTTCCAAAGGGTTAAAACATGGAAGAAAATATTGCTTTGTTTGTAAAGAGCAAGTTTTCAAAAGCTCAGCTAACTTTATTTTTTTCTCCCAGTTCATAATCCAAGAGTCTTACTCGTAAACGATGGTTATACTTCAACCCATATCTCGATTTACAACAGCCATGAAATAATAGCAGTATACACATCCCATAGAAAAATATAGTTCTTGAGCCTTTGAAAACGGAATAGAATGAAATTATAAAACGTTTCTCTTGGTAACACAGAAGAAAAGAACTGAATGCTGTGTTTGAAGTCCATTGCAATTATATCCCACATGAATAGTTGTTGTTAGAGAAAACCATCAGAGATCTTGCCTCAGTCCCTCTCTGGAATCCCTGCTTCTCTGCAGCACAGAGGCAGTCTGGAATGATGGAATCCCACTGGCCTAGAGAACAGAAGATCATTGCAGGTCACACACTCCACCTCTCCATGCCTCAGCACCCTCCTCAGCCCTGAGACCACTCCCAGTGCAACACACCCACAAAAGGATGCTCTGTAATGTCCTTCTGGCACCCAAACCTTCTTCTTTGTGCCCAGTGCTGTGCAGAGCAAACTGAACTGAGCATTCCAGAAGGTTAAACATAAGGCACATTATACACGATTTCCTTTTCATTACTGCCACTTCCTCTGCGGTCACTAATTTCAGGGTGGCCAGACCTTAAAAAAGAGGCTATGCAGGGTGTGTGTGTGTGTGTGTGTGTGTGTGTGTGCACATATGTGCTCGCACATGCATATATGTGTATGGGTGTGTGTGGGGGGATCCTGGGGCAGGGGGGGAATTTTTGAAGGTCACTTCAAAAGTAAGATGAGAATAAAATAGAAAGGAGCTAGAATACACCCACCTCGTCCTGCTTAGAAATACATAAGGCTTGAGGCAGATGAGTTGCAGAAATCAGAGAGAGAGCTTCTCTGTTTGCCACCCACAGGCTGCCGGGACACAACACAGGCACCTGGGCAGAGTAACCCTGGTGATGGCACTGATAGACGGTCATAGCGATGACTGTGCACAGCTTCCGTAACTCAACCTGAAACCAGGCAAACCCCTTTTCAGGTTTCATTTCCAGCCCCGCATTTGCTGCCAAGGCTCACAAGCCTTCTGGGGGACCCAAGGCCAAGTTTCACTAACTTGGATGCTGTTACCAGGCAAAATTAAAGTGGAATTAATCTGCCTCCTGCACACGCTCTAGGTTTATCAGTTTATTTCAGATAAAGCCTGAAAATTCCACATATAAGTTGTCCACAATTCAGGAGGCAAAGATAGATTTCCAAGTACAATCAACCAGTATTTCATCGTAGGGCCGCTGAAACCCGAGCCTCTGTTTTTAACCCACATTGCTAGACTGCATTCCTAGTCGGGAGCGTTTGGTTCCATCTGGCCATTTCATTCCCGGTCAGATAATACCAGACGTATCTATGTAACATACAAGCCACTGTCAAATAGCACTGAGCCATCTCCCCGAGACAGCTGTTCCACACAAGGGCTTCATTGTCTGAGAAAAGCTTGTATCATTTTACTTCAAGAGCTGGGGGAACAAGCATTCTGTCAGCTGCCAGGGCTTGGAGGAAACCTCACTCACTGCAGATTTTCATTACTTTGTTACCAAGCCCCAAACCCCACAATGGGCTGTTAGGGATGAACATTGGAAACAGGAACGAAAGTCCTCGCTCTGCTTTCATTTTATCAGGGAACATAATAGCTCCACACACCCAGAGAATTTATAGTTACGCTTTTCAAAGATAACACGACACTACCAGGCAACCACAAATGCCTTTTCTCATGCCGCCCTTGGTCGTGCGCGTTTAACCGCTTCAGGTAAACCAGGAAAGTGCTTTCCAGTCCTGGAATGCCAAAAACAATGTCCCTAGGAAGCAGCTGTCAGACTCAGGATAATGGCATCATAAAATAATTGAGAACTGAAAAAGTATTTAAAATCGGATGGTTCCTTTCTTTTTTTAACTCTCTAATCAAGAAACATTACTGCAACTACGCCACCCTGCATCTATACCTCACGTTCCCATTGAGTGAGAAGGTTCTGTTTCCAACTTCTTTTTTATCCCCCAGGAACGCCATGTATTTTACATTTAAACAAAATGTAACAAAAATACCTTATATTCTTATGAGCCTGATGACTGTGAATGTGATGATAGGTAGCTTATTCTAGTACCTTCAGCTGCTGTAGGCTTTTTTTGGAAGGGAGGGTGGGATTTTTTGTGTGTGATAAAATATACATCAGACCTACCATTTCAACCATTCTCTCCCTCCCACTTTCTTTCTTTCTTTCTTTCTTTCTTTCTTTCTTTCTTTCTTTCTTCCTTCCTTCCTTCCTTCTTTCCTCCTCCCCTTCCTCTCCTTCCTTCCTTCCTTCCTTCCTTCCTTCCTTCCTTCCTTCCTTCCTTCCTTCCTTCCATACACAAGCAAGGGAGGAGCAGAGAGAGAGAGGGAGAAAGAGAATCCCAAGCAGGCTCCACGCCCAGCGCCAAGCCCCATGCAGGGCCCGGAGCCATGACCATGAGATCATGACCTAAATCGAGAGTCAGATGCTCAACTGACTGAGCCACCCAGGCGCCCCTGAACCATTTTTAAGTGTACAGTTCAGAGGCATTAAGTATATCCACCAAACATTTTTGAGTATTTAAGAATTGGGATCATTCCAGTGCCTCAGAAAATAAATTAAGCAAGTATGGTCCGAGTCTTCCTTTCTCTCGCTCTATTCTACTTACACTTCCATGATGCTTTTGAAGACTACGTATCCTGGAAGGGATTTGTCAGAGAGCCACCTTCGTCATGTACCCTGAATGTACCGCCTTGTACGGGACCCAAAGAACACATAAGGTGGCTTGGCCAAGAGACAGATATATCTGGGCTTGACTCATTTGTCAAAGCTATTTTTCTGGATGTACACAGATTTTTTTTTAAAGCTGGTTACTCAGAAATTGGCTGTGCCTACCAGACAGGCTTGGCCTCTCTTCCTCACTGAGCCTCTTATAAAAAAAGAAAAGGTTAAATTAGAGAATGCGTAAAACAAAGGCTCTCCGCAGCTCCGGTCCCAGTTATCAGAACAGAATTGTGGTTGCCAAGGAGCGAGGGACAGATATGTATGGAGAGCTTTAGAGGACAGCACTGAGTGACACACAAGAGTATCATTATCTTGTCAAATGTTATTCATGTTGTATCTGTTCCATCAGACACTTCTGTGTTCTGTGACCTTGGACAAGATACTGCCAGAGAGCTGTTTTGAGGGCAAATAAAACACCTGTCAGTGTCCAGCCCATTGCCCGGGGTATTGTAAGGACAAGATGAATATTCTTTCATGTGCTTCTGTTCTCCCTTCTTCCCATGGAGGGTGGCTATGGCTGTCTGGTCAGACCCTCACTGATTTGGATTTGCCTCCTTTGGAATTGGCGACTCTTTGACCTGGGCATGTGGAGTTACCTCTGCACTATTCAGAATTCTGGAATGCTGGTGAATTGAAGCTCCTGGGCCTGAAAGATAAAGCTTGCAAGTGCTTGTCGAATGGAATCACATCCCAAGAACTGGACAGGACATACAGGATTCCTCCAGATCATCCTGCTGACCGACACAGAAGGGTTCTACCATTTCTTTTTTTTTTTTTTTAATTTTTTTAACGTTTATTTATTTTTGAGACAGAGAGAGATCGAGGATAAATGGGGGAGGGGCGGAGAGAGAGGGAGACACAGAATCGGAAGCAGGCTCCAGGCTCCGAGCCATCAGCCCAGAGCTCGACGCAGGGCTTGAACTCACGGACCGTGAGATCGTGACCTGAGTTGAAGTCGGACGCTCAACTGACTGAGCCATCCAGGCACCCCGGGTTCTACCATTTCTATGCCAGGTGTTCCTCTCCCTCTGCCAAACCCTTGTTCTGATCGGCAGGGCTCTTTATCTCACCAAGGATCCCCCCGCCCCCTTCCTACTTTTGGCAACAACGACTTCTAATTACTCATTGAAAATTCTGTAACTACTGAAGAACAAACATTTTGCAAAGTAAAATACTTTTGTAACACAGAATTTCCAAAATATTTCCCAGACCAAAAACATATTCACTGATCCCCTCCTATGTACCAGGAACCACCAGAAGGGCAGTGTCTATAAAGATGAATGAGATAAGAATAATTTCTGTCCTCAGCTCATTTTTCAGTGGAGGAGAGAGACACATAGACTGCTGTAAAATAATGTTGGAAAGAGCTGATAGACAGATATACAGGCTATTATGGAATCACGAGGGAGACACACCCAACTCAGCCTGAGGGGAGGCATTCCGCAAAGACTTCCAGAAGGTGAGGCCCAAGCTGAGACTTGAAGGGAGAGCCATATTTTGTAGGCGAGATGGGCTTATATGAATAGATGTTATGGATTTGAATCAGTTTTGTACATTTACAAAAGCATGCATAAAGGCATTTTCATCTAAACTTTGTGTTAGTTGTTTGACCTAAAGTTATAAAGTTATATTAAAAAAACTAATAATTTGGACTCCTCACTACAGACCATTGGCTTTCAAACTGTATTCTAGAAATCTTAGGATTTTTTTGAGATCGGGGGTTGTTAGGGACCTTGGTCCAAGGGACAGTGGACGCTGAGCAGACAGAACTCAGACCATCACCTCCACTGTTCTGTTCTATTTATTGCTGCTGAGTGTAACTATTTTTAATTAGAGAAGGGGTTTCTGATATTAACATATGTTTCAAACGAGGAAGGAAGACACACTCCCCAGTGAAGCAGGTTTCACCGCATACTTGCCATCTAAGACTAATTTATCCAGCTGAGTACTTTTAAAAGAAAGTACCAAGAAATACTCCCACCCCTAGTTATCTTTGTCTGTTCTGCAACCATGACCCTCACACCTCCCCCCAGGCAGCAACCTTGCAAAATAAAGTGGAGATTTGATAAAATGTACCTCTACTGCGAAGAAAATGTCCGTAAGGAGTATAGCTTATTAATGGTGGGATCTTCAGGGACAAAGACAGCAGTTTTTATTCTTTAGAAGAAATCTCATTATAGCAAAATACCTTCCTAAGGAATGGATTTGCTAAATTCTATTTATAAATCAGTGCTTTAAGTAACACGTGAAGTAAAATTCTGTAACAGTGAATAAATGGGTTGCTCCTTCATGTTCATTACTTTGGGACTTTTCCAAGAGTGCACATTTCAAAATACGAAATGCTTCTCTTTGATCCTGAACACACAATGAGAACCTGGTTTTCTGACAAGATTGTCACCTTTCAAATACATGTGTTTGTATCAAAACGTGGTAACTTGTTGTCAGGGCTCCTTTAGTGTTGAAGAAGATTTTCCTAAATCGTTATACCATGACTGTCCTTGTGCATCACTATAAAGCTGGGTTGAGAGAAGTAGATCCAGTCTTAGATGGGAAGAAAACACATGAGTGACTTTCCTGGGTCCTATAGGAAGTCAACCAGGAAGCTAGAATGAGTCCTGAACTAATGAGATGAATGCACCGAAATCTGAAAATTAGCTTGTTCTGTTGAGCAATAAATACGTCAGAGGCTGTTGCTCCTTAGACACCAGCATTTTTCCTAGGAAAATCTAATCAACTCTGGGTATAGCCACCAAGGGAAAAGAAGGGAGGAAGATGTTACTGCTAAGACTTCCTTACTGAAACCCACCCCATCCATTGCTGCTGGGTGGTGCCGTCTCCTCCTGTCACCAGGGCAAAAAGCTAATTCTGCTTGTGGATCAATATTCAGGTGAGCCTGGAGTGACATCAATGGTTAGGGGCAACTGTCAAGGAGATTACTCTTCCACTGCTAAGTTGTTTGCACTTACAACATGAGGAACGTTTCAGAAACCTACTTACGGGTTTTCTAATCTGCTCATCAAGGCAACAAATAAGCTAGTCAGCCAGTTGATAGGGTTGAGGCAAGAGGAATGAATGCAGAGAAGAGCTGAGAGCAAGACACAGGGAGGAAATCCCACAGTCTGCTAATTATTCTTTTCCAGACTCAGTTTTCATAAAAAATACTTCCTTGATGGAAAACTCACTGCCTCGTGACACAATTAGTTTGGTTCATTTAGTAAGTCTATTTACCACAATTAGACATAGGCTCAAGGTCTAATTATAAAGAAATTATTGATATGTTTATTAGGGATGATAATGTATGATGATTATGTAAAAAAAATCCTTATCAGTGGGTACATAGTAATGTGCCACAATGCTTTGGACTTTCTTTAAGATAATCCAGCAAAAATGACTAATGGGGGAAGATAAGAAAATGAGGCTGGCCAGTGGCGTTGGGTGATAGGTACATTGTACTAAACTCTCTACTTTTGTGCATGTTTTATATTTTTTATGAGAAAAAGTGAAATGATTTAAAAAATAGGTCTAGGGGCGCCTGGGTGGCGCAGTCGGTTAAGCGTCCGACTTCAGCCAGGTCACGATCTCGCCGTCCGGGAGTTCGAGCCCCGCGTTGGGCTCTGGGCTGATGGCTCAGAGCCTGGAGCCTGTTTCCGATTCTGTGTCTCCCTCTCTCTCTGCCCCTGCCCCGTTCATGCTCTGTCTCTCTCTGTCCCAAAAATAAATAAACGTTGAAAAAAAAAATTAAAAAAAAAATAAAATAAAAAATAGGTCTAAAAAGTCACATCATAACAATACTCTTCTAGGTAGTTCCCACGCAAAAATGAAGATAGGCTTAAATGCTTACCCCTAAATGCCTAAATTTCTTTGATTCAAAAATATCATCAGTTGGAGGATCCACCATTCATTTGATAATTGTTTTTCAGAGGAAAATAAACACACAACACTGAAATACACGCTGATTATAAACTATATCCTAATTTCAGAATTGTTAAAAATGTGGAAAACATGCCTTAGAATTGAGGTAACCTGGTCATTTTGTCAATTGTGTGTGTGTGTGTGTGTGTGTGTGTGTGTGTGTGTTTAACGTAAGCTCTATGCCCAATGAGGGGCTTGGACTCAAGACACTGAGATCAACAGTCCATGCTCTACGGACTCAGCCAGTCAGGCGCCCCTTGTTGTCATTTGTTAATAGGAATTATTGTGTTAAAAAGCCAAGTTTGAGAATAACAGTGTGCACGGCCCCCATCATTTATTTATCCATCATTTACTTTAACCCGTTACGTTGAAATTTGTGTTAACTTAGTGGCTGAGGGTTTGCCTTCCTAAAACCAATGAAAGTGCATGCTAAACGGGCTTATGAATCTGAATAAGCCTGGTCCCTACTGGCCTATGCATTATCGGCCTTGTTTTCATATCCTACGTTACGGAAAGTAATAAAACTGTGAGATTATAAATGCCCAGTGCACCTGCACCGGTGACCCTGGCCACTCGTCAGAATTACTGTCAATCCCTTAAGAATCAGCACCCATTTCAGGATCCTCTTGGGAAAGAGAAGCGGTTGTAGGAATTCGAGCTGCCCCCCCCCGTTGAGCTTGGTACTTTTCAGAGAAGAGATCTAGAGCTAGAGGGCATGGGCTGGAGCTGGCGAAGGTGTTACACCCGCCCAGCCGGTTTCTTTTTATCGTGCAGCGCGGGGCATCTGGACGCTCAGCCGGAATGGCCCAGCGGTCCCACCCAGTCCGGCGGCGGGGTGCGGAGCTGCAGGGCCGGACACCGGAACCGGCAGGGAAGGGAACGCCAAGCCTAAAGACGCCGCTCAGCCCGCGCGCGAGCGCCGGAAGTGCGGAGTGCGCAGCGGGCGTTACTTACTGTCTTCCGGCAGGTTGTTTTCCCGCTCTTCTCGCTCCATCTGCTGGCACCACCCTTCCATGCGGTCCCGCTCTGCTTGGAGGAGCTTCAGAAACCAGTGGCCGTCCCGGTGGCACACCGACCTTTGGACGGCCTCCAGGGGGTCTTCGGTGATCGAGTCAATCCAGGGATCCGGGGGAGGCAGAATCGAAGGGTCAAAATCCGCATCGAAGTCGTCGTCGGCTGCGCAGGCGTGGTAGTGGTTTCCTGAGCCCTGGATGCTGACGGTGGAGGTGCTCGCGTCCCGGGAGAACTGTCTGGCCATTGGGCCGGGGCACGAATTGTCCTCTATAGACTCCAGAGAGTTTTCCAGATTATCGTGGAAGTCCAGGTCGGCCTGTACCGCTGTCGTCACGCTGTTGGATCGAGTGAACCTGCGGAAGCTTGGAGGAATGGAGAAAGGAAGATTGAGTTCAAGGCTATTTCTCGAAGCGAGAGCATTTCTACTTTTCTTCATGGGTATGGCAGCAGGGGGTCCTACCCTCTCAGTCTGGCGGGGGGCAGGGGGGGGGTAGGCCCTTGACACAAGCATATCCGTTGCGATAGCTCTTATATACGTATCATGGCTCTCTCATTTTTGTTCAATACAATATTAAAGCATCTCTAGAGAAATGTTAGAAGCAATGTGTGTAGCTGTGAAAGCCAGCAAAATGTCCAGAGTCCAACTTCCTCCACAAAGCTGGGATGGCTCGAATTCTGATATTCAGGTTGCTGAGGGGTAAGGAAAGAATTCTGCATAATTTGCTTAAAAATCCAGGAAACAAAAGCAACCCAACCTGGTCCAAGCCTATTGTGAATCCTGCATAACCACATTTTTTTTCTAGGGACAGCGTTTACGAAGTAAGACTTTCTGAAAGCAAACCAAAATGTCATTAGGTTCCTCTTAAAATTAAAACTCCTTCCCCTGGTGAGGACTCATTCACCTGTCTCTTGATCGAAAGGTCATTATTACCATTTGACACAAAGCCTTTGGGGCAAAATCAGCTCACAGTTCTAGAGTTCTCTGGTACCATTCTCCTCTGCACCTTTAATTTCCCTTCCCACAGTCCTTGTACCAAGAGGATACAAGACAACCTGTTCGCAGATTCAGTCTGAGCATTTTATAAGGATATTCATGTAATCGGTGGTTTTCAACCAGATGGCTCTGACATCTCTAGTTGACCCTGACAATGAAGGTGAGGGCGTATGGAAGGTGGGAGGGGTGGAGAAGAAGAGAGGACCAGTGAATTCTTTCTCAGACAAGGGGCAAGGGGAGGTGTGGGCCTGAAGTAATTTAAAACACTTACAAAAAACTTCATTAGCTCTTAGAGCAGGCAGGCAACAATGGCAGAGAATATAAGTAAGTCTGCTGAAGGCAGCGTCATGTGCCTGTTGCCTACTCTGTACTTTTTTTTTTTAATTGTTTGTTTATTTTTGAGAGAGAGAGAGCAGGGGAGGGGCAGAGAGAGGGAGACAGAGGATCCAAGAGGGTTCAGCCACTGACAGCAAAGAGCCTAATGTGAGCTCGAACTCAGAAACTGTGAGATCATGACCTGAGCGGAAGTCAGATGCTTAACCAATTGAGCCACTCAGGTGCCCCAGGACTCTTTTGTTAAGGTGACCTCTTGATCTAATATTTTTATTTATTTTTTATTGTGAAAAAATATACATAACATAAAATTTGCTACTTAAACCATTTTTAAGTGTGTGGTTCAGTGGCATTAAGTACATTCACGTTGTTGTGCAACCATTACCATCATGCGTCTCCAGAATGTTTTCAGCTTTCTCAGTTGAAACTGTACCCATTAAACAGCTCCCCTCGGCCCCTTCCTCCCAGCCTGTGTCAACCACCATTCTACTTTCTGTCTCTATGGAATTTGACTTCTCTAGCTCTCTCATATAAGTGGACCCATACTGTATTTGTCCTTTTAGGACTGGATTGTTTCACCTAGCGTGATGCCTTTTTTTACAGTTTAGTTTTGATAGAGAGAGAGAGGGGGAAGGGAGGGAGAGAGGGGGAGAGAGAGAATTCCAGGCAGCTGTCAGCATAGAGCCTGAGGTGGGGCTCGAAATCACAAACTGTGAGATCATGACCTGAGCCTAAACCAACATTTGGACGCTAAACTGACTGAGCCACAGGCGCCCCTCATGTAGCAAAATGTCTTTAAGCTTCTTCCATGCTATAACATATGTCAGAATTTCCTTCCTTTTTAAGGCTGAATGATACTCCGTTTTCTGTATATACCACATTTTGTTTATCCATTCATTTGTAGATGGACACGGGTTGCTTCCACCTTTTGGCTATTTTGAATAATGCTTCTTTGGACATGAGTGTACAAATATCTCTTTGAGACTGAGTTTTCCATTGTTTTGCGTATAAACCCAGAAGAGAAATTACTGTATCATACAGTAATTCTATTTTTAATTTTTTGAGGATCTACCGTACTGTTTTGCATCACAACAAATCCATTGTTTTCCCCTAGAAAATAAAGCTTTAGAAAAAAAGGTGGCTGCACTATTGATCTGTGTTAGTTGTTAGGATGATCAGCGTAATCAAATATGGTGTGATTCTGGCCACTCATTTTATGAAGGTAGACCAGTCAAAAAAAAAGCTGGCCCATCTCATTATTTGCTGTTTTCAAGAAATTACTTCTGTTGAAGGTATTTTAGCTGGTCATTTTATAAGATCCTTAACTCTCAAATGGGCCAAAAAAAGAATCGCATAGTGTGAAAGTCTAAAAGCCATGGTACAGATGTCTTGTACTGGAGCGAAAGGAAGAACAGTTTTGCTCACGTGATTCTTCCAATAGCCACTTACGTCTTGGCTGCAGTCGGCCTTTTCTGCATTCTTCTTATTCATCCCCCTGAATGTTAAATGTCATCTCCTGAAGCTCAGCTTTCTTTGCAGACGCAGGTGTGTGAATTGGATGCCTCTCCTTGCAACAGTTGACATTGCAAGTCAACTTGCAGTCTGGCTGTTCTACTAACACCAAATCTCAACTATGAGAACACTGGGCTTCACTCTCCAAGATCATGTATTGCCAGAGGCACTGCATTTTCCAGACTTAAAGAAGTGCCTTATTTTTTTCTCAATCGCAGCAAACTTGCCAGAGACAGAGTCTGTTCCACACACAAAACGGAGTGACCTCTCCTGTGCCTCTGTTTTTACCTACACAAAACCATACCACCAGCATTCCTGATAGAGGGCTCCTGGCTCTGAATCCTGTAAAGTATCCACCTTCTTAAGAAAAATTACTTGGCAGTAGATGAGTAGAAGTTTGCAGTTTAGTCACCCAGAAAGAAATAAAAGTTAAGGAAAATTAAAAAGGTTTGGGATTAAAAGCGGTGCCTTTGAACTCAGGCAGCCCTGTACCGGCTGCCCTGTTTCTCTCAATTAAGTTCCTTAAGCAAGTGCTTTCTTCCACCCAGAGCTTTCAAAGAATGTTCTGCTCTGCAAAACGTTTCATGTCTTTCAAGTGCAAAGTTCCTTCTGAGTGAAGAGCACAATGAAGTTGTTATGGCTGTTTTCGAATTTTGATAGGAACACAAAAGGAGTCGTTGGGTGAATTTCTGTATTTTTAAAAACACAGTGGCTCACTGGTTTGAACGTCCAATACTCTTTCCACTCAGGTCAGGATCTTGCAGTTTGTGGGTCTGAGCCCTAGTTGGGCTCTGCACTGACAGCGTGGAACCTGCTTGGGATTCTCTCTTTTCTCTCTCTGCCCCTCCCCTGCTTGCTCTCTGTCTATCCCTTTCAAAAATAAATAAATAAACGTTAAAAAAAAAAAAAAAGAGATCGGTTGCTGAGAGGTGGTATAAACCCATAAGCTGACCCCAGGGGCTTGCCATTTCCAAACCTACAATGCCAGTCGTAAAGCTTCTTAGTACTTCATGCCCTGAAGGCACAATGTGTAATCATGACAACTTCTGTAAAGGACCGGCCAATATTCTGACCTAAGGAGCAGGAAACCATGAAACCAAAGACTGGATCAACCAGTATGGGACACAATACCCTGTCTGTTTGGGACAGCAAGGGGAAAGTCACTTGGTCACATTCACTCTGCTGTTACTTTGTGCACTTTCTCTGAAACACATTTATACGTGTAATAGGAGGATTTTCTGCTGCCCATCCCCTCACAGTGACTTTTCTGCACATAGAAATCAATACAAAGATGGTACATGATGGGACTGCATTTAAATAAAGTTAAGTCACGAGCAAAACAAACAAACAAACCAAAACAAAACCTAAGCACAGTCAGTGTCTTCAGGACTTGCAAGGTGTTCAACTGTGTGAGACCCAAGCCATAAACTTATCTGGAGGAGACGAACTCAGTCATTCTGTTACCGAATCCTCTAGCCTCTGGTTATCTTCTTCATCCCTCTCATTCACATAATGGTTGCTTTCCAGGGCTAACTCTAGTTTCAAAGGGAGAAACACTAGTTCTGTGCTGTTTGTTCTTTCTTTGTGGGAGGCTTTAGACATTCTTCACTAAGCCTGCTGTCAAGGCTGAATAGATGTGGGATCTGAAAATGCTACTCTTCAAAAGTGCAACCATCTGGGTATTTTATGAAATGGCACCCTTTAACTGATGTAAAAACCCAAGACGTCTCCTTATATAAAAGATAGATCAAAAGAAAGGTGTGGGGGTGAGAGGAGATTGAGATCAAGAATTAAAACCTGCTAAAAAAGAGATTCTCTCTCATCAGATCAGCTTCCCAGTTAGAACAGCTCATGGAGGAACCTAGGCGGAATACAACCCTGTCGCGGATTCAGTGGGAAGGGACCCTCCTGCTCCCCGTTTGAGATGGTTAGCACTGTCTTATTGACAGATTTTAAAGCTACCTCAAGGGGCACCTGGATAGGCTCAGTTGGTTAAGCATCTGACTTTGGCTCAGATCATGATCTCATGGTTCAAGAGTTCAAGCCCTGTATCAGACTCTGTGCTGACAGCTTGGAGCCTGGAGCCTGCTTTGGATTCTGTGCCTCCCTCTCACTCTGCCCCTCCCCTGCTCTGTCTCTCTCTCAAAGATAAATAAGCATTAATAAAAAAAAAAAAATCTTTAAAAATTCATTAAAAAAATAAAACTACCTCAAAACAAGCATCCATTCATTATTCAAAATCCATTATGTCCATTCTTTTACCAGAAGATCTCTTTCAGCAAAGGAAAACAGAGTAAGTTTTCTACGTAAAAACTCCCTCTTTTGTAACGCATTTACCAATTAAAGAAAGGGAAGAAACGGACAGTATTGACAGTGGGCTTGTGATCATCAGCTAGCTTCTGAGGGCCTGGCATGTTGCCAGCCCCCTTTCAGTACCAGCTGGGCAGGTGCTAGTATTCTTGATGGGCTGTCACTATAGGAACCTTGGTTAGGAGTCTCAACAAAACATCCTCGAACTGACTGCGCCCCAGCAACCAGAGCAGTAGGTCACTCCTTGACTGTTGACCCCAGGTAACTAACAAAAGCCTGAGAGGTCTCACTCATTATTCGTCTTACTGTCTTATTTTGGTGTCAAACGGAGGCCATGGGCTTGTGAGTTGGAGGATCATTTTTCTTTTGCAAACTACATTATCTGTAAAAACATGTGAAAAGGAAGAAAGAAAAACAAAGAGAGGGAGAGAGAGAAGACAGAAAAAGGGAAGGAAGGGAGGAAGGAAAGAGGGAGGGAGAAAGATGGAGGTGGGGGAGAGAGAGGAAAAAAGGAAGGAAGGAAGGAATGGAGGAGAAAATATATGAGGCTTATCAGGAATTATGCCAAGAGTCAGGCTTTTAAAATTTGAAATGCATGAATGCCACACCTTTCAAACTCTGGTGTATTGTAAGTGCTATTTGGCTAAGTCATGGTATTGTTAACTTGGCAAGGAAAAGAAGTGATTTGCCAAATGTAATATCAAGGGTGGGTCCTAGGCTATGTAGTACTCCAAAGAAGCTGTGAACAGTGGGAATTGGTCCAAGCTTCCAGGTTGGCAAAGGAGGGCTGTCTTTGACCGCCAACAGTCTAAGTTTGTGGTCCCGAACTGGCTGTCAGAAGATGTCTCAATGTTGGCTTCTTGTTTTAACATCTTGCTTAGTTGAGGGGCACCTGGGTGGCTCAGTTGTTAAAGCATCTGACTTCAGCTCAGGTCATGATCTCATGGTTTGTGAGTTGAGTTCTGCCTTGGGCTCTGTGCTGATAGTTCAGAGCCTGCTTGGGATTCTCTCTCTTTCCCTCTCTCTCTGTCCCTCCTGTAATCATGCACACTCTCTCTCTCAAGATAAATATAAAAAAAATCCTGCTTAGTTGAAAAGTCACAACTCACTACAAACCCCACTGTTTATGTATTTAAGTCATTTACAGTCAGAAGCATCTTTTATAGTCGTTGACTTTATGCTGAAAGAGAAAACAACACTACCTTTGCACATGCTTGTTACATCCAGTTATGAAGCCATGAGCTTTAATGTGTGAAGCAAGGAAAAATTTTAAAACTTAGAATATTTTGGAAATAGAGGTAATTTTGGTGAAAAAACAAGACTCGAATTATTCCTATTCACAGAGACATTTGTTTCGAGAAATGGGGGCAGCTTTCATAATAGCTTGAAGGCAATTTCCTTCAACGCCTATGACCCTATCTGTGCATTCACCGACCTGCCGAAATGGCAGGTGTCATTCACGACCACATTTCGACGCATTTTTTTCCCCTTAGCATTAAATGTGTCCCCGGGGGTCTGAGTATTATTTCATAATGTACAAAAGGTATACTAGGAGAGAAGGAGATGGTTCCACCAAATGGAGATAAGAAAGACAAGAGACTTTATGCAAATCATCCAAGTATCCATCTGCTCCCATTCCCATACCATAAATGAAGTATAAATGGAAAGATCTTGGCTTTCCCTTTGCATACATGCACCTCCAAACACACAGATCCTGCTCAAGACATTCACTGTTACCCAACTTCATCGATTTAATAAAGGGATGGCAGGCAGCCATGGGGAGTTGATGAGGGAAGGAAAGAGGTCACAAAGTGATTTCTTACCCACTTATTCTAGGAAAAGCTTTCTCCTTTAATCCCCTGGATACTGAAGACAAATAGCCCTTACAGTAACACTGACTCTCACTTGGATGATTTCTAGATACAGATCCCAGCCAGTTAAGAAGTAGTTTACAAAGACACAGATAAAGATATTAAGGAGCACCTGGTTGGCTCAGTCAGTGAAGCATGTGACTCTTGATCTTGGGGTTGTAAGTTCGAGCCCCACATTCGGCATGGAGGTTACTTAAAAATAAAATCTTAAAAAGAATTTAAATATATACACACCAGAAAAATAACAGTTTGGAATTTTCTTTCCAGAAAAGTGCTGTGAGACCAGGAGCTTCTCTCTGTGCACTAAAGACAGATGTCAATTTGTCAATTTGACACTGTTAATAAATAAGAGTATATACTATCAAAGCCTCTACCGCTCCTTAACATTTTCAGTTTTAGAGACCAAAGATGATCGCTTTATAATTGTTCCAAGATATATCATAAATATTTACCCCCATAAAAGGTAGCTGGGTTGCAACAGGGGCAGGTAGCCAGAATCTGTATCACACACTTACCCACACTTCTCTTATTTCTGAACTAGAGATTATGACGGCAACACAGCTACCTGGGAAATATGACGATAAGCAGGAAGGCAAGATCTAGGAGATTAAACCTAGACCTCAGCAAAGAGTCTCCATCTATGTATGATGCTACTCTAAATTTGAGGAAACACTGCTGGAATGTTGAATCTGAGAACTTACACATAAAAAGAGGTTATTGATGTTAATTATATTCAACTCCCGCAGTTTATTTATTTTACTTTTTAAATGTTTATTTATTTTTGAGAGCAAGAGAGAGAGCACAAGCGGGGGAGGGACAGAGAGAGAAAGGGAGACACAGACTCTGAAGCAAGCTCCAGGCTCTGAGCTGTCAGCACAGAGCCCAGCGTGGAGCTTAAACCCACAAATTGTGAGATCATGACCTGAGCTGAAGTCAGACGCTCAATCCACTGAGCCACCCAGGCGCTCCCTCCAACACCCACATTTTAAAGACAGATAGGTAGTTACTTTCAGACTGGATCTCTTGACTGGAATATTTTTCCCCCAGAGCTTCAGTACATTCCCATACATTCCAGGACCTTTCAAGCCACAGAGTAGTGCTCAATAACAGGGCTTACCCCACTTTAGGCTAAATAAAACATATATGGACGATTTCTGCTTTTGGCCAAGATGGGGTAAGAATGACTGAATTTATTCTTCTATCTGAAACAACTAAAAAAAAAAAAAGGAAAAGTATATGAAACAAGTGTTTTCAATGAAGAGCAGTGATCATGAGATGTGGGAAACAAACAAGTTCAGTGATTACCTGTGTTGACTGATCAGAGAAAATGTCCAGGCCGCAGCACAGGGAGGGGTCTCTGTGTGGTGCTGGCAGTCTCCCTGACTTTTTTTTTTTTTTTCAACGTTTATTTATTTTTGGGACAGAGAGAGACAGAGCATGAACGGGGGAGGGGCAGAGAGAGAGGGAGACACAGAATTGGAAACAGGCTCCAGGCTCTGAGCCATCAGCCCAGAGCCTGACGCGGGGCTCGAACTCACGGACCGCGAGATCGTGACCTGGCTGAAGTCGGACGCTTAACCGACTGCGCCACCCAGGCGCCCCTAGTCTCCCTGACTTGATGAGACATAGCTGTGAGTCCCAGGAGGGGACTTGCAGTGGGAGTTTGCAAGGCAGAGTGTGGCAGAAGAGAGAACTGCACAGAGAGAATCCAGAGATCCTTGCAGGGTCTCAATAGAGTATTTATCCACAGTGAATGCATGGGGTAAGAAACCTACCCACAGCTGGAGTATATTTGTCCCTCTTTGGAAAAATAAAACAACCAAAAAAAAAACAAACAAAAAAAACCAAAAAAATGCATCTTTTAATTAATTAATTTACTTTTTAAGTTTTTAGAAAATTTTTATTTATTTTTGAGAGAGAGAGAGAGGCAGAGTGTGAGTGGGGGAAGGGCAGAGAGAGAGGGAGACACAGACTCTGAAGCAGGCTCCAGGCTCTGAGCTGTCAGCACAGAGCCTGGTATGGGGCTCGAACTCATGAATCATGAGATAATGACCTGAGCTGAAGTCAGATGCTTAACTGACTGAGCCACCCAGGCGCCCTCAAAAAGCATCTTTTTAAAATGACAAAATAATGACTCTTGATATACAAAAGCTGTAAGCTGTCATCATGAGCACATATGCACTATAAGACAGGTTAAAAGAAGTCTTTTAAGGGTAAGGAAAATGATGCTAGATGGAAATTTGGATCTACACAAAGGAATGAAGAACACTGGAAATCATAACTTTGTGAACAAATAGGATTTTTTCCCCTTTTATTTAAATTGTGTTAAAGATAACTGTTTAAAGCAAAAATAATATATTATGGATTTTTAATACATGTAGAAGTAAAATGTTTGATAATGATAGCACTAATGTGGTTAGTAGAGGAACGGAAACATTATTTTAAGATTCTTATATACAAAATGATCTAATTTCCATTGAAGGTTTTTTGTAATAAATTAAAGATATACATGATAATCTCTATAGCGACCACTAAAAAATACAATAGAAGTTGTAGCTAATAAGAAAACAAAGGGAATAAAATGGAATCATAAAAAGACAATCCAAAGAAAAGCAGAAAAAAATGGAATATAGGACAAAGAAGAGATAATAAATAACAAATACAAGCTGACAGAATTAAACCCAAACACATCAACAATTACATTAAATTTAAGTGGTCTAAGTATTCCAATGAAAAGGAAGAGGTTGTGAGATTTGATTAAAAATTTTTAGCAAAACCTAACTATATGCTGCCCATAAAAACCACTTTTTAAAAGAAGTTTATTTATTTATTTTTTAAAAAGAGAGTACAAGTGAAGGAAGGGTGGAGAGAGAAGGAAGGAGAATTGCAAGCAGGTTCCACACTCCAGTGCAGAGCCTGATGTGGGGCTTAAACTCATGAATGATAAGACCATGACCTGAGTAGAAATCAAGAGTTGGACACTTAACTGACTGAGTCACCCACGTGCCATTAAAAATTTCTTAAAAAAAAGGTTTACTTATTTTTGAGAGAGAGAGGGAGAGAGTGAGCGGTGGAGGGGCAGAAAGAGAGGGAGAACGAATCTCAAGCAGGCTTTGCACTATCAGCATAGAGCAAAACATGGGGCTCAAACTCACGAATGGTGAGATCATGACCTGAGCCGAAATCAAGAATTGGACGCTTAATTGACTGAGTCACCCAGGTGCCCCCCAAACCACTTTAATTATAAAGACATGAATAATTTAAAAGTGAAAGAATGAAAATGATACATCATGCTAACACTAATGAAAAGAAAATTCTCGGTAGAGCATGTGACTCTTGATCTTGGGGTCATGAGTTTGAATCCCATGTTGGGTGTAGAGCTTAAGAAAAAAAAGAAAGAGAAAAAAAGAATGTTCAATTGCTATCTTAATATCAGACAAGGTAGATTTCATAACAAAAAAATATTGCCAGGGAGAAAGAGGGATGTTTCCTAATGATAAAGGAGCCAATTCATCAAGAAGATATAATAATCTTAAATGTTTATGTACGTAATAAGAGATCTTCAAAATACATGAAGCAAAAATTGATAGAACAATAAGGAGAAATAGATAAATTCACAATTATAGTCAGAGGTTTCAATATTTCTTTCTCAATAATTGATAGAATGTATAGACAGAAAATCAGAAATTTATAGAGAAATTTAAAAAACTAACCTGACCTAATTGGCATTTATAGAATACTCCACTTAAAAATAGCATAATAACATTTTATTTCAAGTACACACAGATTATTTAGCAAGATAGACAGTATTTTGGGCCACAACACAAATCTCAATGAATTTTAAAGGATTCAAGACATACAGTATAGAGTCTGGTCACAATAGAATTAAATAGAAATCAATAACTAAATGATATTTAGCAAGTCTCAAAATATTTGTGAGCTAGATAACACAAAGACTATGAACACAAAGAAGGAGATTAGGAAACATTTTGAACTGAATGAAAATGAAAATACAATAATCAGAATTTGTGGGATGTAGTTAAAACAGTACTTAAGGGAACATTTATAGCATTGACATCAATAATACAAAAAAATAAAGGTCTCAATTCAATGTTCATCTGCTACTTTAAGAAATTAAAAAATAGAAGAGCAAATGGATTCTATGGTAAACAGAATAAAGGAAATGAAAAAGACAAAAGCAAAAATCAATCAAATAGAAAACAGAAAAATAATAGAGAAATATCAGTAAAGTCAAAGCTTTTTTCTTTTAAAAATTGATAAAATTAATCATCTTCTACTCAGACTGATGAGGAAAAAAAAGAAAAGACACACATTACCAATATCAGAAAGGAGAGAGGTGTCATCACTACAGATTCTATAGCTATTAAAATTATATTAAATGAATATCATGAACAACTTTATACCAACAAATTGGATAATGCAGATGAAGTAGACAAATTCCTTGAAAGACAAACTATCAAGGATCAAGTAAGAAGAAATCAATGACGTAAATAACCCTATATCTATTCAAGAAATTGAATTTGTAGTTAAAAATTTTTTGCACAAAGAAAACTCCACATCCAGGCAGTTTCACTGGTTAACTCAGTTAAATATCTAATTTAAAAAATTATAACAATTTTACACAAACATTTTTAGAAAATTGAGGAGGAAAAAACACCAACGACAGCAAAGACAATACAAGAAAACTACAGAACAATTATTCTAACACCAAAGACAGCAAAGACAATACAAGAAAACTACAGAACAATATTTCTCATGAATACAGATGCAAATATTCTTAACCAAATATTAGCAAATTAAACCCAATGACATATAAAAAGGATTATACATGATGACAAATTGGGGTTATCCCAGAATGTAAAGTTGGGTTAACATTAAAAAATCAGTCAAAGACAACTGAATAGCCACATGCAAAATAATGAAATTGGATCCTTACCTCACACCACATAGAAAAGTTTGCTCAAAATAGGTCAAAAGCCTGAATTTAAGAGTTAAAACTCTGAAATTCTTTGAGGAAAACATAGGGGCAAGTCTTCATTATTTTGGATTTGGCAATTGTTTCTTAAATATGACATTGAAAACACAAGTGATGAGAAAAATTGGACATCATCGAAACTAAAAACTTTTGTGCATTCAAAGGCACTATCAACAGAGTAAAAAGACAACCCAAAGAGGGAGAGAAATATTTGTAAGTCATATATCTGATGAGGGTCTGGTATCCAGAATATATAAGGAACTCTTATACTACTTAACAATAAAAACAAGTAACCTAATTTTTTTAAGATTTAAAAAAAATTTTTTTTAATGTTTATTTTGAGAGAGAGAGAGAGAGAGAGAGAGCATCGATGCAGGAGGGGCAGAGATAGAAAGACACACAGAATCTGAAGCAGGCTCCAGGATCTGAGCTGTCAGCACAGAGACTGATGCGGGGTTTGAACTCGTGAATCGGGAGATCATGCATGACCTGAGCCGAAGTTGGACGCTTAAGCATCTGAGCCACCCAGGTGCCCCAAACAACCTAATTTTAAAAATGGGCAAAAGCTGGGCACCTGGGTGACTCGGTCAGTTAAGTGACTGACTATAGTTCAGGCCATGATCTCAGCAGTTTGTGGGTTTGAGCCCGCAGCGGGCTCTGTGCTGACAGCTTGGAGTCTGCTTCAGATTCTGTGTCTCCCTTTCTCTCTACCCCTTCCCCACTTGTGTTCTCTCTCTCTCTCTCTCTCTCTCTCTCAAAAATAAATAAACATTAAAAAATGTTTTTAAATAAAAAAATGGGAAAAGGACTTAAATAGATATACCTCCAAAGAGATAAACAAATGGCCAGTGAACACATGAAAAGATAATCAACATCAGTAGTCATTAAGAAAATGCAAATTTAAGCCACAATGAGATACCACTTCATATCTACTAGGATAGTCATAATTTTTAAAAATGGAAAATAATAGGTGTTGGCAAAAAAAAAAAAATGGAAAATTAGAACACTCATACACTGTTGGTGGGAATGTAAAATGGTATAGTTGCTGTGGAATATAATTTGGTGCTTCCTCAAAAAGGAATCCTAAACATAGAATTAGCATATGACCCAGCAATTGTACTCCTAGGTAAATACCAAAAAGAATTAAAGACAGATGTTCAAACAAAAACTTGTACACGAATGTTTGTAGTAGCTGTATTCATAATAGCCAAAAGATAAAACATCCCAAATGTCCATGAATGGATGAATGAATAAATAATGTAGTATAACCATATTATGGTTATTCAGCCATAAAAGGGAATGAAATACTGTTTCAGGCTACAACATGGGTGAACCTCAAACCTGAAACAAAAGGCCACATATTGTATGATTCCATTTATAAGAAATATCCAGAATATGGATATTTCTGACTCTTGGTTTTGGCTCAGGTCATGATCTCACATTTTCTGAGTTCCAGCCATGCATTGGACTCTGTGCTGACAGTGTGGAGCCTGCTTGGGATTCTCTCTCTCTCCCTCTCCCTCTGTCTCTCTCGTCTCCCTCCCTCTCTCTCTGCCCCTCCCCTGCTCACACACATACTTTTTCTCCCAAAATAAATAAACTTTAAGAAAAAAAAACTATCCAGAATAAGCAAATCCATAAAGACAGAAAACAGATTAGCAGTTTCAAAAGGCTCGAAGGGTGAATAGGCAGTGACTATTTATTGGTTATAGGATTTTTGTTCAAAGTGATGAAAATATTTTGGAACTAGATAGTGGCAATGGCTGTGCAATATTGTGAATGTACTTAATGCCATTGAATTGTACAGCAAAAATGGTCAAGGTGGTAATTTAAAAAAAGGTTTTTAAGTTTATTCATTTATTTTTAGAGAGAGAGAGAGAGAGAGCAAGAGAGAGCATGATTGGGGAGGGGCAGAGAGAGAGGGAGAACGAAAGAATCCCAAGCAGACTCTGCATTGTCAGCGCAGAGCCCAATGGTGGGGGGGGGGGGGGGTGTCTCAAACTCACAAACTGTGAAGTCATGACCTGAGCCGAAATCAAGAGTTGGATGATCAACTGACTGAGCCAGGCAGACACCCTGGTAAATTTTATTTTATATGTATTTTACCACAATTAAAACAAAATCAATCAGTGCAGTTCATCATATTAAATAGTTTAAATGAAAAACCTTGTGATATCTTTTTTTTATTAAAAAAAAATTTTTTTTAACGTTTATTTATTTTTGAGACAGAGAGAGAGCATGAACGGGGGAGGGGCAGAGAGAGAGAGGGAGACACAGAATCTGAAACAGGCTCCAGGCTCCGAGCTGTCAGCACAGAGCCTGACGCGGGGCTTGAACTCACGAACCGCGAGATCATGACCTGAGCCAAAGTTGGATGCTTAACCGACTGAGCCACCCAGGCACCCCAGATATCTCTTTAGATAAAAAAAAAAAAAGCATTTGACAAAATCCAATATCCATTTCTGATTACAATTCTCAACACACTAGAAATAGACAGAAACTTCAATTCAGTAAAAGGCATTTACCAAAAACCTAAAGCTCACATAATATTTAACGGTGAAAGACTGCATATTTTTATGGGAGATCAGGAAGAAGGCAAGGGTGTCCACACTGCATCCAGATGAAAAGAAGAAATAAATCTGTCCTTTTTTTTTTGTAGATAACACAATAGTCTAGAAAATCGTATATAGACTCTACAAAAGTCACTAAAACTAATAGGCAAGTTTAGTGACATTACGGGATAGAAGATCAACACACAAAAATCAATGGTATTTGTCTGACCTAACAAAAGACAGTTGGTAAGTGAAGTAAGAATAAATATCCTTTATAATATCAGGAAAAAAAAAAAGAAATATCTATGGACAAATCTGACAAAGTATGTGCAAGATGTTTACACTGTGAATTGCATAATATTGCTAAAGAAAAAAAGAGACATTGTTAAGATGTCAAATCTCCAGTGATGTATAGAGTCAGTGCAGTCTCAATCAAAATCCAGTAGGTCTAACAGAAATGGACAAACTCTTTCTAAAACTCATTATGGAAACAAAGGACCAGGGCACCTGGGTGGCTTAGTTGGTTAAGTGTCAGACTTGATTTCAGCTCAGGTCATGATCTCATGGTTCATGAGTTCAAGCCCCTCATTGGGCTCTACATTGACAGTGAGGAACCTACTTGAGATTCTCTCTCTCCCTCACTCTCTGCCCCTCCCCCACTTGTGCTCATGCTCCCTCTCTCAAAATAAATAAATAAACAAACTTTAAAAAAAAGGCAAAGGACCTAGAGTGGCAAAAAGAAAAAAAAAACTTTGAAAAAAGGAAGTTGGAGGACATATACTAACTGTAAAACTTACTATAAAGCTACAATAGTTAAAACAGTGTGGTATTGGCATGAAGATAGGCAATTAGATCAATGGAACAGCAAAGAGAATGCAAAAATAGATCCATACACATATATCAATAAATATTTTAAAAGGATATCTTATTTATTTTTAAAAAAAAAAATTTTTTTTTCAACGTTTATTTTATTTTTGGGACAGAGAGAGACAGAGCATGAACGGGGGAGGGGCAGAGAGAGAGGGAGACACAGAATCGGAAACAGGCTCCAGGCTCTGAGCCATCAGCCCAGAGCCCGATGTGGGGCTCGAACTCCCGGACTGCGAGATCGTGACCTGGCTGAAGTCGGACGCTTAACCGACTGCGCCACCCAGGCGCCCCAAGGATATCTTATTTAAATAAAATTCTAGAAAATGCAAACAAGTGGGAACAAGTAAGGCAAGGGGTAGGGGAGGAGAGGTGGGTGGGCAGGAGGGGCTGACTATAAAGGGGTAAGTGGAGACTTTTGGAGGTGATGGATGTGTTCTCTATTTTGATGGTGGTGATAGTTCCATTATGTATACACTTATGATAAATATATGCAAAAATTGAACAAATTATACACTTCATATGTACAGTTAATTGTATGTCCATTTCAATAAAGCCACTAAAACAATGATGGGATTTGAAGAGGTCAGATATTTGCACCCTCAAGTGCCTACCTCTGAGTGTAAAGTGGTGCAGATTTTTTCAGGAGCTCTTTGCAAATGGGTATCAAGAACATTAAAAAATGTTTGAAATCTTTAGACCCAGAAATTTGAAATTAGACCCAGAAAAGGAATAATCTGAAGTAGCAAAAATACTTGTTGCACAAAGGTAATCATCATAGTACTATACCTTACTATTTTGATCAGTCACTTTTGATTTTTATCAAAGTTATACCTGCACACAGTTTTAAAATATCAAGTAGTTCTGCAAGGCTGGCTAGGAAAAATTGAATCCCTGGTCCAGTGATGCAATGATTTTCTGTTCCACAGGCAGCTACTTTTAAATACTACCTCTAAATAACAAATATTGTTATTTGTTTATTATTTAGTTTTTGTCTTTAGGAAAGGTGAACCTTTAGATTTTCCCACCTCATCTTCATTCCCTCTTCCTCCTCATTCTCTCTCTGTCTCTGTCTCTGTCTCCATCCCTGTCTCTGTTTCTGTCTGTCTGTCTGTCTGTCTCTCTCTCCCTCACACACACACACACACACACACACACACACACACACACTTCTGGTCTGTTTCATTATTTTTTCCAGTCTCCTGATATAGTTACATTGTAAATTTGATTAAATTTTCAGAACTTGCTTTTTGTGACTACATTATTATGACCAGGAAATAGCATTCACAGCTGATTGTGTGTTATGGCCTCAGTTGTGCGCTTCTCCCCCAGCAAATTCCTGTATGACAGTCCTAACCCCCAGTACGTCAGAATGTGACTGGTTTCGGAGGCAGGGTCTTTAAAGAGTTAATTAAATTAAAATGAAGTCATATGAGTGGGCCCTAATCCAATGTGACTGATATCTTTAAAAGAAGAGGGACACAGACAGACACAGAGGGAAACACATCTGAAGACACAGGGGGAAGACAGCCATCCACAAACCAAGGGCCACAGAAGAAACCCTATCAACCCTATCAACACCTTGATCTTGGACTTGTAGCTTTTGAAACTGTGAGGAAATAAATTTCTGCTGTTTAAGCCACCCTGTCTGTGGTGCTTCTCTCTAGCAGCCCTAACAAATCACTATGCCATATTATATTCTCCTTCCTGCACATTTTTTTTCCTTTTTAAAAGTTTGCTTAATTTTTATGTACCTAGCACTTACTCAATCCTCAAAATACCCTCAGATGTGTAGTTTCCTCTGCATGCATTGGAACAAACCCATCAGGTATTCTACAAGTCTTCTCGAATTCATCTTTCACAGAGCTTCTGACCTGCTCCATCACGCCCAGTCACTCCCTAGACCTGCTGCATAACTGTTGTCTGGAGACTTCTCTTCTCCATCATCCTGAGGCCTCCCTTTCCCCCCTTTCTTGGGTTGAATTACGCTACTCGTTTCCTTGATTACTTCTTTGCTTTTCCTCTTTTGTGCTTTTTTCTGGAAATCTCTTCAATTTATCTTCCAACTCTGCTCTGGGGATTTCCAGTCGTGCTATTAAATTTTTAATTTCTAAGAGCACTTTTCTTTCTCTTCCCACCTCACCGCCCCTTTCCCCCGCCTGCCTCGTAGCCCAGGAGGGTAAGATGCTCTGTCAGAGACCATGTCAATATTCGCTTCTGTCATGAAGTATTCCTTGCCCACCTTTCCCTTCTTTTCTCTCAGGAATAACTTTTTAATTTTCTGAATGTTCCTTAAAACTTTTGGTTCTTTTTTTATGACTCTTCTCTGCTCTGAATTTGCTGATTGTTAGCCAGTCTGCTCATGCTTGAAAGGCACAGTAAAAGCCTCCTGAGAAGTCTGTGCTTTAGAGAGGGACATATCCACTGTGACCCTCAGTGTAGGGTGATCTCAGTGGGCTCTCACCTTGCAAAATCCCTGATGTCAATGTGTCTTTGGGTCCTTGGGCTTGGACTGTCCCATTTCCCCACGATAGATTATTCCATAGTTCTGCTTTAAAGGAATCAGACTGGCCGCCAGGATCCTGGGAGCAGTGTGAACATAAGATTTACGGCAGGGTGCCTCAGCATTGTTTATAAATTTTCACTTATCTTCCTATTTTCAAGATAGTAACGGTACCCTCAACTGTGCTGTTGTCCTCCAGACCTGAGACTCTTTTTTTAGCCTCTGAAGAAGAGAAACCTCCAGTCTTTTGCCACAAAGTCTTTTGCTAGAAAGGCTGTCACCCTGACTCTGCGGGTACAGTTTTTAGCTCCTTCATCCCTACTTTTCTGAGTGCCAGTGCTGTTAGGCCCTGTGCCTTTTGTGGGTTCTGAAATGTTAAGTTGAATTGTATCTTGGGTGTCTGTGTCACTGGCTTCAGATTCTGCTCTCCCTGGTCAGCTAAAGTCAGTTATCGCCTGTCTGCCTCCCAGCTTGCAAAATATCGCTGTTCTTTTCTCTTCCCTCGTTCTCTTTATCCTTTGGGCAGTTTATGCCCAAACAAGCAAAACATCCTTAAACTGCCATTTAGTTTCAGAAGGGCTCAAAGATGATGTGTGTATTTTTTCCACTATCTTTAACCAGAAGTCAATCTAGAAATAATGTAGATATTCACCAGTGCGAGAGAGGGGAAGCAAATTATGATTCATACTTATTCTTGAATAGTGTGTAACCAAAAGAAATATTTGTTGTGAATTGTTAATGAGAAAGCTTTTGTTATAACATTAATTCATTTTATTTTATTTTATTTTTAAGTTTATTATTTTTTTTAGTAATCTCTACATCCAACGTAGGGCTTGAACTCATGACCCTGAAATCAAGAATCCATGCTCTTCTGACTGAGCCAGTCAGCCACTCCTAGTTGATTTTAAAATATCACTAAATTTTATTTTATTTTTAAGTTTTTTTATTTAAGTAATCTCTACACCCAACATTGGGCTCAAACTCATGACTCTGAGATCAAGAGTCCCGCGTGCTCTTCTGACTGAGCCAGCCAGGAGCCCCAAAATATTACTAAATTTTATGCATAGAATGATTTTAATAACTTTCAAAATGTTTGTGTAAAAAGTATGGGTAAAAAATACACCCCTTTATTCATGGCTAATGAATAAAATTATGGGGAATTTCATTTCTGTAATTTATGCATTTTCATAATGTATAAATAGTATCTTACTTATCATTGATTAGACTCAATAACGCACAATGATTATAGGAAAGATAGATAAGGCTTAACACACACACACACACAGACACAGATACACACACACAGACACAGATACACACACAGTTTTTTCAACGTTCCAAGGCCTGTCAGAGAGGTATAAACTGTCAGCGTGCTGCTCTGTTTCTTCCTCCAGGTGAATTTACATACCGCTTTTAAAGTGAAAATAAATATATTCTTCTTTTTTTGTGTGTCCGCCGTGACAGTGTTAAAAGTCACTAGCGGGGTAAGAAAGTCTTAGGCGAAAGAAGAAAGGAAGTATTGTATGAACCACGGTTAATACACAATTGTTCCTTGGAAGGAAAAGGGAGATCCCTGGGAGCCTCTTCTCTTTTCCACCTTAGTAAATAGGAAGGATTGGTTTACTGGATGTGCTAATTATCAGCTTGAAAGACAAGAAGACTTCATGCAAATTCCTGGGGAGCAGTCAAAAGGATGGGAGAGAATGGGAACAGGATGCTAGGAGATACTGGGATCCAGAGCAGCGGGTGGAATGGAGGTGTTGGGAGGATTTGCTGGCTTTGCTTGGGATCGGTCCTGCGAGTCAACAACTACTGTATGCGGTGTGGATCCCATCGGACGGTGTCGCTGGCCCGCCCGGGGAAACGGGAATTGGAGAGAGACAGCTAATGTTTGACCGAGATGAGAAATTGCTTCGTTGGCTTAAGGGAAGCAATCTTGTTTCAAAACCACATGCATTCGTTATCCCTGGTTGGGCGCTGCCACAGCATTTAAACCAGTGACCTTTAGACGGCATTCCTCAACGCACGGTCCCCACCATGAGGTAGCCCTGGAGAGTGGATGTGGCACATCTACTATGGATGGCATTCTGAGGATGTCATGGCTGTCTGCAAATACACCGGCAAGACATCGAGGTTCCTCTTTTCGGAGCAGATGCGTTTCTTAGCGCATTTTACTCTTTACAGAGTTATTAACTTACTCCTTTTGTTTGAATGTGCAGCAGTGAAGAACACCTGGATTGAAAAGTCTAACCCTCCAGAGACCAATCAGGCGGATTTTGCTTTGTTAGTTTTGGTTCCTAAATTGTGATGGATTCAAAAGGTGATAATGAGTTGCTTGGCCTCTTACAAAGCCTTTTAATCTTCCTCTCTTTGTACGATCTCTTTCTTTTTCTGGCTCTGTTTTCTTTCTCTAGCTTTTTTGTTGGGTTACTGTTGTTTATCAGTCTGTCTATTTGGGGAAGGAAGAGATGGATTGTACTGGCCATTCGACGGGAAAACAACAGTCTCATCCTTATCACTAGATAATTGAAAAAAATTCCCTTACTTGTCATTAGGTAATCTCTAATGCCCAATTTTGCTTTTTTAAGATCCTATCTAAATGAATTCTACCGGCAAAATTGCAAACAAGGAAGTAATCCCTGTTTGACAATGAATTTCTTTTAGAGAGGTTGAAAACAATCATTAACATCAATTTAAATGCTTATTTACTTTACAGTGGTTAACTATAAAGTGACCTTTGAAGAAGGGTATATTTTGAAAAATTAAGCAGGAAGGTTGGG
This sequence comes from Prionailurus bengalensis, assembly GCF_016509475.1. Taxonomy (NCBI): domain Eukaryota; kingdom Metazoa; phylum Chordata; class Mammalia; order Carnivora; family Felidae; genus Prionailurus; species Prionailurus bengalensis. Next base: position 40,366,517 of record NC_057356.1, on the reverse strand, counting down.
GCTGCCAGACCTTTTGGGGATGAATTTGAAATAAACCACTCAGTGTACTGAGACTGACCATCCTACAAACTTCGGTAACTCATTAAATATTCAACTTTTTCAAAACATGATGAAAGTGGCTCATTTGAAATTTTTGGGTTGCTATTAGGTATGTTCAAATAATATAGTATTTAACATTCCTGTAGATGGGTGTTTATTTGATAAAACAGAATACTTGGCTGCAGGAGAAATGTTTCAAGTAAAATTTTTAAATTGAGGCGATTTTCTCTTATTTTTTAAGGAAAGGTGGTAAAATTGTTTTCTTGAGACTTCAGTCTTCAGAGAGATTCTACCTGGGTACATAATAGAATAGGAAACACTTATATGGTACTTCCTATGTGTCAGGTATTTTTCTAAAAGTTTTATACGTATTAAACCACATACCCCAGGATAACCCTCCGAGGTTAACACTATTGTCTACCACTCCTTTGTTCTTAATTAATAAGCTTTGTTTTTTGGAGCAGTTTTAGATTCACAGCAAAACGGAACAGAATGTACAATGATTTCTTATATACCCTCTGCCCCTTCCCCCACCCCCAGACTCCCCCCCCCACCCCCCACCCCCGCCTTTGTCAACATCCCCTGCCAGAGTGGTATGTTTGTTATAGTGGTGAACCTATGTTGACACATCAGTACCACCCCAAATTCATAGTTTAGTTGAGAATTCATTCTTGGTGTGGTACATTCTTTGGGTTTCGACAGATGTATAATGATATGTGTCCACCATTGTAGTTCCGCTGGCCTAAAAATCCTCTGTGCTCTGCCTATTCATCCCTCCCTCTCTCTTAATCATTGTTACTATCTCAGTAATTTTGCCCTCTCCAGAATGTCTTGTAGTTGGAATCATACAACTGTCTTTAAAAAACAAAACAAAACAAAACTTTTTAACGTTTATTTATTTTTGAGACACAGAGAGAGAGAGTGTGAGTGGGGAAGGGACAGAGAAAGAGGGAGACACAGAATCTGAAGCATTCTCTAGGCTCCAAGCTATAACTACAGAGCCCAACGTGGGGCTTGAACCCACGAACTGTGAGATCATGACTTGAGCCGAAGTCGGACTCTTAACCGACTGAGCCACCCAGGCCCCCCAGCTCATTTCTTTTTCAATGCCGAATAAAATTCCATTGTCTGGTTGTACTACAGTCTATTTACTCATTCACTTATTAAAGGACATCTTGGTTGCTTCCAAATTTTGCAATTATGAATAAAGCTGCTATCAGTATAGTGAGGGTTTTGTGTGAACATAAGTTTTCAACTCCTTTGGGTAAATACCAAGGGATTGTGGGATTGTATGGTAAGAGTATTTTTAGTTTTATAAGAAACTGCCAAACTATTTTCCAAAGTGGTTCTATCATTTTGCATTCCCACCAGCAATGAATGAGACTTAATGTTCCCTTACCAACATTTGGTGTTACCAGTGTTTGGGATTTTGGCCATTTTGATACATGAGTAGTGGTATTTCATTGTTGTTTTAATTTTCAATTCCCTAATTACATATGATGTTGAGCATCTTTTTATATGCTTGCCACTTATGTGTCTTCTTTGGGGAGGTGCCTGTTAAGGTCATCTGCCCATTTGAAAAAAACTTTTTTTATATTTACTTATTTTTGAGAAAGAGATAGAGCACGAGCTGGGGAGGGACAGAGAGAAGGAGAGAGAGAGAATCCCAAGCAGGCTCTGCACCACCAGCCCAGAGCCAGACATGGGGCTCCATCTCACTAACTGTGAGATCACGACCCAAGCTGAAATCAGGAGTTAGATGTTTAACTGACTGAACCACCCCGGCGCCCTGGTCTTTTGCCCATTTTTTAAATCAGGTTGTTTGTCTTATTATTGAGTTTTAAGGGTTCTTTGTATATTTTGGATAACAGCTTTCTATTAGATGTGTCTTTTGCAAATATTTTCTCCCAGTTTGTGGCTTGTCTTCTCATTCTCTCAACAGTGTGTGTCAAAGAGCAGAAGCTTCAAATTTGAATGAAGTCTAGAGTTTGTCAATTACTTTTTTTCATGGATTATGTCTATATTTTGTCTGTTAAACATATTATATACTGTATTCTTACAATAAAGTAAGCTAGAGTGGTGACTGAGTGGTTCAGTCAGTTAAACGTACAACTCTTGATTTTGGCTCAGGTCATGATCTCACAGTTTGTGAGTTTGAGCCCCACATGATTCTCTCTCTCTGCCCCTCCTGTGCTCTCTCTCTCTCTCAAAATAAGTAAAATAAACTTAAAAAAAAAAAAGAGAGAGTTGTGTGCTCCCAACTGAGCCAGCCAGGCCCTCCCAAAGAACTTTTTAACTTTCCTCACAAGGCTGGTCTACTGACAACAAATTTTTTCAACTTTTGTCTGAGAAAGCCTTTATTTCTCCTTCACTTTTGAAGGATAATTTTGCAGAGTACAGAATTCTAGGCTGATGGGGTTTTTTTTTTCCCTTCAAATATGTGATATTCCACTCCATTCTCTTCTTACTTGAATGGTTTCTGAGGAAAAGTTGCATGTCATTTTTATCTTTGCACCCAAATAGGAAATGTGGTAATTTTTTGTTTGTTTGTTTTGTTTTTTGTTTTTGTTTCTTTTTGCTTCTTTCAGGACTTTTTCTTCTTTGAATATGATACCTCTAGGTGTAGTGTATTGGGCATGTATCCTACTTGGGCTTTTCTGAGACCTGGATCTAGGTTGGATGTCTGACATTAATTTGGGGGAAATTCTCAGTTACTGTTTGTTTAAATGTTGCTTCTTTTCCTTTCTTTCTTTTCCTTCTGGTGTTCCCATCATGCGTATGTTACCTCTTCTACAATTGTCTCATAGGTTTTAGAAATCCTAATTTGTTTTTGTTTTTTGTGTTATTTTTTTTCCAGTTTGCCTCTTTTTGCTTTTCAGTTTGGAAGTTTTTCTTATTATACCCTCAAGCTCAGAGACTCTGCTCAGCTGTGTCTAGTCTATTAATGAGTCCATTAAAGGCAGTCTTCCTGTTACAGTGCTTTTAATCTCTAGCAAATCTTTTTTATTCTTCCTTCGATTTTCCATCTCTTCACTTACATTATCCATCTGTTCTTACATGCTGTCTACTTTTTCCATTAAACCACTTAGCATGTTAATCATAGTTTTAAAAAATTCCTGATCTGATAATTTCAATATATCTGCTCTATTCTGACTCTGGTTCTGATGCTTGTTCAGTCACTCCAAACTGTGCTTGTCACTTTTTAGCATGCCTTGGAAATTATTGTTGAAAAGTAGGCATGGTGTCCGGGGTAAAAGGAACTGTGGTGAATAGCCCTTTAGCAATGTGATGGTAAGGGGTGGGGGAGGGGAAGCATTCTGACTGACTAGGTCTCAGTCTTTTGGTAAGCCTGCCCCCCTGGGCTGTGAACTTCAACAGTACTTTTCTTCAGTTTCTCTCCACCTTATGTAAGGGAGAATGGCTAGAGGAGTTGGGTACTTCCCTTCCCCCAGGTGGGTTAGACTCTGCTAAGACTTCAGCGGGTTAGGCTCTGGTGAAATAGTTTCTCCTGAGGGCAGATCTCGTTAAGAACAGAATGCTCCGGCATCTTCAAAATGGCTTCTGTTCTTTCTGCTAGAGGAAGCCCCAGGTGATTTTTCTTTGATATTCACTGTGACAACTTGGTAGAGCTCTTGGAGGTAACTTACAAAACTGTGGAGTACCCCCCTTTGCCCCCCATTACTTGTCCCCCTGAAATATTTCACTCCAGACTTGTCCTCACTGAGCCTCTAGCAATTTGTCAATACATTTTAGGTGTTCATACGCTGGCACTGCTTCCCAAGAGGTTTGAGCTTGTGGGTTTCTACTCCAGTATTTTCTATATCTGTATGTCTATGTCTCCAATTTGAGGGGCAGTGGTTTGGTCTGTGACCTTGCTTCTCTGACCGATTTAAAAAGAACTGTGGCTTTTTCAGTTTGTTCGGCTTTTTACTTTTTAGGACAGAGAGATAACTTGTAAATTCCTTGCATGCTGGGCCAGAAACCACGTATAAGGAAACCAAGGCACAAAGCTATTTATTAATTTGATTAAGGCCCCCAGCTGGTATGTGGTACAGCCAGGATTTGAATCTAGGTAATAATCTGGCTCAAGAGTCTGTGCTCTTAACCACCATACCATTGAGGAAAACAAGCAAGTTGGGCAAGTGGGCAAAGGATGAATATGTTTTCTTACCATGAGATTGATTGTTCACGTCTCTTAAGCTACATTTTCAAAAAATTTTCCTTAAAGGAAACAAGTGTCAGAGGGTTGACTTGTAGTAGATACAATCAGTAAATATTTTAGAGTGAAAACAAAAAAATCACTGCTAAACTGACCACCTTTGCAGATTACGGTTCAGTCTGCGTCCATCTTTAGGGACAATACACAAATATTACGTATTTAACTTTTTCACTTAGCATTATATCATGGGGATTTCCCCATATTTCGGTATCTTTTTTACAAAGTACATTTAATAGCTGTATGTTCTACGTTGGTGATGTACTAAAACTTACAAAAATAATATTCTCTTATTGTATGGCATTTTTGCCATATATGGCATAATTATGCCAAATATGGCATAATTATGGTTTTTCTCTTACAATGGTAGATAATGTTCAGCAATTGTTTCCCTTCCTTTGAGTAATTTCATTCAAGATAGCTCCATGAATGTGTTTATTGGGTCAATGGGTATAGATACATGTATAACTATTGCTGACTTTTGTCATATTGGTTTCTAGAATGGTTGTACCAACTTTCTGGGCTTCCAAAATGGTATAGTGATATAAAATGTTATATATACATATGTTGAAAACCTCTTACATGCAAGTGCAGTGTCAATACAAGAAGGCTCTAAAATGGCACCACTTCTATAAACGGATGCATGACCTTTTTCCAGATACTCAGTTTATATTGCATCTAGCCTGGCATGTAGGAGGCATTTCACATATAGTTATTGGATGGATAGATGGATAGGATGGATGGATGGATGGATGGATGGAAGACATCCAATTGATTCCTTCCAATCAACATACAGAAAGTTAGTGGCAAAATTGAGATGATACTCTGATTTATAAAGTAGAGCTCTTTCTCCTGCTATCCCTGTGGTTTTACTGCATTCACCAATATATTTTGTATGCTTAGTATGTGCAAAATGCTGTTCTAGAAGCTGGGGTCCTAGTATCAATAAAACATAGCTCCACCCATCGCTTACCTCACAGTTTGATCGAGAAACTCACAGACTTCTCTGGATCAAATTCTCGTTCATAAAATTAATGTAGTGACCTCAGAAGTCCCTTCTAGTTTCTGAAACTCTAAATTTCCCAATTCTAGATATTAAGACTCTAGAGTAAGATTATTTCAAAGAATAATCTAAAAGAACTGGTGGTTCAAGATAATGATAGGTCTTCTCTATTTTCTCTTTCCTTCCTCCTTTCCTAACCTCTTCGTTCTTGCCTTCCTTCCAACCTTCCTTTTTCATCATGCAATGCATACTAAACAGCAGATAAAATTCAATGTTAGGAATGAGATAAGTCCTCTTCTCTTAAAAAGTCTACAGTCCAAAGTGGGAAGGTTTTTTGAAGAAGAATAGTTTAGCAACACAACAGTACTACACACAGTGTTCATGTGTATGCGAATGTGATGTGCTTACTCTAATATTCTACCTAAAACTTAAATTGAGTGGTCTCCATTATTAAAGCAGAGGAGGGAATCTGCTAAATGCTTCCAGAAGTTCATGGAAAATAGCATTGAGTCTTGAAGGTTTATCTTGGGGGAAAATACTGGTACCGTACTTGCCAATATCAAGACGAAAGAGAACAAAGGCAAATGGACTCACCACTTCTCTTCTTCTACTTGCACTCCTACGGACTGGAACTTACTGGGTGCTTTATTCTCCCCTGTTTTCTCAGGCTCTTCAGCATCATCCACCTGAAGAAATAATCAAATAAGTAGAGGTGCCCCATTTTAGTCATCTTGCTTGAGAAACAAATGTCACATTTTGTCAGAAACATCAGTACTGCTGGAATGTTTTGTGATTTGTAGCCTTTTTATTCAACATTTATATGTTTGATGAAGGCCATCACTACACTGTTGGCATGTGCTTTGACTCTGCTGATCTTAGTAAAATGAAATTTTGTGTACTCCCCAGATAAATGTCTATGGTGGCTCCTAAGATTTGTAAGTGGTGCTTACCCCGTGAACACTACACTAGAAAGGAATACTTACTTCCTAGAAGCATGTTCTTAGAAGTTTTGAATTTGCAGATAACAAAATACAAAAGAAGAAAGAAATTTCATTTATTGTAGTTAGAATTGTTGATATTGAGAGATTTAGGTATCAACTTTTTAAGATAAACTGTGTAGTATCTTCATTTTTTTCCCCCTTAAACTAAGAAATTGACTTTCAGTAACAAGCCATGATTCCTAAATAGCTATGTATAGACTACAGCTCACATAGAAAATGTATCTTTATTCATTTATTTATTTGTTTATTTATTTATTTTGACAGAGAGAGAAAGAGAGCATGCTTGAATAAGGGAGGGGAAGAGAGAGAGAGAGAGAGAGAGAGAGAGAGAGAGAATCCCAAGCAGGATCCACCCTGTCGGCACAGAGCCAGATGCAGGGCTGGATCTCATGAACCTTGAGACCATGACTGAAATCAGGAAACCTTAGCTGAAATCAAGACTTGGACACTTAACCAACCGAGCCACCCAGGTGTCTTGAAAATGTGTCTGTATTTAAATGAGAAGCCACATGACAAACCTAAATTTGAAATAAATGTTAGGATATTCAGAGCAATTAGATTCTTTTCTTCTTTTTTTTCTGTGTATTTAATAGATTTCTTTTTCTTTTTTATTTTAAAAAAAAAAATTTTTTTTTCAACGTTTATTTATTTTTGGGACAGAGAGAGACAGAGCATGAACGGGGGAGGGGCAGAGAGAGAGGGAGACACAGAATCGGAAACAGGCTCCAGGCTCTGAGCCATCAGCCCAGAGCCCAACGCGGGGCTCGAACTCCCGGACCGCGAGATCGTGACCTGGCTGAAGTCAGACGCTTAACCGACTGCGCCACCCAGGCGCCCCTAGATTTCTTTTTCTAAATATAAAAGTAACTTAATGTAAGTTACATGAAATTAAAATATGTAAATATATAACGTAGAAAGGTAAAGCCCCCCAAGAATCACTTTCAAGCCTTTAAGCATTTTTGTCCATCTATTAATATGTGTAATATATATGTAATTGATTATTAATACTAAATATATACAGATGAAGTTACACTATATATATTTTTTCTGCAATTTGCTTTATTCATTAATACTGCTATCCTTTGGATATTAGATCACGGCAGTAGATACAGCTCTATTTCAAGCCTTTTGTTTGCTACATAAATATTCCCTTTAATGACTACATAAGCAACGTGGGCAACATGGGTAATTTTCTCCTTGTTGCTATTATCTAGTATTACAATTAATATTGCACATGTATCAGAAATTAGAACAATTGTGCAAATGTTTGGGAAAAATCCTTAGAAGTTGAAATGTTAAATAGAAAGGTGGGGAGCATGTTCAACAGTAAGGGATATTAATTGCCAAATTGCTTTTCAAAGCATTTATCATCTTGCCATAATTGGTGTATGGGAATATCCATTTTCCTATACATTCACTAACACTAAATATGGCAAACTTTAAAATTTTTGCTAATATCACAGGTGAAAAATATTTATTGGCCTCTTGTGCTTCTATCTGTAAATTGCTTATTCATATCCTTTGCTAGTTTTTGTGTCTTTATCCTACTGAGTTCTTTTTTATTTTCTTCAAAAGAATTTTTTTAAATGTTTATTTATTTTTGAGGGAGAGACACATACAAAGTGTGAGCAGAGGGGCAGAGAGACAGGGAGACAGAATCTGAAATGGGCTCCAGGTTCTGAGCTGTCAGCACAGAGCCTGACACGGGGCTTGAACCCACCAAGGGTGAGATCATGGCCTGAGCTGAAGTCTGACGCTGAACCCACTGAGCCACCCAGGGATCCCATTATTTTTAATTTTCTTATTTGTAGAGCCTGTATCTTATGACCCTTCATCACTCTTTCTTGGTTATATATACTTTAAATATTTTCTCCCAGTTTATCATTTGTCTTTTATTTATTTATTTTTAAGATTTTATTTTTAGGTAATGTCTGTATCCAACATAAACTTGAACTCACAACCCAGAGATCAAGAGTCCCATGCTTTACCACTTGAGCCAGCCAGGTACCCCTATTATTTGTCTTTTAAACTTTGCTGTTAATTGTACAGAATCTTAAAATTACTATGTAGTGAGGGGTGACTGGGTGGCTCAGTTGGTTAAGTGTCTGACTTTGGTTCGGGTCAGGATCTCAGAATTTGTGAGTTCACTACTATGTAGTGAAACCTTTTATGGCTTAGAAAAGCCTTCTTTACCCCTGAGCATATTTTTTGTTTTTTAAATTTATTAAAAACATATTTTATTTATTTATTTTTCAGAGAGAGAGAGAGAAGAAGGGGCAGAGAGAGGGAGAGAGAGAATCTCAAGCACAGTGCTGAGCCCCAATGCTGAGCCAAATTCATGAACCGTGAGATCATGACCTGAGCCAAAATAAAGAGGTGGCCATTTAACTGACTGAGCCACCTAGGTGCCCCAAAGAGCACCCCTTTTTAAAATTTATTTATTTATTTTGAGAGAGAGAGAAAGAGAGAGAATGTATGCATGCATGCTCATGAGGGAGAGGCAGAGAGAGATGGTACTCTGAGTGTATTTTTTAAAGTTCTCTTGTATTTACTTTTATGCTTTCATTTTTCCTTTTCATAATTAGTTCTAAAATCCATTTTCCGGAAATGTCCATGTGTAAGAAACAAAGTAGAAATTAAACATTTTCCCCCTATATGGATCATCAATTGATCTGGCTCCTAATTCATCAACTACTAATTCATCTTTCTGATCTGAGATGCCAACTTTATGTTCTACCAAACTTCACCCATACGTTCGCATGTATATAGCCCTGTTTTAGGTCAATTTTATAATAAATCTTGATATTTTCTATGGCATAACTCTTCCTGTAATTCTTTTTTTTAATGTAATTTAAAAAAAATTTCTAGGTTATTTTGGGGTATTAACTTCTAAATACATTTAACATCAAATTGTCAAATCCCTTCTCCCAGCTTCTACCCAGTGATAAAAATCACATTGGAGTTTCTTTACATTTTTGTATACCTTTTTGTTTTGTTTTGTTTTTTGGTATGCTTCCCGTCCAGCACAGAGCCCAACATGAGGCTTGAACTCATGACCTGAGATCAAGAATTGGACACTTAACCAACTGAGCCACCCAGGTACCCCTTTTTTGTGTAACTTTTGGGAGAATTGCTGTCTTTACACTATGGGGTATTCTCATGCAGGAATATTGCATAGTTTTCCAATCAATCAGATCTCTTATGTATTATATAAGGGAAGGTTTTAGATTGTTTTCAGATAAGTGTTATACATTCTTTGTGAAGCTCAATCCTGTTACAGTTTTTGGTACTAATGTGGATGGGCTCATTTTCTGTTTATCAGTGATATGTAGAAAACTTACTGGTTTCTCTGTATTTATATTGTATTCTTTCACTCTACTGAATTCTACTGATTTTTCCAGTGATTTCCATTAGATTTTCTAAGGGGACATGCGTATTATCTGCAAATAAAAGCACTTATACTCTTTCTTTGGAATGTTTACACCTCATTTCACATTCTTGCTTTGTGTATTGGCTAATAAAGGCAAATAGTGCTGAATAAATACATGAAAACAGGAATCTAGATCTAGTTTCTGAATCTAATTGAAATGTCTTTACCATTTCACCTTTATTTTTTTAATGTTTAAAAATTTTTTTTGTAATGTTTATTTATATTTGAGAGAGAGAGACAGAGCACGACCAGGGGAGGTGCAGAGAGAGAGGGAGACACAGAATCTGAAGCAGGCTCCAGGCTCCATGCTGAAGCATAGAGCCTGACACGACGCTCGAACCCATGAACGCGAGATCATGATCTGAGCCAAAGTGGTATGCTTAACCAACTAAGCCATCCTGGCACCCCTATTTCTTTTTTTAATTTTTAAGTTTATGTATTTATTTTGAGAGAGAGAGAGAGAGCAAGCAGGGGAGGGGCAGAGAGAGAGAGGGGAAGAGAGAGAGAATCCCAAGCTGTGCGGGGCTGGCAGCACAGAGCCTGACTCTCACAAAACCACAAGATCATGACCTGAGCCAAACTGAGCCACCCAGGCACCCCCAGAATTATGTTTATTTGATAAAATATATCAAGAATCTTGATACTTTTTCTTGTATTATTAAATACTTTATTTTTTAAAAAGTGTTTATTTATTTTGAGATAGAGAGAGAGAGCATGGGGGAAGGGCAGAGAGGAAGGGAGAGAGATTGAGGATCCTAAGCAGGCCCAGTGCTGTTGGCACAAAGCCCCAGTCGGGGCTCAAAATCCCAAACCGTGAGATCATGACCTGAGCTGAAATCAAGACAGACACTTAACCTAGTGAGATACCCCGGCGCCTCTATTATTAAATACTTTAAATGAAACAAGAATTATTTGCTTCTTGAAGGTTGGGAATTTTCTGTGAATTTATCCTGCTGTGTACCATTTCAGGGAAGTATATTTTTTACTTTATTTGGCAATGTATTCTATGGTTATTTGATTTCTTCTTGCTGGTTTTATACTTCCTCTTACATTAGTAATACTAATTTACATGTACGTCTATTTTATTTAGACCTTAAAATTTACCACCCTAAAATTGCCACAAGAATTTTTTTTAATGTTTATTTATTTTTGAGAGAGAGACAGAGAGAGAGAGAGCAAATGAGGAAGGAGCAGAGAGAGAGGGAGACACAGAATCTGAAGCAGGCTTCAGGTTCTTGAGCACAGAGCCCAACACGGGGCTCAAACCTATAAACCGCGAGATTATGACCTGAGCTGAAGTCAGATACTTAACCGACTGAGCCACCCAGGTGCCCCACAAGAATTTTTTATAATTTTTTAAAAACCTTTCTTTTCTTTAAAAAAAATTTTGTTTTTAATGCTTATTTTTGAGAGCGAGAGACACAGAGTGTGAGTGAGGGAGGGACAGAGAGAGAGGGAGACACAGAATCTGAAGCAGGTGCCAGGCTTCTAGCTGTCAGCACAAAGCTGGATGCAGGGCTTGAACCCATGAACCCCAGCACTATGACCTGAGACAAAGTTGGACACTTAACCGACTGAGCCACCCAGACACCCCCATAAAAGCTTTCTCATTTCTGAGGCATCTGGATTCTCTCTCTCTCTGCTCCCCCCCTCTGCTCATGGGTGTGCTCTTTCTGTCTCTCAAAAATAAAGAAACATTATTTATTTATTTAAATTTTTTTGATTATTTATTTATTTTTGAGAGAGAGAAAGAGCATGAGTAGGGGAAGGGTAGAGGGAAAGAGAGACCCAGAATCCAAAGCAGACTCCAGGCTCTGAGCTGTCAGCACAGAGCCCGACGTGGGGCTCAAACTCATGAACTGCAAGATCATGACCTGAGCAGTGAGTGGAAGTCTGGCACTTAACAGACTGAGCCACCCACGCGCCCCTAAATAAACAGTTTTTTAAAAATGGCTTTCTGATTTCTAATATTGTTGAATTTTGTTTTCCCTGTCAATCAGACTTATTTTTTTTCCCCAAAGAACTGATTTTGTATCAATCTGACTTTAGCTGTTTTGCTGTTGCTCTGTTTTATCTTCCAATGCATTTATCTCTACTTTCATCATTAATAATTCCTTCTAATTTATTGTTCTTATCTAGTTTTGTGAATTGAATGTTTTGTTTATGTTGCAGTATTGCTTAACTATGAAAGAACTTAGGGCTATGGATTCTGAGATCATAGGTATGGTCACAACCCACAGTGATGATTTATAGGACTCTCATCATTTATTTCACAACAATCTTGAATTTCCTCCTTCATCCAAATGTTATTTGGAATATTTTTTAATAGTTTCAAGTGGTTAGCTTTTGTTATCTTAGTGTTAATTTCTAGTTCTAATACATAACAGTTGGGAACCATGACTGTAATATCTCTTCTATGTGGAATCCATTAAAATTATCTCTGGAATTTTGACTTGAGATATGTCTCCCTAAAAATCTCTTCCTGAATATGCATTCATTCTGATTTCAAGGACATCAAAATAAAGTTTACAAAGTCTGAATATACTGAGTACATTTAAAGAAAAAACTGGGGAGCCTGGGTGGCTCAGTCGGTTAAGCGTCCGACTTCAGCTCAGGTCACGATCTCGCGGTCCGTGAGTTCGAGCCCCGCATCGGGCTCTGGGCTGATGGCTCAGAGCCTGGAGCCTGCTTCTGATTCTGTGTCTCCCTCTCTCTCTGCCCCTCCCCGTTCATGCTCTGTCTCTCTCTGTCTCAAAAATAAATAAAAACGTTAAAAAAATTTAAAAAAGAAAGAAAGAAAGAAAGAAAGAAAGAAAGAAAGAAAGAAAGAAAAAACTATTCATGACATTGTTAAAGAATGGCAAGGTACACTTTCTTCAGGGGGACTATTGTGATCGGCCGAGGGACCGCAGCAGGATTTGAAGTGTGGGCGAGAGATAGAGCTTAACTCCAAATACAACACGAAAAAGTGGGAATCTATAGCCAAGAAGCAGGGTCGGGGGTTGTCAGTGGTGGAAAATTACAGAGAGAAAACCTCAGGGATGAGAGAAAGCCTCACAGGGACCTTGATAAAGGCAGGCCGGGTTGATCAGACATCACTGGGGGATGACAGAGGATGAAGAACATGATCAGATATCCAGGGGATTCTGGCTAAACCGATTTAGCAGGATTCTCACTGAAATGGGGTGAGAAGATGCAAAGATGGACACAGAAGTACAAAAGTCGAGGCCTAGTCAGGAGAATTCAGAGCAGCCTGACCACAGTCTGGTCAAGGACAGACTCATTATCCATACTATCTGCACAGCTTTCCTTCATTGGTTTAAGTCCAGTGATTACAAATCAGAAATGATGTGACCTCTTTATTTCTCAAGGCCCTCTTTTAATTAATGGTAACAACTCACTTGGTTTGTATCATTCTGAAGGACTCCGCTTGGCAGTCGGACTCATCTTTTTACACGGGCCATAACACATATCTCTGTATATTTGGACAGGCATTACAGGAAATAAGTAAGTAAATCTTAGGAGCGCCATCTCAGATAACTAAATTTTCATTTATTTTTAATTCAGAAAATGAGAAAACAATCACATGTTATGCAATGTGAAGATTAAGCTTCAAGCTCTTTTAGGTTGTTTTACAAGGTAAGTTAAATGGTCATGGAGGGAAGTCACAACCTAACATCTGGAGGTGGAGGGGTCAAGGTCTAAAGCTACTATGTGAAACTCATCTGGAGCTGAAGATTACTCTCGAGAGACTAAAAGATGGTGTAACCTCCCACTGCTACTGGCTACCTTTGGGGAAGGGAGTAGGAATCAGAAGTAGAAAGAAGTAGAAAGAAGAAGTACATGGGATGCCTGGGCGACTCAGTCAGTTAGGCGTCCGACTTCAGCTCAAGTCATGATCTTGCAGTTCGTGGGTTCAGGCCCCACGTCGGGCTCTGTGATGACAGCTCAGAGCCTGGAGCCTCTTCAGATTCTGTGTCTGATTCTGTCTCTCTGCCTCCCCTGCTCGTGTTCTGTCTCTCTCTGTCTCTCAACAATAAGTAAATGTTAAAAAAATTTTTTTAAAAACAAAAGAAGTACAGAATATTTTGTTTTGTATACTTTCATACTTAATGAATCCCCTTTACAACAACAACACCATATGCATATATTACTTATTTTGTAATTTGAAGGGAAAAAAAATTACCCTTAACGTTACCCTTGACTTTTTAGAAGACATACAACTTTGCTCTAAACCTGAAGCAACCAGTTACCCGCTTCCCATCCGCCCACCACTAGACCACCAGAAAAAGCACCGGATAAAGTAGTTGACTTGAGTTTTGGAGCCATATTATAAAAAAATACATACTTCAAGATATTCTAGAATCATATTTCGTTCCATGAGATGTTCCCACTAGAACAGCATGGGAACCAAGACTACAAATTCACCCTACCCATCTTAAGCTTTTTAATACACTTGCTCATGGTTTATTTACTTATTTATTGGACAAAGTGCCTTTTTCTGGTAATTTACTTATTGTGCAGCATCTCCAGGCCCATATTCTGTATCCCGCTGCTTTGTGGCACGGGGGCCAGGAATCCGCAACTACATTTCCCAGGCTTCGGTGCTGGCCAGCTTCGAGTTATATTCTAACAATGGAAGGTGGGAGGAGAGAAGGGACTTTCTTCCTATTTCCACCTCCTGTGGGCAGTGCTCCAGCCCAAGTGCACAGCTTTCAGCCGCTTTGGCTCATGCACCAGATGCACTGCTCTCTGGCACGTCCCAGCACCAGCTGACCACACCTGCCTCGGTGGTCCGAGGCTGGCTACAGTGGGGACTCTCCCCTGAGCTCCTAAATTCTGGGAACCCCACCTTTCCCTTTTTGCTCCCTTAGTTCTGGTTGGCACTGGTAATTGCTTAGTCCATCCCAGTATTGCTCTTTCAGCCTTTCCAACATTATGTATCAAACTGCCTCTGTTTGATAACTGAGCATGGTTTCTATTTTCCCGAGTGGGATTCTAACGGGTTCCACGTGGCTACGCTCACATCAATGAAAAATGCTTAGAGTGTCAGCCAAAGTAGGATGCTGCAGCTTTACTGTATGGGGTAGTAGCAAAATTACCCAATGGAACTCTTCCTGAAGATGCACAGTAGCTATTTCCCATAAGAACCGTGATCCTCAAGGCAGAAAGAAAGCGAGAAAGAAAGGAGTCAGGGGTCTCAAGGATGGGAATGGAGGGCATTGTACGCCGTGCTCCAGCCCCACGCCACCTATCTAAACCCACAGCTGATTTGTATCAAAGTGTTGTCATCTTCCAAGGTTCAGTCATTGTATGTACATTTATCTTTGTGACCTTGACGCCCTTAGATCCCCAAATGGACAAATGTCACCACTCTTACATAGTACCTACGGTAATCCACTTAAATTTATGAAGCGACTCTCAAAATGTTTAAAGAAATTGCAAAGTAATTACATCTCCATCCTGAAAAAATTAAGGAAGCCCTTGGCAGATGATAACATTTCAGCATATTTGGCTAATTATGGTTTGAAGGGAAGGTAAGGTTAATAATAACAACTGAATCTAATATTTGTTGGGCCCACTACACTTCGAGCCTGATATATTATATCAGTCCATTTTTACTACATCCTATAAGGTACCCTGTGGAATAGTGACCGTTACTGCCAATTTCCAGATGAGGAAACTGGAAATATTACATATTTGGCCTAAACTCACACAGGTTGCAAAGTAAATGATTTTAGTATTAACTATTCGTCATGGATTAAATTCAAAATGTTGGGAAAGGTTTGGAAACTCTGACCCTAAAGAAGTAAATGGTGGGAAAGAGTCCAAGATCCTGGTGTTCTACGTTTTGGGGATTAAGATTTAACTTAGAGAAAAGTGTAATGAAATTTGGTGACTATTTTACGCCTTGAATTTGTACTTATTTATTATTCTCCATCAAAGAAGTGGTGTAGCATGGTCACATTAACCATCAAGGTCCAATCTAGGCTCTGTCAACATAGGATGTGTGGCCTTGGGCAAGTCACTCAACCTCTCTGTGTCCTCATGTATACTGTAGAGATGGTAATCCCACTTATGTCCCCAGGGTTGTTGTAAGGGTAGATGAGACCACCACGTCAAGTACTTAGTACTTCCATATAATGTCTACAGTAGTGAACAGTGTGAAAGGAGGAAAAGGTAGAACCATTTTTTCACTCACTAGAATATTCAAACATTTAAGAAGCGCGATGGTCTCTGAAACAACTCTTCTCCCCAACACTATATGTGGATTTCAGAGTAGTTCTATCTTACTGGGTGAAACTAACAACACAATATTTGGTGGATTTCATGTGTATGAATGCTTTATTCTGAGTAAGAATTATTTGGAGAAAAGCCTCTGAGACCAATGGGCAGACCTGGGAGGTGATTAAGATAGATAGATAGAAGCTTTTAAATAAAATGAACAGTAAGACTGACAAACAATTATCTTTTTTTTTTTTTTTTTTTTTTTTTTAGGATTTTATTTTTAACTGATCTCCACACCCCACATGGGGTTGGAACTCATGGCTCTGAGATCAAGAGTCATGTGCTCTACCAACTGAGCCAGCCAATAATTGTCTGTAAAATATGCTATTTTTAAGTGCAAAATGGCAAGATATATAATAGCCTGAGGTATATACTAACCTCTGGGGAAAAAAGGGGAACAAATCAAAATATGTATTTGCTTGAATATGCACCAAATAGGTCTGTATGAGATGCAAATATTGGTTGTATTAATTTCTTCCTGCAAAGAGAACTGATGGGCTATTAAATAAGAATGGGTGTTGGGTGGGGAGTGCCTGCGTGGCTCAGTCAGTTACGTGTCTTGATTCTAGAGTTCGGCTCCAGTCATGATCTCACGGTCCTGGGATTGAGCCCCGTGTCCGGCTCCGCACTGAGTGTGGAGCCCACTTAGGATTCTCTCTCTCTCTCTCTCTCTCTCTCTCTCTCTCTGCCCCTCCCTGTTTGCATGCTCTCTCTCCCTCTCTCTCAAAAAATAAACGTTAAAAAAATAAGAATGGCAGGGAGACTAGTCACCGAATGCCTTTTTATAACCTTTGAATTTTGAGCCAGAGGAATATATAATCGATTGAGAAATGATGTAAAATACAGAAGAAACTGAACATTAAGGAAGTAGAAGAAAACTAACATGACTGGGTGCCAGTTATGTGCCAGATAAAGAAGGTCAATTTTTCTTTTATCCTGGGTAAAATATACACAAAATGAATCCTTCATCTTAACCCCTTCTCAGTGTGCAGTGCTCACAGCATTAAGTACATTCACGTTGTTGTGCGACCATCACCATCATCCACGTCCAGACTTCTTCCATCGTCCCAAATGGAAATTCTGGACCCCCCGGGAAGCTGAAATTTGTAAACTCAGTCCCCAAAATAATCCTGTGGGGGACAGTTAAGGAAACAGGCTCAGGAAGATCACGTCATGTGCCTGGGACAACACGGAATGCCGGCCTCTGCTCTTCCCTACTCCTTCAAAGCTTTTGGACAGTAGGGAGAGCAGTTAGTTCCTGGGGGGAGGCAGAGGCAGGCATAGGGGTGGAGGCTGGCTTTGGGCATGTGCCTCCTGCGTGTCGCCTAGTATCATGCACCAATGCCACAAGTTCTTTTAGGAAACTTGACAATGTGCGCTATGGTAACCTGTAGGTTATATATATATATAAAAAAAAGCATTTGACTCATTGCTACTAGACAAATATTGCCCTTTAGAAGTGCACTCTGCAGAATGCACTGTGAAAATAAATCATCGTGAAAACCTACCCCACGCCTGGTTGTTAGATGTGCCTTAGAGTTGGTTCATTGTGAATAGATTTATTGGCCACCACGTCAGGAAGTTATTATTCAAAGGGCACCTGCATGATATGGCACAACAAAAAAGGGTGAAAAGAATGACTCTTCTCCATTGAGAGAAGGAAATTTCTAGCTGGGTAAGCCAAGCCGAACAGATGTGAAAAACAAGAGTCGGCTTGATCTTATCTCTGAGCAGAAAACTCTGGGCTGAACTGAGAAGCCTGCTGAATTATCTACCATTTTTTGAAATGCATGATTAAATAACCAACAATTATGCTGAGACTAATGCACATTCTTTGCTCATGATGCTGTGGTGTGAGTGATCGCTTTCTACATGACCAGTCACTTTGGTCTTCCTCTCCCTCACTCCCACATGTATGAGAAGTGATTCACATTTTTGTTCTCATGTGGTTCCTCAACAGTGCTGAACATACTGTAACACAAACCCATAACCCGGGTCATTCTTGGATGTCCACTCCTTTTTTGAGAATCAAAACGTGCATTAGGAATTGAGGGCACTTTGTGTTTGATTGTGTTTGTTTAATTATCCTAATGCTTTGAGTCACACATTCAATTTAGAGAACAAAAAATAATCTAACTTAGAGAACAAAAATAATCTAATAACGCCCACAGACAAAATATCTTCATGATTTTTAAATTCACATTTAACAATGTAGGAGTTCCAGAGCCAATCATTTGAAACTCTGGTCCCACACGTGGCTCTGTCGTCCAAAAGGGGCAGACGGCACATCTTCTGGAAAAACAATAGTGTTACGTTTCTTGAATTTTGGGTCCCTATTTCAAAGGACAGAAAGGGAGGCTGTTACCTGTATCCCAATGGAAAGGCATCGATTTTTCTTAAAGTGATCCTTCTTCCTGTCCTCTGTGGTGACAGTGGCTATGGTGGTCGTGGTAGTGACAGTGGCAGGGTTGTTGCTCATGTGTTGACTTGCGGGGCCGTGGATCTGGGCATTTGCAGCTTCGATGGCGGCTGTCAGAGCCTTCATACTGTCCAGGCTCTCCGTGGAGTTGCTCAGTCCAGACTGGCTGATAATATCTCCTCGCTGGCCCTGTCCATCCATGTAGGCATCCTGGGCAGACTCTGTGCTACTCTGGGCTGTGATAGAAATGAAAGGTTTCGTGGTAGTTCTGGGTGGGACTGGAGGTGGTGTCTTCTTATATGTTGTAATGCAAGATGACACTGGAAGACAGTGAAAACAAAGACACTGTGATTTCTGTGTGGGTTTTAATTTCTGTATTGTAACTAACATCCACTGAGAATCAGGGCACATGAAACACACGAAGACACTGAACATGAAAACAAGTCCATTGATAGAGTAAGTGAGATCCCTGCTTAGAGGGGATATTTGGGCCTCCTATGAGGTGACATACCCAGAAGACTGAGGGGGAAAAAGACTGAAAAACACCAACCTCTGAAATGGAAGTTTCTGAAATGGAAATTAAATGAATCAACATAAAATAGCCATCTGTAGAAATCTTCGCAGGCAACAGTACACCCAGAGAGATAATACATGTGTAGATAAACCCAGGGTAGTGTCTGCCTTCTCAGGAATATATTAAATACAGCTAATGTTAAACAAGGTAACTCATTGGAGAAGATTGCGGTGTTTGATAATAAACATTGAAAAAGGAAGGAGGAAAGCAAAGAGTTGTGAGCAAGTGTGATCTAATCCTAACAACAGTGGGAAGCACGGGGTGGGGGGTGGGGGTGGTGGGGGGAGCTCTTGGGGGTGGCTGACTCAGCTGTCTCAGCTTCCTGGAGCTCTGGTTTACTGGCACTTGGTTTCTTCCTTTCTTTCTCCCTCCCTCCTGTCTCTCCCTCTTTTCCTTCCTGTCTTTGTCTCTTTTCTCCCTCCAGCCCTCTTCTTTCTCCTTCCCTTCCCTTCCTTCCTTCCTTCCTTCCTTCCTTCCTTCCTTCCTTCCTTCCTTCCTTCCTCTGGATAGATGCTCACTATAGAAACTACTCTTCTGAATTTTTTTGTTGTTGTTTCTGAGCAGAGCTATCTTCTAAGAGGGAATATACTGCACAAAAGTCTCCTCTATTATAGTCTCCCTTGTTTCCAAATCTGTGTTGGGGGGTGAAGTGTGTGGGTAGCTTATAGGAGACTAGTCCCTAAAATTCTGTCCTTCAAGACAACTTAACCAACTTAGGGGCCTGTGTCTGTGCAGAAAAGTGTCCTTTCTGGACTTGTGCAATTTAGTTGAGGTCCCCCCTGAGGCTCTGGCTAAAGTGGCCTCTGGTCTTCTCTCCAACTCCCTGATTATAACTCTGAGGTTATGTGAAGAAGCCTTACACACTGGTTTTCAGCCTTGTATTTGTGGAGCATGATGTACAAAAATACAGATCAAAAAGAATGTTCCCTGCCAGAAAAGAACAATTCCTTAACCAACTTTCTAAAGACTTTTGTTAAGTCATCTTTAAAAATGATTCAAATTGGGGTCCTGGGTGGCTCAGTAGGTTAAGCAACCCACTCTTCTTGGCTCAAGTTATGATCTCTTGGTTAGCAAGATGGAGCCGTGCATGGGGCTCTACACTGGTAGCAGGAAGTCTGCTTAGGATTCTCTCTCTCTCTCTCTCTCTCTCTCTCTCTCTCTCTCAAAAAAAAAAGCTTTGAAAGATAAAAAATAATTTAAAAAAATGATTCCAACTATCGCGTTTCCATCACTTTCCCGGCGATGCCTTTTCCAATCACAGCAAATGGTCACTCCTTACGCCAGATCAGCTACTCCCGACCATACAATCCCAGCTCTGGTTTGAGCCACCACTTTGGCCACTCACTAAATGAAATACTTGCTTTAATAGTTAGGATGTTTCCTGAGGCCACTCAAAGGAAGCATCCTATAAGGAACAACAAACAGAAGGATCCTATGATGCTGTGCTGCTGTTCTGCTGCCCTGTGATTTGGAGTGATTTCCTTAGTTGTGAAAGATATAAGGACAAAACTATTTTGCTATTTCCTAGGAATTACCTGATGCAACATGACAATATCATATATGCTCTGGAAGTGGGGGTAATGTCAACAATATAAACGTAGCCACCACTCAGTGACCAGGATGCATGATTGCCATTGGCTCACGCGGGGAAAGTCTTCCGCCTAAGCTTAGTGCATGAGCGATACATCCTTTAGTTTGAACAGAACTCAGCAATTCCCAGCCCAAGGTCCACAGCTTTTAGCTCAGGGGCTGAAGAGGTAATGCGACCAGTGGAGGCTCCCAGGGCCCGCCTGCAAGGGGCGGAGCCAGGAGCAGAGGCTGGTCTCGGGTTCTCCCACTGGGCTCCCGTGGAGCCTGGGGCTAAGTGTGCTAACGCGTGCATTGCTGATTTTTCACCTTGCCCAATTTAGTGTCGTGCCCTGCCCCCACCGTGGAGCTACCTCTTGTTTCCCAGGAAAGTTTGAAGGGATAACCCCTCTCGGTGATGCTGAGTCTCAGTTATTCATTGGAAGACAAGAGGGGGTTGATGACCATAAGGAGGATAAAATCAATCTCTCTGTTCGAATCTAGTGAAACCAGATCCTTTTATTACTTCTCCTAAGACAAGTTTTTACAGTGTGAACTCATTATTTTGTTGAAATAATGAGCAATGTTGTATCTTGCTCAGGACACGGGGCCCGCTCGTATTCCATATGGGTTGTTTACGGCTTGTTGTTGGCCAGCCTGCATCCTCTTTCAGTGTGGGTAATCAAAACTGCACGATGTAGCCAAGTAGAGTATTCTTTCATTTGCTGTGATTTACCGGAGACATCTTGCCATGATGTGATAAGTGTGATATGGGGAATATAGAAAGGAGGGTGTCACATTATTTCCAGTGTAGTGACAGGGTTTGGGGACACTCCCCAGGGTCAACTGCAATTTGGTGCCATCTGGTGGCTGTTGTCAGCTCCCCTTCCAGGTCAATAGGGTTCACTGAGTATTTTGATCAATGGGGACCTTCAGGATGGTAGGTAGCAGCAATGCTAGAGATCCACTAGGGTTAGATTGAACAGGGGCAATCCTGGGGACATGGCTTTCACAACAGGCTGGCCAAGCCCCAATACCCAAGGAGGTAAAATGTGAGATTGCCCCACCTCCAATAAGGGGCTGAACAGAGGACGGGAATCATTTTGCTACGCGTTATATCCGAGGAGCTTCAGTTTGAGATTTCACTGCAGTGTGGAGCTTGGCACAATTCTGCTACAGTTATCAGCGTTATACTCCAAGAAGCACCATCTATCAATCATCAAATGGAAATTGAAAAGGAATGCCCACGTCTGCCAGAGAAGACAGGAGATCCAAGATACAACTCACACTTCTCACCACCTCCTTTCTTCTCATGCCTCAATTCGCTTGCATTTGAGACTGCTCCAGAAACTCATACAACCAAATCTCCAATTTTTCCTGGTTATCACTCTTTCATGGTTTTACAAGCTGGGCTCTAAATTCTGTCTTCTCTCCTGAGATTATTTTTTTCCCTAATTCTACTCTCACGATTCGGCACCACAAATTTTAATGTTTAGTTATTTTTGAGAGAAAGAGAGAGAGAGTGCAAGCAGGGGAGGGGCAGAGAGAGAGGAAGACTGAAGCCGGCTCCAGGCTCCGAGCTGTCAGTACAGAGCCTGACGCTGGGCTCGAGCCCACACACTCTGAGATCCTAACCTGAGCTGAAGTCTGACGCTCAACCCACTGAGCCACCCAGGCGCCCCCACCATGAATAATTTAGAATCCACTGGAGTCTGAGTGCCAGGAGGGGTGCGGTAGAGTGAGGTTCTAGAAGGTGAAACACAGGTAAATAAATCTTGTTTGGTCAAGACAGAGAAAATGAGTGGCTTATATACCATAAGTGAAACCCTTCTCTTGTTTGAGAGCAACATTCTCAAAACCATGATTTAAAAAGGCAAGTACTCCTTTTATTCAGTGGGAACTTGAAAAAGAAATGATACTATATTTTAACCATCATTATTGTTGCTTTCCTTTGCCTGACAGGTTTATTTGTTCATTTCAAATAAAATGATTTTTCCCCTTATTTAGATTCTGATGATTTATTACCCCAGCTCAAAGTTGGTGAAAGGACTCCCATATACAAGAGTCAGCAAGAGAGAAGCTACAGATTTTGATGCCATACTTGCATTCAGAGGATACTGCAGAGAATAGAGACCAGAGACTGGTTTTTACATTGAATTAAGAAAGTAGTGGAGGAGGATGAAGAGTCAGAGGAGAGGGAGGAGGAGGGGGAGGAGGAGGAGAAGAAGGAGGGGGGTGGGGAAGCCAGAGGAGGAAAAGGAGAACGAGAAGTAAAAAAAAAAAAAAAAAAAAAAAGAGAGAGAGATTGAAAACAAATTTCTATCCTATCTCAGCTTCCACCTGACTCTTCAATATTGTCTCCATTTGCATGGAAAGATAATGCTAGTGTTAAAAGCCTCGGGAAGGCCTGTGCCAATAATTATTTTTTTCTGTAGTAGTGAGAGTTTTCTGAACAAAATATCTAGACGTTCTTATCGCTCTGGTTAACCTTTGTGATCAAGAACACACCCGTGTCAAGTGGCCACAAAACAGATGTAGGATCAGACCATGTTTTGTATCTTCTTAATAATACAGTCTGACTGGCTAAGCTAATGGGTCACATACTATAAAGCTGCATTGAGGAATTATTTAGCACTTTCTGGTTACTGAATTTTAGAAACTCTCTTTTTTTTTTTTTTTTTTTTAGTGTTTATTTTATTTTTGAGACAGAGAGAGACACAACATGAGTGGGGAAGGAGCAGAGAGAGAGACACACAGAATCCAAAGCAGGCTCCAGGCTCTGAGCTGTCAGCACAGCGCCTGACGCGGGGCTTGAACTCACAAACCCATGAGATCGTGACCTGAGCTGAAGTCAGACGTTTAACTGACTGAGCCACCCAGGCGCCCCTAGAAACTCTTTCAAATATAACAACAAGCCCATAAGAACTACAGATAAAACCACAAAAGGACAACAAGAGAATTCCAAAATATACATGTACATAAAGTTGTACACTGTTCAAAAGATACCTTTATTTAATGTTTATATATTTTTGAGAGAGAGGGAGACAGAGAGCGAGCAACTGGGGGAAAGGCAGACAGAGAGGTTGACACAAAATCCGAAGCAAGCTCCAGGCTCTGAGCTGTCAGCACAGAGCCCAACGCAGGGCTCAAACTCACGAACCATGAGATCATGATCTGAGTGGAAGTCTCACGCCATACCAACTGAGCCACCTAGGCACCCCAAGATATCTTGTTGATGTAAATAAGTTATTCTAAGATATTATTAACCACAAAGCTAGCTGTGATTTGATCTGCCTTTAGTGGTGGCAGGCTTCTACACCGAAGTCATGGTCAGAGCAATCTTGGATTTGCTGAGTTGTATCAGATGGTCTGCTCTTACTGAGCTGAAGGCCACCAAAGAGAGAAGGCCTGCCTCAACCTACTTTCTGGTTTCTGTTGAGGGCAAAGGTTTT
The DNA here is from genome assembly GCF_016509475.1 of Prionailurus bengalensis. NCBI lineage: Eukaryota > Metazoa > Chordata > Mammalia > Carnivora > Felidae > Prionailurus > Prionailurus bengalensis. Next base: position 40,342,529 of record NC_057356.1, on the reverse strand, counting down.
CTGATTTGGGTGATTTGGTCCAGCCAACCACAGTTTAACAAGCCCTCAAAAGGAGATTTAAAAAAAATCAAATGGGTTTAACAGTGGGGTGCTGGACCTGGCTCTTACCAGCTTGATAGTTAATCGTGCATGTCTCTTCCCAAGTCTGTATGTAGTGATATTTCATTGATAGCTTCAAACCGACCTTGGTGTGAATGTTTACACAATGGAAATTAGGAAATACTACCTTAGAGAGACAGTTATTAAGCATTTCCAGCACACCTGTGTGCATAGAGGGGCACTATTCGAAGTGTGGTCCACAGACAGGGATCGATTCACAAACTATTTGGTGACTGTATGGTGAGATATGCCATGAAAATCAAAGAATAGCTTTTAGAAACTTGTACAGCAATTCTAAGGACTATCTCATTGGTTGAATCTAACAAAAAGAAGATGGGTGCCCCGTTTTTTAAATCTCCTTTTTCTAGTGATTCATTTTATTGCATTTTTACCAAAATATTGATCTGCAATGGATCGGACATCAAACAAACAAACAAACAAACAAACAAATCCATCACTAGAGATAGTTTGAGAAGCACTGACAGGAAACATTTGCACATCCAGTGGACAGGGCAGAGGTGGTGTGTAAGGATTAAGGACGTATTAGGGAAATAACTTGAAACTACAGGCTATTTTAGAAAGCAGAATGACGTGAAGAGGCTAAAAGAAAAAAAAGAAACGTGGAAGGATGTACATTTAGGACATAGCGGGTCTACCGCACAAATACAAGATTGTGGGTTTAACATCGGGTCAGTTGCCTATTTTGAAGAGGGTGTGTGTGAGTACAAGTGCGACATCTAGAACAACAGAAGGATGGTTGTGCTGTGTTTCATTCTGGGTTCTTTTCCTTAAGGGGGAAATTGCAGAGTGCTCTGGGGAAAGAAAAGCTGTATCTTACAAGGAGTAGATTAAGGGAAGCAGATGTTTAGCTTGCAAGAGAAGGAAGACAGAAGGATTTCCAATGATCTCGAAGACTCTTGTGTAGAAGTTGGCGTGGACCAGTTCTCTATGGTGCCCCATGGGAAACCACAAAGGCAAGAGCTCAGAGAGGCACTAAGAATAATTCTGTAACAGTCAGTTGTCCAAAGGTGGAATATGGAAACCTTGCTGGGTAGCAGGCTCTTGGTCTCTGGAGGTGTTTAGCACAGACCAGTTCATCCTTTGGGAAGCTATCAAAATTGTACAACCATCTGGGGCACCTGGCTGGCTCGGTGCGATAAAGCATACAACCCTTGATTTGGGGGTTCGAGCCCCATGTTGGGTATAGACATTACTAAAAAAATAAACTTAAAAAATAATATTTAAATAAATTAAAAATTGTATCACCATCTGATGGGGGCCAGAAGTAGATGGCAAGATTTCTTTCAAACCGGAGCTCCTGTGGTTTTAGGAATATTAATAAAAGCTAGAAAAGAATTTGAGAAGTAGAGACTCCTTGAGAGTGAAGTGAAGTCAAGAGAGGAGGTCAGGGAGAGTTACCAACAAGGCTGTTTGGTAGCAATGACGAATGTTCTGGCATCCTGGGAATGCATTTTGGCACAGATGAGGGCAAGGCTGCTACTAAGAGAAATTTGCTGCTGCGGCTTTGCATCAAGTAGGCCCAGAAGTGCTGAACTGCCAGGGAACTGGAGGCGATGCTCCCCACGGTGATATGTCACACAGGCTGGACTCCCCCCACCCAGTGCTGGACACACCAGTGTTCTGGCTTGAGTCCTTCACAGGATAAAAGCACAAACACAGGTGAAAACAAAGATGATAAGATGGAACATTAGTCCAGACTTTTTTTTTTTTTAAAGGAAGCTCTACACCTAACGCGGGGCTTGAACTCACCATCCCAAGATCAAGAGTCACGTGGTCCACCAACTGGGCCAGCCAGGTGCGCCTTTAGTCCAGACTCTTTATTATTATTTTTATTTATTTATTTTGAGAGAGAGAGAGAGAGAGAGAGAGAGAAAGAGAGCGCACGCGCATGTGTGTGTGTGCACGTGTGCATGTGAGTTGGGGGCTGAGAGAGAGGGATAGAGAATCCCAAGCAGGCTCCTAGCTGTCAGTGCAGAGCCTGACAGGGGGCTCCATCCCAAGAACTGAGAAACTGAAATCAAGAGTCTGCAGGCTTAACTGACTGAGCCACTGGTGCCCACTGGTCCAGACTTTTTTTTTTTAATTTTTTTTTCAACATTTATTTATTTTTGGGACAGAGAGAGACAGAGCATGAACGGGGGAGGGGCAGAGAGAGAGGGAGACACAGAATCGGAAGCAGGCTCCAGGCTCTGAGCCATCAGCCCAGAGCCTGACGCGGGGCTCGAACTCACGGACCGTGAGATTGTGACCTGGCTGAAGTCGGACGCTTAACCGACTGCGCCACCCAGGCGCCCCAGGTCCAGACTTTTGATGTGCTGTTAGATCAACCAAATCGCCAGAGAGTGAATCCTTACTCCGTTTCACACTGTGCTAAGAATTTAAGACATGGTCTCACGACAGAGGAAGCTCTCGCTATCCCCATTTGCTTGATGGTAAGACTGAGGCTCAGAGCAGGTAACTGAAGTGTCTATACAGCTACTAAGTAGTGGAGTTAGCATAACTTACCCCGCACTCCCCCAAACCACCTCTATTCACCACCATTAAACACCTTGTCCATGGGGCTCTGGGTGGCTCAGTCCCCTACCCACCTACTCTTGATTTTGGCTCAGGTCATGCTCTCACGGTTTGTGGGATCCAGCCCCCCACACCCCACTTCGTGCCCCCCCCCACCGCCACCTCGGGTTCTGAGCTGGCAGCTTGGGATTCTCTCTCTCTCCCTCCCTCTCTGCCTCCCCCCCTCCCCAAATAAATTAATAAACTAAAAAGAAACCACAAAAAACAAAAAAACAAAACCACCTTGTCCAATAAAGCATAATGCTTCCCAGGAGAAAATGCCCCCAAACGGCCCCCAACACAGCAGTGTGCCCTTGTAGGAACCTGACAAAGGTGTGGAGAATGAATGAATTCGGAGTGGTCAACAAGGGGTGCACCGGCTGCGTCTTTAAAAACACTGCAAAAAGGGAGGAACTTATTAAAACAAAATACACATGGAAAAATCGCTCCCTTGTTTCAAAATATTTACAGCTGAACATCTCCAGGCCACCCAAAGTGTGGTGGTCAGTGGTCCCGGCAGCGCCGCCTCCCGCTGAGAGGGCGGGGCTCCCAGGAGACGCACCCCGCTTCTGGCCGGCTCTCCCGGTTAGTGTTGGCCGGCGGGACGCGGCCGGGACAGCCGTTGCCACTAAAGCCATCCTCCACGGAAACCACAGAGGCCAGCTAACCTCTTCTCCGCTGAAGTAGAAAAAAAGCACGCTTGTGTGAGCGCGGAGGGGAAGGGCAGGGAATGTGGACAGAGAGGGAGGAGCGGTGTAATAACTCTTTAGTCATAAGACTTGCCAGTTGGTAGTTGCTAGTCTTCCAGACACTTCCTAATGCCAGACAAATGCCCCAAGCCTCGGCATGTCTGGCTTGGAGATCTATTCATCTGATAGCAGCCCGGCTCTTGCGGGAGAACAGAGGTCTGGGGCCCGCAGCGCTCGGCTTGCTAATCAAACACAACATTGTTCTCAGACGGAAGAATGGAAAGGTTTGTTTCAAAGTCCCAACTTTTTTTTTTTTTTTCTAAGAGGCACCCAAGTTGTTTTAACAAGTTGCTACAAAACTTGGGCTTCCTGAGGTGAGCCTGTTGCGCACAGAGCTTGTACTGTACCAAAATCCAGGGAGGGAGGGATCAGAGTTAGTCATTAAAAAAAAAAAAAAAAAAGAAAAGAAAAAGCCCCAGGCACTTCATGCCTGGAAATGATGTAACAGGCAGCCACTCCTCTGTTAGAACTACAACCAAACAATGCTCGGGCAATCCGCGGCAGCTGCTCTCCAAATGTCAGCGCCAGCCCGGTCCAAAGAGCTTGAAAGGCACCAAGCTGGAGGACTTTGTGCTGTACCTTTCTCGCCCACATTTTCCCCAAGCACTCCCAGGAACCTGGCAACAGGTAACGTGGCAACCTTCGCCTTGTAAAATGGCAAGTGGCATAATTTCAGAGAACAGATGGATGCATTTTTTTTTAAAGCCAGCTGCATCTCCCCCCGCCCCCCTCACCTCCATACCCCGCCCCTCCTCCCCCCCCCCCCCCCAGCCAAGAGACTGGAGAAAAAGGTATTGCTTGCGGGCAGCCCTACTCTCGAGTGCCGCCTTGTGGCCAAGATCGGAACCTCAGCGAGGTACTTGGAAATCCGCGGCTCAGCTCCAAGGTAAGTCACGCTATGGAAAGGGGTGGACTCCTTTGCTAGTCTTGCCTTCCAAAAGAACACAAAGAGTGTTGGTCACGATTCAGAATGTCTTGCTTTTGAACCGATCGCCTTCACAAAAAATCTTACCCTTGCTGCAGCGTAAGATCTCTGGGTTGAGGTTGTGGGTTTTGTTCCGTTCTGAACAGCAGCTAGGGTAACGTTTTTTGTGGTGGCAAGTTGAAAGGCAAGCAAGAACTACCCTAGCCATTTGGTTGGATGGATGGCAGCAAGGATTAATAGCCAAGAAACTGAGGATTCCTGCTGGGAGTTGCCTTTTCCGTTTTTAATTTTTATCTGATTTTGTAAGTTGTATGCAGAAAACTTTCTCTTGCGGGGCGCCTGGGTGGCGCAGTCGGTTAAGCGTCCGACTTCAGCCAGGTCACGATCTCGCGGTCCGTGAGTTCGAGCCCCGCATCGGGCTCTGGGCTGATGGCTCAGAGCCTGGAGCCTGTTTCCGATTCTGTGTCTCCCTCTCTCTCTGCCCCTCCCCGGTTCATGCTCTGTCTCTCTCTGTCCCAAAAATAAATAAACGTTGAAAAAAAAATTTAAAAAATAAAAAGAAAACTTTCTCTTGGGCAGAAGCATTTCTAAGTCTCATCTTTGGCTTCCACTTGGTCTACTTGCAAGGATTATTTAGGATTTCCAGACTGCAGGCCGAGCTTCCTATGGCTTGCAGTACCGGTTTCGCTGTTTTATCTCTGTGTGGGGCAAACACCCACAGAAATGCCGAGGGCATTATTTTTAACCAGTCTTCTTCCTCTCAAGTACTCGCCTTCAGATGTCTCTGATTTGGAGGGATGGCCAAAGTTGTGAGCCGCTGTTAGCCCCAGCCAGTTGCGAGGGCATCCGTTCTTTCTCCCTCCCTGGAAATGTTAGCTGGAAACTAAAGCAAGAGGTTCAGATCAAAGTAACAGTGCTTTTCAGAAAGTTCCATTAATTAACTAAATTAAAGGAAGTTAAATGGTGTTTGGAGGAAAGTCATTTTAGAAGGCCCAGGTCCAGCGACTGAGGTCTGAAGCTTCTAATGTGGACTTTTAATGAAACTTGGCAACAAGCGAAATAATATTAGAAATTGAGGGTTACCATATGGAAAACCAGTTGTTGCCTGAAATCAATCATTTCAAAGGAACATCTTGAAAGTAGACAGACATTTGGCTAGTATTTGCCTAGACCGTTTAATGCTAAAGATTAAAGCCCACGGCTCTGAGTAAGAATCATTTGACCAGTAGCCACGGTGAGTCATAGCCTTCTTAAGAACGAGGCACAAATGTTGAAGTCGGGATGTTGAGAACACTGGGCTTACTAATTTGCAAGGCAGGGCTATTGCTTCCAGAAGGGAATGTGATCAGGATTTCACGGCTCGTTTTCCCGGTCTTTCCAACAGGTGCTGTTGAGTCATCCATGTACATAAGTGACTGCCCTGGCAGTTTCATGTGTTAGGATTAAATTTCCACTTGTTCCATCACTTTATGAAGTGATTTCTACCAATGAATCAGATGTATCACTTCCTGTAGGACTTAGGGATTTTTTTTTCAACGTTGGTCACATTGTGTGTGTTTTTCAAAATTTGTCCCAGCCAATCTGCAGGTTTTCCTGGATGGAATGGATTGTTTACAGGAGGGGAAGATTCAGGGCCCAAGGTCAGGGTTACAGAATTATATAAGGTTTCCTGTTTGGGCAGCTGGTCAACCATCTCCTCAGGTTAGTGCAGACCCGGTCTTGCTGAAGGACAGCATGCCTACGAGGCCTGGGATAGGGATGGTGCCAGGAGTGGGGAAGGAAATTTGTCTTTTAAGCTTCTCTTCAACTAGGTTTCATTTCTTGTCAGATGTCACTTCTCAGCCACACTTGCCTATATTCTCTTAGGTGATTTTTTTTTTTTTTTTTTTTCCTGATGAGACTGAGAAAGGAATTAGTTAAGGATGTAAGAACCACCTGGTCAGCATCGTTGTCCATTTTGTTCACTATGACTACAGTGCTTGGAACATGCATGGCACATAGTAGCACCGTGGTAAAATGCTGGTTACATGAAGGAAAGAACAGGGATGAGAAGACCCCTCCTGGAGAAAAAGAGAAAGGGACGAATAGGAGAGGGAGGTCATCAGGGTAGAAGTAAAATAAATACTCAGCAAAGCCGTTCTCTGTGACCTTGGATACTGCAATAAAATCTCCTGTCACTGATGCCCACCTCTGTCTGGCATTGGCCGAGTGCTGGCCAAGTGCACTTGTGACCGGCCATCTTTTGCCATGAGCTGGTATGCAAAAGCCCAACCTAGTATTAGCCGAACGCAGTTGTTCCTGTGGATTATTCGCCTAACTTCCTCCGTCTTCTGTTTGGCTTTGCCCACGGGCCCTCAGCAAATGGCCATGTGAGGGGCTGACGATGCTAGCTGCCCTTGTCCCACGCAGCTGCCTTTCTTTGCCTTCTCATTATTCTGCTGTTCTCTGCTTGCACAAGATGGATATCCGAGAGCCAAGAACTCTCTTTACCTCCTGGTCTTATTTCATGAGAATTAGTATCACCTGCACAATGGGACCTGGAGCCTGGAATACCAGGAAAAATCTGGAATGGAATCACACAACCAAACAGGACTCTCCTGCCATGTCGTTTGTGTGTCTGGTAAACAAAGGAGCACTCAAGCCTACCTAACCCCGGGTCTGTGTGGAGTAGCTGACGGTAGCTGGGAGTTGGGTATCAGGCACATATTGCCAACTTGTGCCCCTTGAGAAAGTGAGGTGGCTGTGCAGAGTGACCTGTGTACAAATCGGCATAGTTCGCGGGTCCAGTCAGGCTAAGTCCTAACTGAAACTTCCAGCTGGATTTGCTGGGAACCCCTCTGCTCACGGTCAGCCTCCTTGGGCTTTGGAGAAAGGGCAACCCTATCAGAGCCACCCGCTTCTGCTGCCCTGCGGACGGAGGGTCTGGAGGGAGGGCTTGGCCTGGAACAGAAGTTTTTGCACAAGGCAAGCCCAAATCCCCAAAGCCGGGAAAACAGGATGTGTGGGGAAGTGTAGAAGAAAGAAAATGCATCCACCATTCCTTCCTGTTGGTTTCAGTATGATGAGGAATAATTACCTGGGTCTGGAGAGCAGGGCATGTGGGAGGCCACAGGACGCCCTGGTGTGTGTCGTTAGGCAGTTAATTATTCATCCTACTCCATTCCTCTTTCCTCCCTGAAACCCCCCTTTTCAAAGGGAAAACAGGAAAACTGTCTGGGTTAATCCGTAGAATACCGTTTGCACCAGCCCACTCCGCCCAGGAAGGATACCAGCCCGCCACTGAGTCTCAAATAAGAATCAGTGCTTAAAATGACACTTCATTACCCAACTGTGTCCCGGACAGAGGAGGACACAGATCCAGAGAAGAACCTGTCCAGGTGTCCCAAGGGCTCTTTGCCCATCCGTGCTTCAACCAGGAGTTCAGTCCCCGAGTCAGCCTTTACCGTTGATAGGTCAAGGGCCACTTAAAAGCTGCATTAAAAATTCTACTTTACACTTGGGTGTTTATCATTTGGAAAACATTAAAGTGAAACAACCCAGGAAACTGATGAGGCCCTCACTAAAATCTCTATCAATTTACTCTACCTGCCCCCATCATCATCCTTGTTCACAGTATTTAACAGAGCAAAGTGCTATACCTAGAAATCCAATTCCAGAAGTGACCAGGAGGCTGGAGAGAGGGGGCTGCCCATGTTCTCCAGGGTGGAGTCTGATTGGAACCTGAGTTCTTCCCATCTAAGCCTCCTTACTTAGATTCGAAAGAGCTGCCTTATAGTTTTGTCTTTCAGATTCTCCTTTGAACCCTTATGAGAACACCATCTGTATCTAAAAGCCCGTATCTGAAATCCTTGGTTGCATGTGCTCGGAATTCAGAACTTTTTGGATTGTGGGAAGCTAATATACCGGACATACCCCAGGGGGCTAGGGCAGCACCTCTTAATCAGGTGCTCTGACCTGTTTGTCTGCGGGAAGGGGTAGAACAGTCACAATGCAGGTAGCCCCAAGGTCAGATTTTGGCCAATGGCTTTCAGAATTGCAGATGAAGGAATGATGTTTTTAATTTTAAAAATTTTAAAGTGTATTTAGAGAAAGAGAGAGAGCAAGTGGGACAGAGGCAGAGAGAGAATCCCAAAGGGGCTCCACGTTGTCAGGGCAGAGCCTGATGCAGGGCTTGAACCCACAAACCATGCGATCATGACCTGAGCTGAATGCTTAACCGACTGAGCCACCCGGGTGCCCGTGAAGGGATGACGTTTACCCGCTCCTTTGGCAGTAAGCGCCCCAGCTGTGGACTTCCTCCTTCAGAGGCCTCCCAGGCCTTGAGCCTACCAAGAGGATAGCCGATCGGTGGTGAGGGGTGGTGGTGCGCACGGCATTGTAGGTGGAAAGGAGAAATCCAAGATCAGGGTGATGATACTTCTGACATTGTGTCTCTTTCCTCGACCGTGTTGGAGTCCTGGGCGTTTACTGGTTTCACACACTGTACTTGGAAGCATCTTGATTTGATTTTTGTGAAATGGTAACAGGGGTGTCAGGAGAGGCTTTCAAGCAACGTTTCCTCACAAGGTGGGATGCTGTCTACATAAAGCCCAGAATGGGAAAGTCCCATGTGTTCTTGTAGGTAAACACCTCATATCTGCAAGTTGGTGTGGATGTGTTTTCACTCATCTTTTCCATCATGTTCTGCCTCATTCTCATCCCCTGCCCTCAAGCTATAGTTACTTCCCAGCAAAATAAGTAAAACCAACATTCTTCTCCTTGACCCACCATAATTATAATTTATGCTGACAGGAGGGTGGCTCTGTGCTAGGTCCAGGCTGGGGACTGTGCTAATTGGCTACCAAGTAGGATACTTGCCTAAAAGTTGATCTGCAAAGGCACTCTACACTCCCTGAAGCGCTACCTAGCCCGCACAGTTTGAAAATTATTTTCAGAATGTACATTTTTATGCCGCATTTCCAACCCAAGGGATAACAGAGGTAATCCATGTAAGATCTTGAATGAAAGAATAAACCGGTGGGTGGGGAGACGGGTTAGCAAATGGCAGACATACATAGATCAAGCACTAGAAATTTTTATCACCTGAAACAAGCACTGGCCTGCCCCCTGACGCGGATAACATTTTACTTCTCAAAAGGAGCCGGAGAAAGTAAAGGCAAAAACAATTTGATTATTTTGGATGTGTACTGTCATAGGTGAAAGATTTGATCAAGTATCAACTCTTTGAAAGAGCAACTATACCCACTGCAAATCTCCCAAACCAGAGGAGGTTAAATAGTCTGTGTGTTGAATGCTTGGGGCCAGAGGTTTGTAATTTACACCGTTTTAATTAGCATAGCAATATGACTGGTAAGGTGGAGGAATGCGGAAAGACGAGAGGAAACCAGCGCTAGTGTTTGGATCAAAATTAACTACCAATAAAGAGCAGGGAAATGGATCACAGAGAAGGGAAGCGTTTGGATGGCCGCTGCTCAAAGATTCAGCCCATTTGCAGTTGCTGAGACCTTGTCAGGTCTCCAGATAAAGGCGAGGCTCGTCACCCTCAGGCACCTGGCTGAGAGGTAATAAAACGGTTGCCTTATCTTCTAAGGGTAGAGTTAGTCAAACCTCAGTGGTAATTATAGTAAACTGAAATTGCCTGTCATTTACCGCCTCTTCCCCCCCCCCCCCCGAAAAAAAGGGAGGGAGGGAGGGAGAAAGGAAAAGGCTTAAGGCAGGAAACTGTCTCTCTTCTTGGATTTTAAAAGAAAGCAAGCAAAACAGCCAGGAGTTTTCCCCAGGAGTGAGAAAAACAGCCTGGCCAGCCTGCCCTCTCCTGGGGGTTACAGGATTGCTGACAGCTCGGGTCCACGTGATGGTCTAGAAAAGAGGCTCAAGCTGAGGAAAATCCAAGAAATCTTCTTAGGAGTCTTCCTTTCTAAATGTAAATGACTGAGTCAGTGCTTTGCTAAGGAGGGAAGGAAGTCACAATCAGGCCGAGTGACTCATTCAGTGCTGTTAGCTCCGGGAGTTGGATAAAAAGTTTTAGCCAAAGCAGCAACAAATCTACTTTAAATACTAGCACAGTAAGGAAATTCCTCTCTTTCAGGCCGAATGCCACTCGCACAAAAGAACTCCTGTTGACATCTCATTTACAATCTCCCCCAGGACACAGACAAGACCATTTCAATAAACCCGGCTCAGAGACACCTATTGTTCGGAATCTTCAACTAGCAACAGGCTTCCACCACAACCTATTGTTTTGTAAAATAAAGGATTTTGAAGGAGAAGGATTGAGACTGTGGACGCCATGAAAAGAGGAAGGAAAAAAGTCCCTTTGACCTGATGCTGTCACAGAGCGTGCAAGAAGAATGAAGTTAATGGATTTCCATTTTTATAAGAAGTGCGTAAGAAACGCCTGTTAAGTTTCTGAACTGGCGATGGAGAATTCCAAATTTGCTGCCAGCTTGGTGCATCGAGAAGCAAACTCCTGCCCACGGGTTTGCTAAATGCAAAGCCCCGGGCTATACTTACCCTATTCTCAGCCTTACCAAAGTCCTGATAGCCCCAATAGCAGAGCACCAGGTGAGTCTTTGATCTGGGTTGTTTCCCTGGGAATTAGAGCCTGACTGTCTTTTCCAAGTAGAATTTCCAGGCTCAGAGTCCACTCCTCCCCCCCCCCCCACCTCCCCTTTAATGATTTCCTTTTTTCCGTCACCACCATTTTGCTCCCTCTTTGAGTAAAAGGTAAACACTCTCTGGAGTTATGCAATGTGGTCCCTAGATTGTTTTTCTTCGCTATGCCTCAAATTGAGGGATGCAGTTGTATTTACCCCCCAAAAGGGCATTTCTCAAATGCTCCTTATCTTGACCCTCATAACAGGTCTTGCAGTTAACATTACCCCTCTCTGCAAACGATCCCTGTATCTACCCAGCGCAAACTCTGGGCATTATCTCTAATTCCTTTGAGACCTTCTGTCTTCTCTTAAATCTGTCTGGAATCCTTCAACCTCCTGCCATCCAGCTCTCTGCTTTCCTAGATCCTATTACCTCCCCTCTGGAGGCTCACAGCAACTTCCTAAGTCACAGTCTCTCGAACTACCAGTTGTGACTTATTCAGGGGTCATGAAATCCATTGAGGTGGGTCATACGGTTTCACCATTTAAAAAATGAAGTAGATTAGAAAATGTGAGATGTGTCAAACAAAGTAAGTACTGTTTCCTGAACCTTGTTGCAGTGTGTGCGTGCATCCAGATCTGTGTACATTCTGGGCAACAGGAAAGATTGAATTTTGTTTGCCAAGATATTTTGAGAAATGCTCTTCTAATTGGTCTCACTGGGTCTGTCTTGTCCCTGCTTCCCACACTGTTGAATACACTTAGAGCAAGGGTTCAAGATCCTGACCAGAACCTGTCACTCTCCAGCTGACAGGTCTGCCCACAGGAGAAAGTCTTGCATAAAGTCTAGGGCTTTGGAGATTCTGAATAACTTGGTTTCTGCTCACCTTCCAAAAGAACCTTGGAATTCTACATCCTCCTGACGGCTTTTACTCTTAGTTATTAAAACCATCAAGTTCCCTGGAAAGACAAAGGGGACTTAAAAAACAAGGTAAAACAACAACCTTCATGATAGAGTCCTGCCTAGACAGGTCCTGAAATTTAAAAGAATAGTCCTGAGGCACCTGGGTGGCTCAGTCGGTTAAGTGTCCGACTCTTGATTTCTGCTCAGGTCATGATCTCTTGGCTCCTGAGATCGAGCCCCACAGCGGGCTCTGCTGCTCTGGGCTGACTGTTGTCAGCGCAGAGCTTCCTTGGGATTCTCTCTCCCTCTCTCTTTGCCCTTGCCCTGCTTATGTGCACGTGTGTGTGCGCTCTCTGTCTCTCAAAATCAATAAACATTAAAAAATAAATAAATAAAAGAATAGTCTTGCTGTAGTTTGCTACTATATGGAGAGATGTTCAGAGCTCCTTTTCCATATTGGAAGTGAAAAATTAAAGAAATCTGCACATTCCTGACCCCTGGTTGTGGTTATTCAACGAAGGCACATGGGACAGACACAACCTTCCTGAAGGTTCCAAAAAGAGCATCCTTATCCCCCCCTTTAAAAAAAATTTTTTTTTAATATTTATTTTTGAGAGAGTGAGCAAGGAGGGGAGGGGTAGAGAGAGAGGGAAACAGAATCTGAAGCAGGCTATAGGCTCTGAACTGTCAGCACAGAGCCTGACACGGGACTTGGACCCACGGACTATGAGATCATGACCTGTGCCAAAGTAGGATGCTTCACCCGCTGAGCCACCCAGGCGTCCCGAGAGCATCCTTATCCCTTTCTTAGTGCTGGTGCCCTGATGCCTTGACCCATAACCACTCTCAAGGTGAAAGCTGCATCTTGCTGGAATGAGATGTGGCCCCAGTTCTTGCAACCCCTCCCCCATCCTTCCTGATCAGAACCACACTGAAGAAGTCCCTGCTTCTTTGCTGCTTGCCTCACTTCTGTTCTGGAGTCTGGGTTTAGGTAACCTGCTCCATAAAGTAGAAAGTCAACAGAAATTCACCTCTTTAGGGGAAAACAGAAACAAAACAATAGTGATACTGCTCTTTTTTTTTCCTAATGTGATCGATTGTACTCTATAATTTATAAGCCAGTGTGTTGCTTTTTTCTATAAACTGACCAGCAGTAGCTTGCCTTTATTTTGTAGAAAATTTGTCAGAAAATTGTGATAAGAAGAAATTGACTTCAAAGTGCATTCTAACAAAGAAAAAAAAGTCACTACTGTAATTCTGTATAAAAGGTATGTAAGACCCTACTTTGGCATCAGGTACTTATAGCCAAGTGATGTGCTTATGAATGATTTTTATTTTATCTTTTAGGCTTCTTTGAATTCTCCAATTAAAGAGGATCATAACTATTGTTATCATAAAGTACAATCATAAAGTACAAATATCAGAATGCAAATTAAATACACTATTATGTCATCACCGTTGTGATATCCAACTAAATTCATTTTATTTTTACCATATGTATTGCTGTATTTGTTTTTTTAACCATTTGGTTTTGAAGGAAATTTTATGATTACCATTTTTGAAAAAAATAATGAAAACCTCTCAGAATGGTTTGATATTTCACTGTCTTTAAGACCTTGAGGACTACTGGCCCAGAAAATACCGCCAAGCACTGGCATATAATTCCTGATGTTTTCAGACCTAACGATTTATCATTTCCAGAATGCCATCTTTTTATGTCTTTATGCTTGTGGCACACATTGTTGTTTGCTTTCTTATAACCACCCCCCTTGCCAACAGGACCTCAATGCTGTTGACTTTTCCAAGCAGCCATGACTTTGGGGGATGGTGAGCCCCTTCCTAGATTTGGAGGCTGAGTCTTGTTTGATGGGAAGATTGATGGGAATGCTTCTGGGAAGGATCACCTCCATATCCCTTTTCTTCCTCTGGATACTGTCATCACCAAGAGATACCCTGAACTGTGGCTGCCATCTGGGGACCACAAAGAGCATCTGCCTGAGAAGACAACCCACAGTGAAGATGACAGGTGGAAACATGGCAGGAAGCTGGTTTGGATAGCTTCAGTGGCCGCCTTACCTCTAGATTTGCTGTTACTGAGAAAATGAATGCCTTTCCCATCTAAGTCACTTTGATTTTATTTCTAAAATTTTATTTGCTTATTTATTGATTTGGCTTAGAGTTATGCAAATGGATTTATATATGCTAAGTGTCCTTCCTTGCTTGAACACTCCTAGTCATTCATCAAGATTCACTTCATTTATGGTGCCTGGGTGGCTTAGTTGGTTAAGAGTCCAACTCTTGATTTTGGCCAAGGTTGTGATCTCACGGGTTCGAGGAATCGAACCCCGCATCAGGCTCTGCACTGACAGCATGGAGCCTGATTGGGATTCTCTCTCTCTCAAAATAAATAAATAAACAGTAAAAAAAAAAAAAAAAGATTCATTTGTGTTTCATTATCACCTTCTACCCGTCTCTATTATAAAACTCATCACCCTTTGCTTGTTACAGTACTACTCCAATGCTCTTGGATGATAGCAGAGGAGAATTAGCAATGAGGTAGGTCTTTGTTGACTACTCTATATGATTCTATATGACGGGCGCCTGGGTGGCTCAGTTGGTTAAGCTCCGGACTTTGGCTCAGGTCATGATCTCACAGTTCGTGAGTTTGAGCCTCACGTTGGGCTCAGTGCTGACAGCTCAGAGCCTGGAACAGCCTTCGGATTCTGTGTCTCCCTCTTTCTCTGCTCCTTCCCCACTGGTGTTCTGTCTCCCTCTGTCTCACAAAACTGAATAAAAGTTAAAAAAAAAAAAAAAAAGATTCTATATGACAAATTCTGTTACACAGCATATTTCCAGACCAAAATTTCTGTATTTCAAAAAGCTTCTCAGCCTTGGTGGCCCAACTTCCATCATCAATAGTGTGGTGACTGGAAAATGTGGTTCTTCTATTTTTGTTTATTTATTTTTTTATTTTAAGTAGGCTCCACACCCAACACAGGGCTTGAACTCATGACCCTGAGATCAAGAGTCACATGCTCTACCAACTAAGCCAGGCAGCCACCTCGAAAGGCCATTCTTCAAAGTCAGCCAGACCCGCTGGAAATCCTGACCTGCCAATTACGAGCTACGTGACCTCGTATGAGTCAACTCTTTTAGCCCCTGTTTTTTCATCTGCTGAGTTCCCGTAATGGCATCGATGATCTCCTAGTGTAATGGGATAGATGGGGGACGTTTATATAGTGTAAGGTGACACGGTGTGGCTCTTCTATCTGACACAGGAAGTAGGCTCTTTTCCTTTTCTTCTCCTTCCTACATCATTTGATACAACAAAATTCATACATAACAAAAACCATCTTGAAAACTGCCCAAGGGAGGACATTCTATACTTTTCAGATGTTTGCCTTTCTATAGCATGAAGAGCCTTGCACACATGATACGTGCATGAGCACGCATTTTCAGAGGCCTCTCTGTAGTGTGTGATATTAAAACTTCACCTTATCACTCTGGCCTCAGTTCATCAGTTCTCTCTTTGGAGAGCCCTCCTTCTGTGCTCATTTTCAAGGAGGCCTTACACTCTCCCATTGCCACCCAGTAGCCACCTATGAATAAGAGATGCACGGAGAAAATGCAATTGACCATGAAGGTGTTGCGTCTTTTAAAAACCAGAAGCACTTTCCAAGGGTGGGGAGTTGTCGCTCGCCCATTCTGCTCTTTGGCCGGGTCCTTACCGGTGTTGTGTCACCGTACCCCACCCCAGCCCTCTGCAGCCTTTCTGCCTGCACCCCTCCACCCCCTGCGACGCTCCCCCTGCCACTCATTCAGGTCACACAGGGTGACTAGCTGCGGCCTCTGCTGTCCTGAACTTTGGAAGAGGCAGAAACTGTTACGGGTTTCTGATGTCTTGCAGGATGGATCCCTACCAGAGGTTTAAAACTTTTTCATACTCTCTAGAGTTCAGAAAAGACAAAAACAAAAGCGCTTACAACTATGTCTCCCTTTGCCTTCACAGTCAACTCTCATGATCTGCAGCCAGGGAGGGCTGGAGGGCAGGATAGGAATGGGACCTGCTTACTCTAAGTTCAACTACTTGAGAATTTAAAGTTGCAGACTGCTTAAGGCCTGCCCACTCGATTTCCTTCGTTTACTATAGTAACAAGGTAGGATACCAGCCCTAAACATATCCACTGAAATGACCAGAAATCTATTAAGCGACAACGGCTTCGCTTTCCACGCCTGGGAGACGGTATTGCATCACGTTACAAAATACAAGTTTTGGAGGAAGACCTTTGGTTTAAAAGCGTGTCGCCTAGGGACAGTTGCTTAATCTCTTTGAATATCAGTTTCTTGCTGTGTAAAATGAGGATTAGAATACCTTCCTTAGGGGGTTGGGTGGATAAAATGAAGTAATACATGAGAAATGCTCACCCTATTACCCGACATGTAGTAAGTGTTCAATAAATAGTATATAGTAACAGCAACGATGATGTCAACAGTTTCATAAGAGGAATCCTTTCATTTTGTCTAAGCAGCTGCTAAGCCAGGTGCAAAGGGCCCGGGACACTCGGAAGTCACAGTTCCATGTACAGTTGGTGAGATTATGCCATCCTATCTCCGTGGCATCCAGACGTCTCAGGTATCTTGTCCAGTGCCAGGCAGGGGGCATGCGAGGAGACAAAACTGAACCTCAGGCGAAAACGCTGTTGTTCAGTATATTCGCTGGCGGTGCTCCTGTCAGAGATGCCCTCGAGCTTCCGATTTTACGGGACCTTGAAATTCATGGTCTCAGGGGCGCTTGGGTGGCTCGATCAGTTAAGTGTCTGACTCTTGATTTTGGCTCGGGTCACGATCCCATGGTTCGTGGGTTCGAGCCCTGAGTCTGGCTCTGCACGGACAGCATGGAGCCTGCTTGGGATTCTCTCTCTCTCCCTTTCTCTCTGCCCCTCCCCTGCTCTCGTGCTTTCTCTCTTCCTCTCTCTCTCTCTCTCTCTCTCTCTCAAAAATAAATATATAAGCATTAAAAAAAATTGATAGTCATAAAAGTACTTCTGAAACATTGACCATCTCAGACATATTTTCATTTTTGGTGATTTCCCAGATGTTTACCTGAGATAAAAATAAGCAAAACAACGAAAGCTTTTCTTCTGAAAAGATCTTGATGTCTGTCATTTAGTCCATTTTTCTGTCACTAACATAAGAGAGATTCGATCAGGAAGTATGTTGTTGAAAAAAACCAAAACAAAACATTTTGAGCTTAAGTGAAATGTGGGTAGTGCTCTATTTTATAAGTGATTTTGGATATACAATCAATCAAACCTTTCTCAGGAGAAGAAGGTTGGCATTCTGGAGAAAGGAGTCAAAGGGACAGTGTTGGTTGAGAGGGCCCTGTGCCTAAGACATGGACATGAACGGAAAGCCCAGATGAAGCAAAAGTCTTTGGAATTCTTGGTCTGTAAATTGGTAGGTCTGTGATCTAGGGCAGTGCGCTGAAGTATTCTATGCTACATTGTATAACAACCTGTGGAATGCATTCGGTGCTTCATTTTATAATAATCTGGAGAGTGGGACCATAACTATAAGACAGCTGTTACGGTGACCATGAAAGAGGTAGCAGGTGTGAAAGCCCTTTGTAAATTGCAAAGTGCTCTGCAGATGTTGTGGTAGGAACAAAAGCAGTAGTAATAAGAATTATTACTTTTTCGGGAGCCATCAGAGTAATTTTTCCAAACCACAATTCTTTCAGGAGCAGCATAAATTGAGTTGGCCTTTGGCTTCTGTGGAGTTCAGGCTCTGGGGATAACACAAAATATTTTATAAAATTTGCATGAAATCACAAATTTAGGTAAATAGGAGGGGGAAAATGCTGTAAAAATTAATAGGGCCAAAGGGCCCTCTCTCCCCCTCCCATCCATCCCAAAACACTCATAATATTTGATATAAAAATGACATGTCTGGGGCGCCTGGGTGGCGCAGTCGGTTGAGCGTCCGACTTCAGCCAGGTCACGATCTCGCAGTCTGTGAGTTCGAGCCCCGTGTCAGGCTCTGGGCTGATGGCTCAGAGCCTGGAGCCTGTTTCTGATTCTGTGTCTCCCTCTCTCTCTGCCCCTCCCCCATTCATGCTCTGTCTCTCTCTGTTCCAAAAAAATAAATAAATAAACGTTGAAAAAAAAATTAAAAAAAAAAAATGACATGTCAACAAATAGCTGCATTAAAAAGGAACAGTTCTGGGCTCCTGGGTGGCTCAGTTGGTTGAGGGTCTGACTTTGGCTCCGGTCATGATCTCATGGTTCATGAGTTCGAACCCTGCATTGGGCTTTGTGCTGACAGCCTCAGAGCCTGGAGCCTGCTTCGGATTCTGTGTCTCGCTCTCTCTCTCTCTCTGCCCTTCCCCTGCTTGTGAGCTCTCTCTCTCTCTCTCTCTGTGTCTGTCAAAAATAAATAAACATTAAAAAGGAACAATTCTTCCAACATTGCTTAGGGTGAAGCTAAGTAGATTTTATTCATTCATTAATTTATTAATTTTAAGTAGGTCTTGTTTATTTTTATTTTTTAATATAATTTATTGTCAAATTGGTTTCTATATCATTTCTTTATTTTTAAATGTTTCTTTATTTTTGAGAGAAAGAGAGAGAGAATGAACAGGGGAGGGGCAGAGAGAGGGAGACAGAGGATCCAAAGCCGGCTCTGTGCTGACAGTGTAGAGCCCCACACGAGGTTCAAACTCATGATCTGTAAGATCACAACCTGAGCCGAAGTCAGAGGCTTAACTGACTGAGCCACCCAGGTGCCCCATTATTTTAAGTAGATTTTCAAACATAACTTGGAGAGGAGACAGAACATAATTTTTCATATGCTGGATAAATAGAGTTGATAATTTTGGTGGTTTTCAGTAACTGAGTAGAAAAGTTGAGACAGGTAGGTCTACTGTTACCACAGTAAGTGCTAGCTGGGGTGTGTCTATTTTCTTGAATAGAAGCTTGCTTCTAGAGAGACTCTTTTTTTTTTTTTAATTTTTTTTTTCAACATTTATTTATTTTTGGGACAGAGAGAGACAGCATGAACGGGGGAGGGGCAGAGAGAGAGGGAGACACAGAATCGGAAACAGGCTCCAGGCTCTGGGCCATCACCCCAGAGCCTGACGCGGGGCTTGAACTCACGGACCGCGAGATCGTGACCTGGCTGAAGTCGGACACTTAACCGACTGCGCCACCCAGGCGCCCCTAGAAGCTTGCTTCTAAAGAGAGAGAGTCCAGGGGCACTTAATAAACAGGCTCCCGGATGCCTCTTTTTGAATTTGGAGCAGGGAGGAAAGCTGGGTCACAGGCAGATAATCTTTGAGGGAGTTGCTGGGGAACTGGCCTTGGAAATAGCCAGGCGATGAGAGAAAACATCCAAGGGAGACCTTGGCAGGTGGGAGGCAGTGGGGGTGGAGTAGCTAATCTTTAGGGAAATAGGAAGGGGAGCTGATGGCTGAAGGGAGGCCAGGAAAACATTTTTCTTTGCTTTGTCTGTGGCAGAGGCAGCTCTGAGCACAAATGTGTTCCGGAGTCTTTGTCTCCATAGGCAAAGGGAGATTCCCTGCCCCCTGCTCTTCCCCACTCACTCAGCTCCCAGTTTTCCAGATCTCTTTCACTCCGTTTCGTGCTTGCTCTTTGAAGGGGAAAACTCTAGCTCGTCAGATAAATGAAGGTGTTACATTTTTAGAAGACTTCTTGCAAACATCTCTTTCCTCCGGAGTAATACAAATGAATTTTAAAAGAGGGTCTCTGTAGAGTCTGCCTGAATTCCAAGGTGTGCCTAAAATCGGGAACTGGCAACACTGTTCGTCATCGTTCTGTGGCTCTCAAATCGTAATAAGGCCTGGGAAGGGAAGAGCTACATTTTATACTTTACCCGTGAGGGTGCGGAATTGTGCTAAGTGCTTTTTACACCTGACCTTCGTTCCGTTCCGTTTTACAGATTTGGAGACGGAGGTGAAGTTCAGAGAGGCTGGTAAGCTGCCAGAGGTGGGTGCAACAGTATCTCCGTCTGACATGTTCTTCTAGAACAGGTCAGCCAACTTCTCTATAGCGAGTGGTAAATATTTTAGGCTTTGTGGACCATGCGGTCTCTGGTCCCACACATGTAACTCTGCCATTGTGGCAAAGCCAGGCACAACCTGTAAATGAACGGGCATGGCTGTCTTGGAGAGGTGAGCTACATTTGGTCAATCCCCTCGCTGGAGCTTTGCCACTTCCTGTCAAGAGGTGGAGTCTAGTTCCCCTCCCTTTGAATCTGGGGGTGGAGAGGGGGTGTATGATTTGTTTGTGACTAAGGGGGTGTGAAGGAAGTGACACTATGACCTCTGAGGCCAGATCAGAAAATGTGATGCAATTTCTAGCTCACTCCCTGGGACAGCTGCCTGCCTGAAGTCTGAGCCACTACGGAGGGGGTCTAGTTGTCCTGAGGCCGCCACCTGTAAGGAAGCCCACCTCGGCCATGTGGAAAGATCACACAGAGAAGCCTCGAGACTATAAGGAGAGAGAGAGAGAGAGAGAGAGAGAGAGAGAGAGATGCTGAACCAACCCCCAGTTGTTCTGGGCCTCCACCAGACTGCAGGCTGGGAGAGACCCTGAACCCGAACTCCCCAGCACAAGATGTCCCCAAATTCCTGGCCTAGAAACTGAGGAATAACAAGATGGTTGCTGTTGTTTCAAGGTACTAAGTTTTGGGGTGACTTGTTAACCTGGAAATAAACAGAATGTTGCCCTCAAACTAGTGAGTGGCATATATGGGGTTAACCTAGGTTGTCCTGCCACTCCCCCACCCCCCATGTGTTTTTTCCATTACACGATTGCTTCCAGCAGCCCTTTTTTGGGGGAAAAATGTGGTAAAATATATATAAAACACAAAATTTACCATGTTAACTATTTTTAAGTGAGCAGTTCGATACATACATTCACATTGTTGTACAACCAGTCTCCAGAATTTTCGTCTTGCAGAACTGAAACTCTGTCTCCATAAAACAACAGCTCCTGGTTCTTTCCTCTCCCCCTGCCCCTGGTGACAGCCATTCCACTTTCTGTCCATATGAAGTTGACCACTCAAAGCCCGTCATGTAATCAGAATCATGTGGTGTTTGTCTCTTTTGTGACTGGCTTGTTTCATTCGGTGTCTGTGGTGTGTGTGTGTGTGTGTGTGTGTGTGTGTGTGTTTATATATTTGTATATTTTAAGCCTACAAGGGTCACGGAGTCTGACCAGCAAGTAGCAAAGGTTTGTCAAGGAAAAATGTCACAGATTTTAGGTCCTGTAAGTCACAGATGCAACATGTCCCAGGAGGGACCTTGCAGTGGCACTTCCTCTAACAATGACAATTCAGTGTCCTGCCTCTACAGGGCTTTGAAGAAACAGGAACCCATGAATCAAGAATAAGATAAGGCTGTTTGATTTGTTTCATCATGCCTTGAGAATGAAATCACTTTCTATCACCCGGCCTTTCAGAGCATCAAACACAAACACTCGCTGTCTGCTCCTTTATTTCCTCTGCATCTGTGGACTTGCTGGAATTTCTGTGAGCATCTGGGAATTACAGATGAAGCAAAACCCCTTCTGCAGGGGATTAGGTCTGCGGAAGGTGGGCCTTACGTGCTGTTGCTTGCTTACACAGACTAACACTGAACCTTTGGGGGCTACTTTGACCTTCTTTCTCTGCCTTCCTCCCAGCCCTGACCTAAGACCAAAGGCAGCGCTGGGCCAAGGTGCACACTCTTAAAGTCGACGGCCTGGCCTTCTTCTCCCCCACACTCACCCTAATTCTATCTACCCTGCCTGTGACACCAAGATAGAATGGAAGCAACCTTCTGCAATCTCCCAGGGCCCCCATCCACTGTTATGGGCTGAGTTGTGTCTCCTACTCCCAACCCCAAATTCATACGTTGAAGTCCTGACTCTTGGTACATTAGAACGAGTGTATTTTGGAGACAGGGTCTCTCAAGAGGTGATTGAATGAAAATGAGGTCATTAGGGTTGGCCCAAATCCAATAAGACTGGTGTCCTTATAAGAAGGGAGAGAGGCACCTGGGGCACATGTTCACAGAGGAAGGACCACGTGTGGACGGACACAGGGCGAATGTGGCCGTCTGCAAGCCAAAGCGAGAAACCTCCGAAGAAACAACCTGCCCACACATTGACCTTGGACTTCCAGCCTCCAGAACTGTAAGAAAATACATTTCTATTGTTTGAGCCACACCATCTGTGGTACTTTGTTATGGCAGCTTCAGCAAATTAATACACCCACCAACAGAAGTTTCGCAGCCTTGAGGTTGGGACCTCAGCCCAGAAATTCTGAAGGTAATAATCAAAAACTCAAAAGGCAAGAAAGCCTTATAATTCAGTTCCTCTTTCTGCATCTTTCACGAGCGGCCTGCTGGCAGGTTTGGAAGGTGGCGCTGGAGACAGCCTGGAATGAGCAAGCCCAGTGGGGTTGGAGGCTCCTGGCTCAGAAGAGGAGGGACTGAGATTCAGAAGGTCTGGCAAGTATGGGGAGACTTCGCAGGCGTGTTTGGGGCATGGTCTCAGAGGCTCATCTTGATGGACAATTCACTAACTCCTTCCCTATTCTCCCTTATTATCAGCAAAGTGAGAAGGATTGCATCATGCAAATCCTGATACTGTTTTGGTTTTTCTTTTGTGGGAAGGGTGATACAGGATAGGAGGGACACCTGCTGTTCAGCCAGGTGGAGGGGAGGGTGGGGCAGGAGACGGGATAATGGTCTCTAAATTCTGAATCTCTAAGATCTGTGACTATGCTACCTTACACAGCAGTGGGGACTTTGCAGATGTGATTACGTTAAGGATCTTAAAATGGCAAGATTATCCTGGATTATCTAGGTGGCCCCAACGTAATCAGGGCCCTTATAAGAGGGAGGCAGAAAGGTCAGAGCCAGAGAAGGAGATGGTGGTGGAAGCAGAGGGCAGGGGGAGAGGGGAAGGGGAGGTGAAGGGAGAGACAGGGGTAGGCTGGGGGTGAAGGTTTCAAGATGCTATATCCCGCTGATTTTGAAGATGCTGCGGCCACAAGGCCAGGAATAAAAGCAGCCAAGCAGCCTGGAGAAGGCAAGGGAGTGGATTCTCCCCTAGACCCTCCATAATGGAGTGCAGCCCTGTTCATCTATTAAAAATTTTTTTTCTTTAAAAAAAAATTTTTTTTTTAATGTTTATGTATTTTTGAGACAGAGAGAGACAGAGCATGAATGGGGGAGGGTCACAGAGAGGGAGACACAGAATCAGAAGCAGGCTCCAGGCTGTCAGCACAGAGTCCGACGTGGGGCTTGAACTCACGGACCATGAGATCATGACCTGAGCCGAAGTCAGATGCCCAACCGACTGAGCCACCCAGGCGCTCCCCAAATTTTTTTTCTTAATGTTTATTTTTGAGAGAGAGAGAGAGAGAGAGAGAGAAAAGCAGAGTGTGGGTGGGGGAAGGGGAGAGATCGAGGGAGACAAAGGATCTGAATCGGACTCCAGGCTCTCAGCACAGAGCCCTATGTGGGGCTCGAACTCATGAACCTTGAGATCATGATCTGAGTTGACGTTGGACGCCTAACCAACTGGGCCACCCAGGCACCCCCTGCCTGCCCGTTTCAGACTTCTGACCTCAAAGCTATCAGATGAGTGGTGTTGTTTTAAGCCACGAGGTTTGTGGTAACCTGTTACAGCAGCAACAGGAAACCAGTACAGGTGTTACGGATGAAAGTCCTGGAGAACAGCTGCTGTCATATTTAAATAGGCAGCGGTAAGTGCCCAGAAGTGAAATGACAGACAAAGGTAAAGCCTGCATCCCCTAAATGGTGGTTCTCAAAGGTTGGTCTCCCAACGCACAGCGTCAGTGGCACCCGGAATTGTGGGTCAAAGTCTCTGGCCGCAGCCCAGACCGGCTGATGGACAAACTCCCTGGGGTGGGCCCTACAAGCAGTGGTTACACAGAAGCTTCAGGTGACTCCAATGCCTGCCAAGGTTCACCTTAAAAATAAGTGACCTGGGCTGGTTGTTCATGAGTGAAGAGTACCTGGGGACCTTGACGGTGGGTGTGTTCCTATTGAATCTACACTTACACTAGTTATTTCATGATTTATGCTTGGCTTGGGATCTAGGAATGATTGGTAAACATTCCCCCCCGCAAGATGGTTCTGCAGCCTGAACGCAGGAGGAGGGGGGAGCCCAGAGTTCAGTCTCCGTGTCCCTACAAGTCCCCACCCCCTTCACACAGCCCTGTGCCTGTGGGAAAGACCGAGAGTCCGGCTAGATCCTGGTGACAAAGCCATGAACTGCCACATACACTTGTCCCAGCCTGGAGCAGTGGAAGGGGTGGTTAGTTCCTACCAACTCCTCACTGAGGCAATCCTAAACTGGCTAATTGGAAAAGTACTCGATTCTGAAAGCCTGAGTGAGGTCATCCCTTCCAGCCACAGCGTAAAGTTTTGGAATCACACACAAGCTGGGGGATCTTGGGTGCTTAATCTCTCTGAGTCTTAGTCTTGCTTATTGTAAAAGTACTTCTCTTTCGAGCTGTTGAGAAGTTTAGTGAAATGATGTATGCAAAAGTCCTAGGGCAGGGCTTAGAACAAAGTAAATGCTCAGTACTACTGTTACTTATTGTCATTCATTGTAGTTAATGTTGTTAATTGCAAGAAGAGGTGTTATTTACACCAGTCCTGATTTTAATCTTCTATTTCCAGGCTTCACCCGGATAAGGGATCCAACTCACAAGTTCATCCTTACAAGGATTTTCAGTTCTGCTAACAACACCTCTCTCTGTGGTTCTTGAAGGCTCTGGTGTAGGAAGAGTCACCAAAAACAAGCGGACGTTTCTCAGTGCTTCTCAGCTGATGGAACTGTTCCCAGCAGCCTGGTGCGCAGCCCGAGGAGGTGGCTGGCCCTCAGCTGGGTGATTCCATTCCCCAGTCACTGCTTGGTCCAGGAGGTTCTGGTATTTTTCCTCCCTTCTCCCGGGGCGGCCTCCAGAGCACCCAGACAGCCGCCGCCACATCCCGCTGCTTCAGAAGCAGAAGTAAGGCGCATTTAGGACCTTTCTGGGTGAGTGACAGCATTGAGATGAGATTAACAAAATGCCAGCGCTTTGGGGAAACCAGACTTTCCCTGTCACCTCTTCTCCACCTTTCCCACGACACAGAAGATGGGCCAGGCTGATGTCGGTCTGTGCATTCAGGTCGTGTCAGCCTCGAATGTGAGACAGTGGGCGCTGGTGAGCTGGGTGTGAAAGGGCCCTTTGTGAGTGGGGGTCTCAGAGTGCTGGCACGGGGTGAACCTGTATGCGACTGGCCACTCTGTGCTTGACTGCGCCACCGGGCGTGTGTGCGTGGCTCTGAATGCATCGCCCTGGGTGTGGGTCCCCTGATGGCAGATGCTCAGGGAGCCTCTGGAATCTCAGAGGAAACAGTCTGGCTGGGCTGCTGGCTCGTCTTCTCTCAGCCAGTCAGCGCTTGGAGCCTGATCACTTACCACCTGAATCCCATCAAGTTTAAGGTTTACCTTTCTTAGAAGGGAAACGCCTGTTTATTTTACCTCCACAGAAACAGTTTAATTTTTAAAGATTCAAGATGTCCCCAAATGTCATGATCAAGGCTAATTTTACAAGAACAGGGGAAACTAACGGAGGAAGAATATCCTGCTGCTTTTTAACCCAAGGGAAGGATTGGTCATAATATTACACCTGATTTAGGCCATGTGCACCTGAAGGCGTCTGTTATGGGCTGAATGTTGGTGTCCTCCCTAAACTGGTATGTTGAAACTCTAAGCCCCTAAAATGATGGTGTTTAGAGGTGGGGCCTTTGGGAGGTGACTGGGTTTTCGTGAGGTCATGGTAGGGGTCCTCATAATGGAATTAGTGCCCTTATAAGAAGAGATGCCAATATCTCTTTCTTTCTGTCTTACCACATATAATGATCATGTGAGGACACAGCCAGAAGGCCACTATCTGCCACCCATGAAGTGAGCCCTCACTAGACACTGACCCTTCTGGCACTTTGATCTCGGACTTCCCAGACTCCAGAACTGTGAGAAACAAATGTCTGTTGTAAGCCACCCAGACTATGGTATTTGTTACAGCAGCCCCCAAAGACAAAGACAGAAGCTCAGGAACAAAATAATCTCCGGGGCACCTAGGTGGCTCAGGTGCTTAAGCATCTGTCTCTGGCTCCAGTCATGATCTCACGGTTTGTGAGTTTGAGCCCCATGTTGGGCTCTCTGCTGTCAGCACAGAGCCTTCTTCAGATCCTCTGTCCCCTTCTCTCTCTGCCCCTCTCCCGCTCAAGTTTCCTTTCTGTCTCTCAAAAAAAAAAAAAAAAAAAAAAAAAAAAAAGGCAAAATAATCAAAACTCCAAGAAATAGACCACAAGGACCCAGGCAGCTTTCCCTGAAAATGCTCCTCCCCATTCCAAAAGGCAAAATAATCGTCTTTCACAGATGCTCACAGAAGCAAAGTCTAGCCATCACACGCACAGAATGTACAAAAGGGAACAACCAAAGGAAGGTGTCCTTGAATCTGCCCGGTGCCCACCTCACAGAACCTTTCCCTCCACCCAGCTGGGGTTCTTGGTAGTGGTTATTACTGACCTGCTTCCCGAAGGAGATGGTTCTTCGTTCATCTCTCCCAAGCAAGCTTCACTTCCGCCTTCATGGAAATCTAGCTCTCACCATTATATGCCTGATTGTATGCCTTCCAAATTCTACAACTATTCAGGAGTTATCTAGGCATGCACGTATTCCACCTATTAGCTTTGGTGGCCAACACCTATAAGCTGTTGTGTTGGCATTTTCTGCCATCACACCCTGTTAGAGGCCGCGTGTGTGTTTGGGCCTGAGGGGGTGGTGGGGAGAGACCACCCCCAGGTCAAACATTTGCCATGGAGCTGCTGGGCACGTGTAATGTTTCTCAAGGTGAGCCACACAAATGCCCCAAACAAAACAATCGGAGGCGGACTTAGCAATTATTTTCAGGAGATTAGATTTGGAGCAGCTTCAAGGATTCCTAATACAAAATAGTGTGCTTTAAGGCAGTTAAACCAAAAGCATAAATTTTCATTCTGAGGGACAGAAAGTAGATTCATAGTTGCCTAGGTTTGGGGTAGGGGTGGAGACTAATTGGGGTGTTAAAAATGTTCCAAAGTTAAATTGTGGGTGATGGTTGCACAACTCTGTGAATGTACTAAAAAAAACAAAACATCTAATTACATACTTTAAATGGGTGAATTTTATGGTATGAGTTCTATCTCAAGCTGTTAAACATTTAATTCTGAGGAATTACATGGTCTATAAAAATAGCCCTAATATTTTATTAGCATTAGTAACTTTTTTTTTTTTTACCAATTATTTCTGGTGTGTGTGATGACTAATACTTTAGGTTATATATGCTTTTGTGAAGGGCAGACTGGAGAAGGTAATCTGGCTTCAGACAAGGACCAGGTCCCAGGTATAAAAATGCAGGGAGTAGATTTGCTCAGTGGGAATGTTCTTCAGTCTTCCACTGTGTTTCCCCTGCCCCTTACAGACCCGTGGGGTAGAAGGGGCTGTTTGAGCATGTGTGGTTCCTCCTACCCTATCTCTAGAGTCACTCCTCTGTGCTCTGGAGCCTTAAAGACCATCCAGCTGATTCTGCAGCAGGAGGGCATAATGGAATCTTCAGGAGGAAAAAGGAGACAGGAGGTAGTTTTGTAATTTGAAAAAGCACAGTTTACCTTGTAATGTATTTATTTCATTATGATTTTATTGAGGAGCTCCTTTCTCTCTGTGTAATATTCTTTTTTTTTTTTCAACATTTATTTATTTTGGGGACAGAGAGACAGAGCATGAACGGGGGAGGGGCAGAGAGAGAGGGAGACACAGAATCGGAAACAGGCTCCAGGCTCTGAGCCGTCAGCCCAGAGCCCGACGCGGGGCTCGAACTCACGGGCCGCGAGATCGTGACCTGGCTGAAGTCGGACGCTTAACCGACTGCGCCATCCAGGCGCCCCTGATGTTGTCTTTTAAAGAGACAAACTTGATCATTGGGTTCGCTAGCTTTTTTTTTTTTTTTTGAGACAGAGAGAGACAGAGCATGAATGGGGGAGGGTCAGAGAGAGAGGGAGACACAGAATCGGAAACAGGCTCCAGGCTCTGAGCCATCAGCACAGAGCCCGACGCGGGGCTCGTACTCACGGACCCCGAGATCATGACCTGAGCGGAAGTCGGACGCCCAACGGACTGAGCCACCCAGGCGCCCCTGGGTTCACTAGCTTAAAGATCTTTAATGGCTCCTCACTTCCTAAGGATGATGTCCAGACTCTGTGTTGGGATTTTTATAACTTAATCCATTCTCTTTTGCTTCTTCCTGTTCTCTCCCTTTACAACTTTTGCTCCTTTCTCTTATTTATTTTCCTGCTTGCAGCTTGACACATACTGTTCCCTGTGCCTGTAAGTTTTGCCCTTTCTTTATCTGGCAAACTCATACTCATGTTTTAAATTTCATATCTGTTATCATCCCTCCTATAAAGCCTTCCTGAATTAATCTACTCTGTCCCTGTCCTCTCTTAACCTTTAGAAGGTGCTTCTCATATCTTTCATCACTACACTGTAATTATAGATTCCTGTCTCCCCAGGAGCACAGACTTCATATCTTGACCATCTCTGAATCTTGAATCTCCATAGTGCCTGGCTCAATACAGTTTTTTTTTTTCACTTATATGTTGCATATCCGAATCCAGTTCTTATGTCTTTCTGAAAATTTGTTTCAATGTTTATTCATTTTTCAGAGAGAGAGAGAGAGAGACACGGAGTGTAAGTGGGGTAGGGGCAGAGAGAGAGGGAGACACAGAATCTGAAGCAGACTCCAGGCTCTGAGCTGTCAGCACAGAGCCTGACACAGGGCTCGAACCCATGAACCATGAGATCATGACCTGAGTTGAAGTTGGATGCTTATCCTACTGAGCTACCCAGGCGCCCCAAGTTCATACGTCTTTCTAAAAGTGACTAATCTTCCCCTAAGAACAAAACTGAACTACCACAAAATGGACCCCAGATGAGCCTGATTACCTAATGGGCAACTGGGATACCCTGTCTTTATTATTATTGTTTTATAATTTTGTATGTGTATGTTTATGGATATTTATAGGGGTAGGCATGAAGCAAGAAAGAGGCAAAGGCTAATTAAGGAATTTTACTTCTTCCTAATTCTAAGCCCCCTACTCCAGTAATAGAAAATAGACAAGCTGCAGATTCTAGACAATTCTCCATCCAGAGTCTTTCTTCTTGTCTGCCTTATAGAAGGCAGTGTGTTGGGTCGTTTATTGGGTAGAGGTAGCCACACTTCTTCTGGAACCACTTTCTCATATCTATGATTTTGATTACTCTTTTAAAAATGTTTTTCTAGTACTTTAAAAAATATATTACTATAGGAGAATTGTGGTAAAGATCAACCGCAATTGTTAAAAAGACGGACCCACGCGACCCTTCTGTTGTGCTGGCACTTGAGATGTTTTCAATTCACAAACCGACTGGTGTCTCACTATCCATTTTGTTTGTTTTTCTGCTAGACTGCTTTTGTTTTTTTTCTTTCGTCTCGTGATCTGATGCTTCCGCTTTCTTCTCTCAGTCACGTTGATGTGCATTTCACTGCTCTGAATATCATCTTGCTAATGAACTAATTTTGTACTTTATAAAGATCATAGTGGCTCTTCTATTAATGTTACATGGTTAGGAGTGGGAGAACTGAAAGAATAATATCCAGCCCTTCAGGCATTGTGTATTTGCTGTTTTTAACATCAGGAAGACATTCTATTCCATCAGTACTTGATTCTGTCATTGTTTGATTCCTGTATGATCAAGAGAACAGCTCTAAATGAGTCTCCTTGGAGCATAAAGTTTGCCAAGATGCTGAAATTGCCACATCAGCGTAGGGTATCAAAGTGGTTATTAGCTAGGCAGCAGTGGTTGTATAATGTGTCGTTCATTTGATCTATTTTATCTC